>NW_019268545.1:887900-974185 GCF_002738365.1 Cucurbita moschata | reverse complement strand
CTATTTTTAGGTATTAGTTGATAGTTTGTATCCTATTTAAACGTGGTAAACCTGAATGAAGATCATACTTTCGATCCCAATTCTATTTCTATTTCTCATTCTTAACATGGTATCAGAGCACCGATCTTGGTGTTCTTAAATATCAAAATTTCCTTTATGGCGGAATCAGCCAAATCTAGCTTCAAAATTTCGGATGTTGATTTAACACATTCGTACTATATTCATCACTCTGATCAGCCAGGATATTCACTTGTTCCAATCAAATTAAATGGAGCAAATTATCAATCCTGGAGGAAATCAGTTATGCATGCTCTTATTGCCAAGAAGAAAATTGGCTTCATTGATGGCACAATTGAGGAACCGTCCCAAGATGCAAATTCAACCGAATTCGAACTCTGGAATCAGTGCAACATAAGTCAGAAGTACATCATTTGTTGATGAACTTTGTTAAATTCGTTCAAACTCAATTTCATACTACTATCAAGATAGTTCGATCAGACAATGGGACTGAGTTCCTATCTTTGCAACCATTCTTTACTTCTTGTGGTATTGAATTTCAGCGCACTTGTGTCTATACTCCACAACAAAATGGAGTCGTAGAACGCAAGCATCGCCATATCCTAAATGTAGCTAGGTCTCTTCTTTTTCAGTCACAGGTTCCACTTAATTTTTGGGGAGAGTGCATTTTCACGGCTGTTTATCTTATAAATAGAACGCCATCACCATTATTATCTAACAAGACACCCTTTGAAGCACTCTACAAACGACCACCTACATTTCATCATCTTAAAGTTTTTGGTTGTAAATGTTATGCAACTATAGTACATCCTAAGCAAAAATTTGAACCTAGGGCAACTCATTGTGTTTTCGTAGGATATCCTTGTGGTCATAAAGGTTACAAGTTGTATGACATGCAATCTCACACATTCCTTATCATTAGCTCCTTCGACTTCACAAACTTCGACATTAGCTCCTTCGACTCCTGTTGTACCACTTCATGATCCATCCTACTCAAACATCCATCCTCCACCTTCACCTCCTATTCCTTCACCTCCTACTCCTCCGTCGTCTCCTCCACCTTCTCCAGATTCGTCCACTAATTCCAATCCTATCCCACCTGATACATCAGCTCCACTTCGACGTTCTACTCGTACTAAACAGCCTCCAGCTTGGCATAAGGATTATGAGATGTCTTCTGGAGCCAATCATTTAACCTCTAGCTCAAGTCCCGGCACTGGCACCAGGTATCCCCTTCATCATTACCTTTCATTCTCTCGTTTTTCTCCTACTCAACGTGCTTTTCTAGCTCTTATTACATCCCAGACAGAACCTAAAACCTATGACGAGGCAGTTGGCGACCCGTTATGGCAGCAGGCTATGAATGATGAAATTGCAGCTTTGGAACGTAATCATACATGGTCTCTCGTTCCTCTACCACTTGGTCATAAAGCTATTGGTTGTCGTTGGGTGTACAAAATTAAATACAACTCTGATGGTTCTGTTGAACGTTATAAAGCTCGACTAGTAGCAAAGGGGTACACTCAGGTTGAAGGTATTGATTACACAGAAACATTTTCCCCTACAGCGAAACTTACTACACTTCGTTGTTTACTCACTGTTGCTGCTGCTCGAAAATGGTTCACCCATCAGTTGGATGTTCAAAATGCCTTTCTCCATGGTAATCTAGACGAGGAAGTTTATATGTCTTTACCACCAGGTCTTCGCCGACAGGGGGAGAATACAGTATGTCGGCTCCATAAATCTCTTTATGGATTAAAACAGGCTTCTCGCAATTGGTTCTCCATATTTTCTACAACTATACAAAATGCAGGCTACACTCAGTCCAAAGCAGATTACTCTTTGTTTACTAAGAGTAAAGGTACTTCTTTCACTGCAGTTCTAATCTATGTTGATGATATTCTGTTGACAGGCAATGATCTCGAAGAAATTCAATATCTCAAGACTAGTTTACTCCAGAAATTTCTTATCAAAGATTTAGGAAATTTGAAATATTTTCTAGGCATTGAATTTTCTTGATCTAGAAAAGGAATTTTTATGTCTCAAAGGAAGTATGCTCTAGACATCCTTCAAGACACAGGTCTTACAGGAGCACGTCCAGACAAATTTCCTATGGAGCAAAATCTGAAACTTTCTTTAACCGAAGGAGAGAAGTTGAATGATCCAAGTAAATACAGACGGTTGATTGGCAGATTAATATATTTGACCGTCACTAGGCCCGACATAGCTTATTCAGTTCGTATGCTTAGCCAATTTATGCATGAACCAAGAAAACCACATTGGGAGGCAGCTCTTCGAGTTCTGAGGTACATTAAAGGCACTCCTGGTCAAGGACTTCTACTGCCATCTGAAAACAATTTAAGATTACAGGCATATTGCGATTCTGACTGGGGTGGTTGTCGAACTTCTAGACGATCTATTTCTGGGTTCTGCATTTTCCTCGGAAATTCAATTATTTCTTGGAAGTCTAAAAAGCAGACTAATGTGTCCAGATCATCAGCAGAAGCCGAGTATCGAGCTATGGCAAATACTTGTTTAGAGTTAACTTGGTTAAGATACATTCTTCAAGACTTGAATGTTCCACTGTCCGAACCAGCATTATTATATTCTGATAATCAAGCAGCATTACATATAGCAGCCAATCCAGTTTTTCATGAACGTACGAAACACATTGAAATAGATTGTCATATAGTTCGAGAAAAATTACAAGCTGGAATCATCAAACCGTGTTATGTTTCGACCAAAATGCAATTGGCAGATGTTTTTACTAAAGCTTTGGGAAGACAGCAATTTGACTTTTTGAAGGACAAGTTGGGTGTGATCGACATACACTCTCCAACTTGAGGGGAGTATTAAGAGGATATTTTGCCGTGATAATTAGTTAGAATATATCTTAGATATAGATTTGATTAACCGTATATTTTATTTATTTACCAGATTTAATTAGATATATATTTTTCTATTTTTAGGTATTAGTTGATAGTTTGTATCCTATTTAAACGTGGTAAACCTGAATGAAGATCATACTTTCGATCCCAATTCTATTTCTATTTCTCATTTTTAACATGTTGTCCTATTTTACATTGACTCGTACGTGGGACACTAAATCAAATTGTTTTTGTCTATTTTGTTGAATATGGATAAAAGGGTCTCGACATCATCCGACAACAATAAAACATCACCAATTTGTATATAAAAACCATTCATTTTTCAAAACCCTTCAAACGTCAAAATATTTTATTATAAAATGGCATTATTTTATGGGATTGGTTTTGATTGAGGTGTTCTTCATAATGAGCAATAAAATAAAATAAAATAAAACATAGGATGATTGGGACACTCTCCAAATAATAATAATAATAAATAAATAAATGAACTGGACCATTGATGAATGAGATCAATTCTGAAGATAAAAAAAAGGCTTAAAGTGCTGTATTCTACGATAATTTAAAATAATTATTTGAACTAAAACGTCTTCATATTTGATCGAAGAACTTCATCGATCAATCTATACAAGTTTTTGTAAGCAGACCCACCTGATTTATATGCTTCTTCAGCTTTAATCTTCAAATTCATAACATTCTCCTTCATTTTCTTACCCTTTTCTCCATCCATGAGCTCTCTCACAAGCTCTTCCACTTCATTCCTTTTAACATTGCTATCAATTTCCATGCCAATGCCCCACTCAGTACAACAATAATAATAACGACAGTTCGTCAGCTGCTCAGCAAAGAAAGGCCACGAGATCATCGGCACGCCAGCATAGATACTCTCAAGCGTTGAATTCCACTCACAATGCGTTAGAAACCCTCCAACTAAAGGATGGTTCAACACTTGTTCATGACAACACCAACTTGCTATCATGCTTCTCTCTTTGGTTTCTTCCACAAATTCAGGTGGTAAAATGGCTGAATCTCTCACAACTACGTCAGGTCTTGTAATCCACAAGAATGGCTTCCTACTGTTTGCTAGTCCCCAAGCAAACTCAATTAATTGCTCAGCCGTCATCACTGTCACACTGCCAAAATTTACATAAACAATCGAGTTTGGTTCGTTTGAGCTCAGCCATTCGACACATTCGGGCTCCTCGACCTAAAGATTTGAGCCTAATGTTCTTAAACTTTGGTCCCCTATTTGGTTGGCAAGCAAGTCAAGTGGACCAATAGTGTAAATAGACGAAAGGATTGAAGAAAGAGAATTCAAAATATCTCGTTCAAGTGGTTCATATGTGTTTATATAATCGCCGAAGCTTCTCGAGATCTTTTCATTTGTTGATTGAGGAAATTTAGCATGATATCATCTCGGTTTTTAGTTCTAAGAAAGCTAGGAAGGTCTCTCAAATGTATATTTCTTATTTCATCCGTCCATTCTACGGTATTTTCTAAATATCCATTTGTTAACAAATAAATAGGTTAAATTTTAAATTAACGTACCTCCCAAATTAAAAATTAGTTAAATTACATGTATATAATAGAATTCACTATTTCAACTTTATATCTAATAGATGGGTGAATTTTTTTTAAATGTCAAATAGATCCAAAACTTATTATACAAAAAATTGAAAGTGTAACTACTTATTATAAACTTTTTAAGGTTCAAAATCTATTAAACACAAAAACCAAAATTTAAATCATACCTTTGAGTGGTACCAAACCTTGCTTAATAATCTCTCGATAATGCATATAATCCAAGTAGTCACAAGCACTGGCAGTCCAAAACAGAGCATAAGGGATTTTAAATTCATTAGCATCTAACAAAGAGAAGGACATAACAACATCAACATCGATGCAGCTAGCCGGTGGGACGTCAGCAGCTGAATTAAGCTGAGAAATAAGATCACATAAAGGAGCCAAACAATCCTTGGAAGTGGATTGGGAAAGGGAAGGAATATCTTGGATAGAATTGGCATCGGAGAACGGAAGGCCATCGGGGATGGTTCGGAATTGGAAATCTAGCAAGCCATCGAGCGAGTTAGGGCCTCTCGACCTGAGCAGACGCCTATGATTGTACTCGGTGTTATCGAAAGTTATGTGGAAACCTCTACGATGGAGAATCTCAGCCAAAGCTTAGCATAGGGTTTATCAGTTTTTGAGGGAGAACCCATATTTTGATACCTTGGCTCAGATTGGGACATGAAAAAGGAAGAAGCTGGAAAATCTTATAGGCTCCACAAGCAATGAATTTTTCATTATTATTATTATTATTTAATTATTGAACAAACAAAAAAAATAAGGTAAGATTATTACAGCTGCCAACTTGTCGTTATACTGAATTGCTTCGTACATCATTAATTATGAGCAAAAAAAAAAAAAAAGAAAAAAGAAAAAAGAAGAAGAAATTACCTCTCTCCTATCTTAATTTAATTATACCAAACTTTAAATTATTTTTGACAATTATTGGTTAAATAATAGATTTACTTTTAAAGACTATTGGATGATGAAAGTCCCGCACACCGGCTAATTTAGGAAATGATCATGGGTTTATAAGTAAGGAAAATTAACTCTATTGGTTTGGAGCCTTTTGAAGAAGCCCAAAGCAAAGCCACGAGAGTTTATACTCAAAATGGACAATATCATACCATTGTGGAGAGTCGTGTTCGTCTAACAAAGACAACCATGCAGTAAAAAATGAGGAAGACTCCAAAGAAGTCGAGCCTCAATTAAGAGGAGGTGTTGGATGATTAAAGTCCCACATTGGCTAATTTAGGGAATGATCATGGATTTTATAAGTGAGGAATACTAACTCTGGTATGATGATAATTTAGGGAATGATCATGGGTTTTATAAGTAAGGAATACTAACTCTGGTGTGATGATTAAAGTCCCACATTGGCTAATTTAGGGAATGATCATGGGTTTTATAAGTGAGGAATACTAACTCCATTGGTATGAGGCATTTGGGGAATTCCAAAGGAAAGCCATGAGAGCTTATGCTCAAGGTGGACAATATCATACCATTGTGAAGAGTCGTGTTCGTCTAGCAAAGACAACCACGTGCTGGGTATAAAATTAGTTATACTTTTATTTGTAATGATATACTAGAAATTGAACACTTTAGGTATAACGATCATATAACGATCCAACTTTTCTAGAGAGATAACGAGGACGATTAATATGTGCATATTATTTCCAGTTAAAAATTAGAAATCGAGAATATAAAAAAATTAACATAAATATTTATCCTCTAATGTCTAAACATTATTCAAGAATTTCCTTGAAAAGACTCTGAAAATAAATAAAACAGGTTGAAAAGACTCTCCATTTTTATTAAGATCTTTTTGAATTTCTTTTGGGATGAAAATCTTGGAAGGGTATTTATAACTGTGGCTAGACAATAAATTATTAATTTCCCTAAAATAATTAGATTTCTTTATTTTTAAAATACCCTAATAACTTTTCAAAACTAAGTAGGTATCCTATTTCAAAAATAATTTATTCCTAAAATACTAAGGATTTATCAAAAGAAAAGTTGGGTTCGTTAGAAGATTACTTTAAGGTGAGTAAGTTACTTAACATTTGTTTGGTAGAATTTTCAAAATTTTTTATTTTTAATTATTGTATAAGCCTATATATGTTTAATTTTGTAACTCTTTTGACCATGTGTGAGTAACAATAATAAAATATTTGCAGCTTTAATTTTATTTGCTATCTCTTTGAAAATTATTTTTCTAACAGACCCGTTGAGGACATTGATAATGTACTTGTTCCTTCATCAACTCAACACTAATTTTCAACTTTTTTTATTATTTAGGTGACTCTCACCTCTCTTCCTTATTTTGCAGATTTAGTCTCTAAGCTGAAAATTTTGAGTTGTTTTAGCGTCTTTTGACTCTTGCGGCATTCACAGCCACTAGTCGTTGTCACGTCCATGGAAATCATCTTGCATCCTATAGTAATCAATGAGGTCGTTCTCATTTCTTTGGCAACAACTCTTCTAATGAAGGACAAACCCACTCGGATAAGGATCTCGACCACCTCGTTGCAACCAATGGTACGTTGGGACTGATTCTGCTCATGCTCACCTTCTTGAAGCTTTCACACGTTTTGTTCTATTGCTGAACCCCAGGCTGTTGATTGGTCTTGAGCACTGAGCTTTGGCCCATATGACCATGATCCCTCTATTTTCAATCAATCTAAAAATTATACAAGTAAGGACTCTATGATTATAGGAAAAGATGTCACCTCACCCATTACCCACATTGGTACTCTTTCTCTTATTAAAAAATATTCACTTATGAGATGTCTTGGTTGTCCCTAGTCTCATTAAAAATCTTCTTCGATGAATAAATTAGCGTCTGCTTTTTCTCTCTCTGTTACATTTACTTATTATCTTTTTACTATTGAGAATCGTCAAATAGAAAGAGTGGTGGCGGCCGTTAAGAGGGATGGAGGGCTATATGTGCTAGAGCGCGACAACTCTGTCTTTATTTTTTTCCTTAAAAAAATAAATCTCTACGTGCTTCATATGACTTATGACATGCTCGCTTGGATTATATAAATTATTGTGTTATTTATTTTTTAAATAAAAAAAGATATATTTCTCTTACGTCTTTATTGACTTCTTCATCAAAAGATATATTTCTCTTACGTCTTTATTGTCTTCTTCATCACTATGTAGTACCCGTCAGTTTGCGAAAAACGATCAATTATCTTATTCTCACAATGAATATAAGTGTCTCATGTGTTAAATCTTATTCATTGTAATCTTGGATCCTTCTCGTGTCAAATCTAATTTGAGTTTTATCGTATGTTATTTTTTTATTGATGATGATGATTATTTGCCTTCCATTTGGCTTTACTATTTAAAATTTAAATATGATTTCTTTGGCATTTTTTCTCAATATAAAAAATTTGTAAAAAAAACTAACATTATGCTCGTATGAAGGGTTTTCAAAGCGATGGAGGTGACGAATTTACTAGCACTTGCTTCAAAGCTCACTTGCTTACCTCTGGCATCCACCATCAACTCTCTTGACGATATACACCTGGTCAAAATTGTTCTGATGAGAGAAAATATCGTCATGTGACTGAGACTTCTTTGACTCTTCTCTTCCACTCTCATCTTTATCCTCGTGTCTGGGTTGACGCTTTCAGCACTGCAACTTATATCATCAATTGATTGCCCACTCCAGTTCTTGGAGGTAAGTCACCCTTTGCCCACTCCAGTTCATCTCTTTGGTTGTCGTGTTTATTCTTGTTTACGTGATTATATGCCTAACAAACTTTCTCCCCGTAACATTCTTTGCATTTTCATGGGTTATAGTCCATTTCATAAAGGTTTCGCGGTCTTGATCCCACCAATATTGAACCTATTGCTGATTCCTCTTTTTCTATGAGCTCTCATCCTATGATAACACAAAAATGTAAATTGTAACTTTTTGATTTAGTAGCAGCTAAACTAGTTATCTACTTGGGGATCTTCAGAGAAGGGTGGAGATTGTTGTAAATAGTTATAAAGAATCGGTTCATAAATCTTTTAAATTCATCTCCTATATTGAAACATCAATCTCTGGGATTCATGAACAGTTTTGGCACATTCCCCTCTTCTGTGCATGCACTTGTTAGAATTCATTTGATCAATCTCTCATTTATTTGGTTCATCTCCCATATTAATACTTGAATCATGATTCATGTATAACAATAATGTTTCTATGCCTATATACATGATTGTCTAGGAAGGTTGAGAGACATTTAGATGGAATGTTATTTTGTATTTTTTCTAGTAACATTTGGGTGGAAGTTTGTTGAATGAGCGTAGTTGCTGGGGACTTCGGAGAGTTCCTGCAAGTAGTTCCCACCTCGACCACGCCATCCCCCGACTCCACGGCATGCCAAATGCGAAAACAAACAATCTCCAGCCCTACTTCAGAAGCCCACCCGCAAGGAAAAGAGAAGGAACAAGAGAGAGAAGGTCGAAAGTTTTTTATGAGACAAAACTGAGGAGTTCTGACATCGAAACAACCAATCCACACCGCATAAAGGACCACCGACAACTGCACGTACATGGAAGGTACATGCACGTACATGCACAAAAAAAAGACCACCGACGACTCGGCTTTACAACTCAAAACGCAGTCCCTCGACTCGGTAAAGGAAAAATAAACTATTTTCCATCGTTTCAACCATCCCAAGGCTGAACTTGATCTTGTTTGAGACAATTAAGGTCAGTTTAAGGTTAAATTTCTCGATTTAAGTTAAATTGAGTTACTAACGAAATGGGATGGACTTTCTAATAGGAAACAACAACCGATGATATTTGGAGCGGTTTCAAGGAATGGGAAACGAACGTACTTGAACTTAGGCAGACGCCTGCTAAGGCCAACCAAGTAAGTGGTTTTACCGTTGGTTCGGTTATAATTGTTTGCAGAATAATGACACATGCCCGTGGCTTCGCAGGTGTTATATGCTCGTATATGCAAACTGTTATGAAATGATATGTATATGGTATGATACATGAATATTATGTTGTATGTGATGAATTGATATGTTTATATGATATGTTGAATGAATGCCTGGGCTATGTTATGTGACTGTTATGATGTATGATATGGTATGATATGTGCATGATGTGAATTGTTACGTTTGAAGGCATGATAAGTTTATAATATGACATGTGTGCAACATGAATGATATGTGATATGATTGACATGCACATGACAAATGGACATATGTACAACTGCGATATGCACATGGAAAACTATGACAAAAACTTTATGATATGATGGAAGATGCTAGTAGAGTTTGTAATACATTTTAATAAAAAAGGAAAAATGTTGGGACCTCATGCATTATTGTGTGTTTATGCATAGGGGGATACCCCTTCTCATTTTACGATAGTACGGACGCATATGCTACGAGGCAGGGAAACGAACATTATGTTTACCATAATGCTGCCACGACGATCGTTATAACTAACGGGTGTCCGACATCAACAACTACTAGAGAATACTCGTCCCACAAGAAAGGGGCTCAGGAGATATACGAACCAACTGGTGCGTGGGTCCATACTCGCACATGCGGATCGTATGTAGGAAATTAAATACACATCCAATTGCTTGCATAGGATAGCCACCTTATTAAAATAGACTGATATTATAGGTCTCACTCATGAGTTGTATTTGTTTGCATTTTACCTCGATAGGAGGATTGTTTACTGAATATTTTTTAAAATAATCAAGCCATGTTCTATTCTTATTTTTCAAGTAAAGGGAAGGCTCCCCTGTACAACTGACGATGACATCGCAACCTAGGAGACCGTGACACATGCTTATGATAATTTTACAATTTGAAATAGTAGACTATAGGTTAGTATAGGTTAAATTGCATTTTCATTTAAGGATATTTTCTTACCATTGGAAATTAGTTCTAGGGTTAATTAGGTGTGTTTGGTTCTAGGATCAATTTTTGTTTGATGTTTTAGATTTTGTGTTTTATGTATGCCCTTAACTAAACTCAAGAAAAAAAAAAACATTTTCAATAAACATTTTCAATTCTTTCAAAATGAAATCAGTTATTACATAATGAAATATTATAATGTATTTGTAAAAGAATTGAAATACGTGAGGAAGAAATTAACCGTGGAGACTGTCACAATAGTCAACCATCCTATGCTAGACCGTCATAAGTAATTTGAATTTAGGTTCATTATTAAGAACATATAAAATCCTACAACAATAATCATGAAAAGATAATCAAAATTATGATAAGGAGAATTTATTGGACTATGATAGTTTAAGATAATTATTCAAACTAAAATGTCTTTATATTTGATAGTAGAACTTCATCGATCAATTTGTCCAAATTCTTGTAAGCTGACCCACCACGATTACATGCTTCTTCAGCTTTAATCTCCAGGTTCATAACATTCTCCTTCATTTTCTTACCCTTTTCACCATCCATTAGCTCCCTCACAAGCTCATCCACTTCATTTCTTTTGACATTGCTATCAATTTCCATTCCAATGCCCCACTCAGTACAACAATAACGACAGTTCGTTGGCTATTCAGCAAACAAAGGTCATGAGATCATTGGCACGCCAGCGCAGATACTCTTGAGCGTTGAATTCCAACCACTATGCGTTAGAAACCCTCCAATTGAAGGATGGTTCAACACTTTTTCTTGACAACACCAACTTGCGAAAGGTGGTTTGTTTTATGATCCTCAAGAAAATAGAGTGTTTGTATCAATGAACGCTATATTCTTAGAGGAAGACCACGTAAGAAATCATCAACCTCGTAGCAAACTAGTATTAAGTGAGATTTCTAAAGAAGCTACTGATAAAACAACAAGAGTTGTTGATCAAGCTGGTCCTTCAACCAGAGTTGTTGATGGAGCTGACACTTCTGGTCAATCACATCCTTCTCAAGAGTTGAGAATGCCTTGACGTAGTGGGAGGGTTATATCTCAACCCGATCGTTACTTGGGTTTGGCAGAAACTCAAGTCATCATACCTGATGATGGCGTTGAGGATCCATTGACCTATAAACAGGCAATGAATGATGAGGATAGAGATCAGTGGATTAAAGCCATGAATCTTGAAATGGAGTCAATGTACTTCAATTCAGTCTGGTAACTTGTAGATCAACCGGATGGGGTAAAACCTATTGGTTGCAAATGGATCTATAAGAGGAAACGAGACCAAACCGATAAGGTACAGACCTTTAAAGCACGACTAGTAGCAAAGGGTTATACCCAAAGAGAGGGGGTGGACTATGAAGAAACCTTCTCTCCTGTTGCTATGCTTAAATCAATAAGAATACTCTTGTCTATTGCCACATTTTATGATTATGAAATTTGGCAAATGGATGTTAAGACAGCTTTTCTAAACGGCAATCTTGAAGAGAGTACCTATATGGCTCAACCAGAGGGGTTCATTGAACAGGATCATGAGCAAAGGGTTTGCAAGCTTAAAAGATCCATTTATGGGTTGAAGCAAGCATCTCGATCCTGGAATATAAAGTTTGATACTGCGATAAAATCTTATGGCTTTAAACAGAATGTTGACTAACCTTATGTTTATAAAAGAATAGTCAACTCTACAGTAGCTTTCCTGGTGTTGTACGTTGACGATATCTTACTCATTGGAAATGATGTGGGAATTCTGACTGACATTAAGCATTGGCTGGCGACACAATTCTAAATGAAAGATTTGGGAGAGGCTCAGTTTGTTCTTGGAATCCAAATTGTTCGGAAGCACAAGAACAAAACACTAGCATTGTCTCAAGCATCGTACATCGACAAAATGTTAATTCGATATAAGATGCAGGACTCCAAGAAAGGATTATTACCTTTCAGGCATGGAGTTCATTTGTCGAAGGAACAAAGTTCTAAGACACCTCAAGAAGTTGAGGATATGAAACACATTCCCTATGCATCAGTGGTCGGTAGTCTGATGTATGTCATGCTATGTACCCGACCCGACATATGCTATGTTGTGGGAATTGTCAGCAGATATCAGTCCAATCTGGGACGTGCTCATTGGACTGCCGTTAAGAATATCCTTAAGTATCTTAGAAGAACGAGGGACTATATGCTAATGTACGGTGCTAAGGATCTAATCCTTACAGGGTACACTGACTCAGATTTTCAGACCGATGTAGATTCGAGGAAATCGACATCAGGATCTGTCTTCACTTTGAACGGAGGAGCAATAATATGAAGAAGCATAAAGCAAGGTTGCATTGCTGATTCCACCATGGAGGCTGAGTATGTTGCTGCTTGTGAAGCAGCGAAAGAATCTGTATGGCTTAGGAAGTTCTTAACTGATTTGGACTCATGTTTTATGTATGCCATTGATTGAACTCAAGGAAAAAAACATTTTCAATTCTTCAAAAATGAAATCAGTTATTACAAAATGAAATATTCTAATGTATTTGCAAAAGGATTGAAAACATGTAATAAAGAAATTAATAGTAGAGACTGCCACAATTGTCAACAGATCTTACCGTAACCGATCGTAAGTACTTTGAATTTAGGTTCATTATTAAGAACATATAAAAACCTATAAAAACCATCCTTAAAATATAACAATCATAATTATGATAAGAAGAATTTATTGGATAAACCCTGCACTGTTCTACGATAGTTCGATAATTATTTGAACTAAAACATCTTCATGTTCATGTTTGATATAAGAACTTCGTCGATATCTATCCAAGTTCTTGTAAGTAGACCCACCTAGTCTATATGCTTCTTCAGCTTTAATCTTCAAACTCATAACATTCTCCTTCATTTTCTTACCCTTTTCTCCATCCATGAGCTCTCTCACAAGCTCCTCCACTTCATTCCTTTTAACTTCTCCATCCATGAGCTCTCTCACAAGCTCCTCCACTTCATTCCTTTTAACATTGCTATCAATTTCCATGCCAATGTTGCATGTCCCACTCAGTACAACAATAATGACAGTTCGTCGGCTGCTTAGTAAAGAAAGACCATGAGATCATCGGCACACTAGCGCAGATACTCTCAAGCGTTTTATTCCACCCACTATGCATTAGAAACCCTCCAACTGAAGGGTGGTTCTATTATGCGTCGGAAGCGGAACTAATGTACTCACAACACCAATGAACCGAATTACACAAAGAGACACCAAGATATTTACGTGGTTCGGAGAGAAGAAGTTTCCCTACATCCACGGATAGCAACCAATCACTAATAAACTAAGTGTTACAAGTGAATACCTCACTGTCACACTACAAAGTCTCACCAACATGTTACTCAGCAAATACGATGTGACACCCAAAACTCTCCCATCTCCACACACCAATATGTCACTAACAAATACGATGTGACACCCAAAACTCTCCCATTTCCACCCACTTGTTAGGAATGGATATACTGAAGGGAGGGAGAACTCTCTCATTATATAGCATTATAGAATCAAATCTCTGATATGACTGAGACTAAATCTAATCCAAATAATCAAGGTTATCAAATCTAATCCAAATAACCAAACCAAATCAAATCAAAACTTATGACAATTTACAACAGGCTCAACACTTCTTAACAACACCAACTTGCTATCATCAACTTGCTATCATGCTTCTATCTTTGGTTTCTTCCACAAATTCAGGTGGCAAAATGGTTGAGTCTCCCACAACTACGTTAGGTCTTGTAATCTACATAAATGACTTTCGACGATGTGCTAATCCCCAAGCAAACTCAATTAATTGTTCGGCTGTCATCACCATCACACAACCAAAATTTACATAAACAATCGAGTTGGGTTCCTTTGAGTTCAGCCACTCAACGCACTCTGGTTCCTCAGCCCAAAGATTTGAGCCTAATGCTCTAAAGCTTTGGTCCTCTATTTGGTTCGCAAGCAAGGGAAGTAGACCAATAGTGTAAATAGACAGAAGGATTGAAGAAAGAGAATTCAAAACATCTGGTTCAAGTGGTTCATATGTATTTGTTATAATCGCTGAAGTTTCTCGAGATCTTTTCATTTGTTGAAGGAGGAAATTTAGCATGATATCATCTTGGTTTGTAGTTCTAAGAAAGCTAGGAAGGTCTCTCAAATGTATACTTTTCATTCCCTCGGTTCATTCTACTGTATTTTCTAAATATCCATCTGTCATATGACTGCATCGGTTAAGAAATAAAAGATAAAATTTTAATAAACACAAGTCCCAAATTAAAAAAAAATAGTTAAGTTACATGTATTTAATTGATCTTGTTGTTTCAACTTTATATCTAAATAGATCCGTTAATTTTTTAAAATGTCAAATTGATCCATTAACAAAAAAAAAAAAAATTAATTGAAAACTAAAAAATTGGACGGGTATAAAATTGAAATTTAACAATTCATTACGAACTTTTTAAAGTTTAAGATCTATTAACATAAAACTGAAAGTTTATAAATTGTATTGACTGTTTTTTAGTTGAGAAACTTATTTGATTCAAATAAACTATTTTGTGAGATTCCATATCGGTTGAGAAGGAGAACGAAGCCTTCTATATAAAGGTATGGAAATCTCTTCCTAGCACACGTGTTTAAAAAACTTGAGGGGAAAGGAAAGCCCATAGCGGTGCGCTTGGGCTGTTACAAAAGATAACATTGCTAGACACCGGGAGATGTGTCAGCAAGGAGGTTGAGCCCCAAGGGGGTTGGACACGAGAAAAGTCCAGGTTGTAGGTACCAACAGTCATGATAGTCATAGTTATATTTGCACGTGCTTATATTTCCTTATCCTAAAAGTGACTTCATTTACCGATTATTTTCTTTATATTTAACATTTTCTAAACTTGTGCTTAGATAAGGGTACGAGCATCTTTAGTAGCTGATGATGCTTGTTGTGGAGATCACGGGATAGTGAGTCGTAGTCCAACTACGATATTTAATTACATGTTTTGAGATTTTTGCTAGGCTAATCGATAATAGGATTGTAATGCTCGGTTGACGTTTAAACTTTTAGCTATAATGTTTTCAGGCTTAAAATCCATGATTTTAAGTTTTCTCTCGGATCTCAAATAAAAGTTTAGAAAGGAAAAAGAGAAAAGGAAAAAGAAAATAACACACCAATTTGTATATAAAAACCACTCATTTTTCAAACCCTTTGAAGGACAAAATACTTTATTATAAAATCGCATAATTTCTATGCCGTATGAGTGAGGTGTTCTTGATAAGAGAGGTGGATAGCATGAGGTTGATGGCTAAACAAGAAAAGGTTGTGGACATAGGCGAGTAGGACATGGAGGAGATAAGGTGTCAGAAGAATGCATTGTCTTTATTTTACCTTCTTTGAAATGGCTTAATCATAGAACCTTCCAAGTTAAATGTGTTTTACTTATAAGTTGGAAATTTATTTAAAAAGTATGTCGGTGGCAAACTTGCAAAATATATATATATATATATATTGGTTTGTAGAGATATACTTCACTTTTAGAAGTGAAAAGTAAATAACATGACCATGTTACAGAGAAAGCAGAAGATTTCATATTTCGAATTTTGAGTATGGTTCGTTACATTGATTGATAGTAACATTGAATGGTATGTTAGAATTTGGGGAGCCAAAGCCGTTATTGTGGCATGAATGCACAGTCGAGGGAAGACCGTCCGACGTCGTAGAAAGTGTTGCACCATTGGTAAAAACTTGAAACTTATGCTTCTCTATTGGTCGGGTTGAAACGATGGTTGTTGAGTCACTCTTGTGCCTTACGTTTATTTTGGAAGAAATATATATATATATATTTTGAGCTTTCGACCCATTAGGCTCATTTAAGTTCGGTCTTGGTGAATGTAGGTGTATGAGATTGACTTGAGTGGTGGCTAAATTTTGAAGACCTTTCTTGCAGCGGGATGTTTTGAGTCAATTCTTCCAAATATTATAATGTATTTGTAAAAAGATTGAAAGCACTTCAAAAGAAGAAATTAATTGCAGAGACTACCATAATAATCAATGATCTTATCCTACCATAATAATCAATGATCTTATCCTAACCCGTCATAAGTACTTTGAATTTAGGTTATTATTAAGAACATACAAAATCTTATAGCAACAATCATTAAAAGATAATAATCAAAATGATGATAAAATAATTATAGGATAATTTATTGGATAAACCCTGTCGTGTTCTACGATAGTTTAAATAGTTATTCGAACTAAAATATATTCATATTTGATTGAAGAACTTGATCCATTAATTTGCCCAAATTCTTGTAAGCTGACTCACCACGATTGCATGCTTCTTCAACTTCAATCTTCAAGTTCATAGCGTTCTCTTTCATTTTCTTACCTTTTTCTGCATCCATTAGCTCTCTCACAAGCTACTCCCCTTCATTCCATTTTTTTACCCTTTATGCCTCACAAGCTTCTTCAGATTTGAGCCTAATGCTCTTAAATTTTGGTCCTCTATTTGGTTGGCAAGCAAGTGAAGTGGACCAATAGTGTAAATAGACCAATGGATTGAAGATAGAGAATTTAAAACATCTTGTTCAAATGGTTCATATGTGTTTATTATAATCGCCAAATCTTTTCGAGATCTTTTCATTTTTTTGATTGGAGAAATTTAGCATGATATCATTTGGGTATGTAGTTCTAATAAAGCCAGGAAGGTCTCTCAAACGTATATTTTTTATTTTATTAGTTCATTTTACCGTATTTTTTAAATATCTATATGTTATCTAGCTCCCATTTTTTAACAAATAAATAAGTCAAACTTTAAATGAATATAGCTCCCAAATTAAAAATTACTTAAATTACATGTATCTAATAGATTTTACTGTTTCAACTTTAATCTAATAGATGAGTGAATTTTTTTAAAATCTCAAATACGCAATAACTTATTAAACAAAAAATTGAAAGTGTAACTATTTATTATAAACTTTTTAAACTTCAAAATCTATTAAACACAAGAACGAAAGTCTATAAACAGTATGGATGATTTTTTAGATAAGAAACTTATCTAACTCAAATAAACTATTTAAACTTGTAACCTAATGAAAAGAAAAGGAAAATATGATTTCAAAACAATATTCAAATTTAAATCATACCTTTGAGTGGTAACAAACCATGCTTAATAATAAGCTCAAGACAGCGCATATAACCCAAATAGCCACAAATACTAGGAGTCCAAATCAAAGCATAAGAGATTTCAAACTTATTGGCAGCCGACATAGAGAAGGACATAACAACATCTCCAACGATGCAGCTAACAGGCGAGACGTCAGCAGCTGAGTTAAGTAGAAAAATAAGATCACAGAACGGAGCTAAACAATTCTTGGATGTGATTTCACAAAGGAAAGGAACATCTTGGGTAGAATTGGCAGCGGGGAACGGAAGGCCATCGGGGATGGTTTGTAATTAAAAATCTAGCAAGTCATCGAGTGAGTCAGGGCCTCTCGACCTGAGCAGATGCCTATGATTGTACTCAGTGTTAACGAAAGTTACGTGGAAACCTCTATGATGGAGAAGCTTAGCCAAGCTTAGCATAGGGTTGATATGGCCTTGTGCTGGACATGGGATACACACAGCATGTGGTTTATCAGTTTTTGAGGATGAACGATATGTTTAGTACATTATTAATTATGAGGGAAAAAAAAAATTTTATCTCTCATATCTTAATTTAATTATACCAAACTTTAAATTATTTTTTACAACTATTGGTTAAATAATAGATTTACTTTTAAAGACAACAATTTTTTGAGTTTGGTAGGATTTTAATTATCTTGTTTTTCTAATTTTAATTTATATTTTAATATATAATATAAAATTAATATATAATGTCACATTAATATAAAAATAATAAAATTATTGTCCAATCAAATTTAAATAATAAGAAATGTTTTGTTTTCCTTTCAAACTGATGTGGGATCTCACAATCTACCTTTTTTTGGAGGCTAAGCGTCGTTGTTGACACACGGTCGGTGACTTGCTATTTGTAACAATCCAAGCTGCACTAGTCGATATTATCTGTTTTAGTCCGTTACGTATGGTCGTCAGCCTTACGATTTTAAAACGTATCTACTAGGGGAGATTTTCACACCATTGAATGTTTTGTTTTTCTCTTCAATCGAGGTGTGATCTCACATAAAATCTCATAAGGTTCAAATATAAAATATTTACCTGACACAATGCATAACTAAAATTCATTACAAACGTTAAATATTCTTTTTTCAAGTACTGCAGAATTGGGTTGGATTGTAACCCTGTTTTCCGGTTGTTTAAGTTGACTTGATAAAAAATGTCAACCTGCAAAGCGACTCAAATTTTTTATTTTCAAAAAATTCAATCCAACCTAAACAAAATATAAATGTAACCCAACAAAAATTTTATGATTTAGATTAGATATTTCAAATTTGTCGAATTATCAGATCATATGAACACCTTTAAGAATGATAACAAGTGTTACCGATAGTAAAAAAAAATCAAACTTCAAAAGCAAAAAATTTTAAGTTTGAAAATTTAAAAACCAAATTCCTACGGAACATAAAAAAAAATCAAGTTGATAACGTTACAAAAAATTTAGGAAAACCAGATTCCTCTTTTTCTATGAGCTCACATCCTATGATCACACGAGCCAAATCTAGTATTTTCAAGACTTGTCATCTAACAATTTAGGAGACCGTAGCCCATGCTTAGGGTAATTTTGCAATTTGAAATAGTAGACTAGATTAGTATAGGTTAGATTGCATTATCATTTCAAGAGATTTTCTTACTATTTGAAATTGGCTCCAGGGTTAATTAGGTGTGTTTGGTTCTAGGATCAGTTTTTGTCTGATTTTTTAGGTTTTCGTGTTTTATGTAGCCATTCACTAAACTCAAGGAAAAAAACATTTTCAATTCTTCCAAAATCAAATCATTATTACAAAATGAAATATTATAATGTATTTGCAAAAGGATTGAAAGCACATAATGAAGAAATTAATCGTAGAGACAGCCACAATAATCAATGATATTACCCTAACTCGTTATAAGTACTTTGAATTTAGGTTTATTATTAAGAACATACCAAAAAAAAAATCTATAAAAACACTCATTAAAAGATAACAATCAAAATTATGACAAGAAAAATTTATTGGATAAATCCTGCCCTGTTCTAAGATAGTTTAAAATAATTATTCGAACTAAAACATCTTCATATTTGATAGAAGAACTTCATCGATCAATCTATCCAAGTTCTTGTAAGCAAACCCACCTGATTTATATGCTTCTTCAGCTTTAATCTTCAAACTCATAACATTCTCCTTCATTTTCTTACCTTTTTCTCCATCCATGAGCTCTCTCACAAGTTCCTCCACTTCATTCCTTTTAACATTGCTATCAATTTCCATGCCAATGCCCCACTCAGTACAACAATAACGACAGTTCGTCAGCTGCTCAGCAAAGAAAGGCCAGGAGATCATCGGCACGCCAGCACAAATACTTTCAAGCGTTGAATTCCAACCACTATGTGTTAGAAACACTCCAATTGAAGGGTGGTTCAACACTTGTTCTTGACAACACCAACTTGCTATCATGCTTCTCTCTTTGGTTTCTTCCACAAATTCAGGTGGCAAAATGGCTGAGTCTCCCACAACTACGTCAGGTCTTGTAATCCACAAGAATGGCTTTCGACTGTATGCTAATCCCCAAGCAAACTCAATTAATTGCTCGGTCGTCATCACTGTTATACTGCCAAAATTTACATAAACAATCGAGTTGGGTTCCTTTGAGTTCAGCCACTCGATGCACTCTGGTTCCTCAACCCAAAGATTTGAGCCTAACGCTCTTAAACTTTGGTCCTCTATTTGGTTGGCAAGCAAGTGAAGGGGACCAATAGTGTGAATAGACCGAAGGATTGAAGAAAGAGAATTCAAAACATCTCGTTCAAGTGGTTCATATGTGTTTATTATAATCGCTGAAGCTTCTCGAGATCTTTTCATTTGTTCATCGATGAAATTTAGCATGATATCATCTCGATTTGTAGTTCTAAGAAAGCTAGGAAGGTCTCTCAAACGTATACTTTTCATTCCCTCAGTCCATTCTACTGTATTTTCCAAATATCCATCGGTTATATGACTTGAATCTATTAACAAATAAAGGAGATCAAAACTTAAATAAATATAAGTCCCAAATAAAAATAAAAATAAATAAATAAATAAAAGTTAAGTTTCATGTATTTAATAGATCTTATTGTTTCAATGAATTTAATAGATCTTATTGTTGTGAATTTTTTAAAATGTCCATTGATCCATAACTTATTTAACAAAAAGAAAAGAAATTGAAAACTAAAAAACTTTACCCGTATAAAATTGAAAGTTTAACCATTCATTATAACTTTTTAAAATTTAAAATCTATTAAACATAAAATCGTTTATAAATCATATTGACCGTTTTTTAGTGGAAATCTCTCGCTAACAAATGCATTTTAAAAAGTTGAGGGGAAGCCCGAAAAGGAAAGTCCAAAAAGAAAAATATATGTTAATGTTGTGTTTGGGCTGTTACAAGAGGTATGAAAGCCCGACACTGGGAGCTGTGTTAGCGAGGATACTGAGCCCCAATGTGGTTGGACACAAGGTGGTGTGCTAGCAAGTACGCTAGGTCTCGAAGGGGTGGATTGGGGGGTCTCACATCGATTGAAGAAGGGAATGAGTGCCAACAAGGACATTGGACCTCGAAGGGGGATTGATTGTGAGATCCCACATCAATTGGGGAGTAGAATGAAACATTTTTTTTTACAAGGGTGTGGAAACCTCTCGACGCGTTGTAAAAACCTTGAGAGGAAACTCGAAAAGGAAAACCCCAGAAGAACAATATCTGCTAGCGGCGGGATTGAAAAACTTGTAACTCAAAAAAAAAATTGACTTCAAAACAATAAAGAGTATTCAAATTTAAATCATACCTTTAAGTGGTACCAAACCTTGCTTAATGAGCTCAGGATAACGCATATAACCCAAGTAGCCACAAGCACTAGCCGTCCAAAACAAAGCATAAGGGATTTTAAACTCATTGGCAGCCAACATAGAGAACGACATGATAGCATCTCCAACGATACAGCTAACTGGCGGGACGTCAACAGCTGAGTTAAGCTGAGAAATAAGATCGCAGAACGGAGCTAAACAATTCTTGGAGGTAGATTCACAAAGGGAAGGAACATCTTGGGTAGAATTGGCATCGGAGAACGGAAGGCCATCGGGGATGGTTCGGAATTGAAAATCTAGCAAGCCATCAAGCGAGTTGGGGCCTCTCGACCTGAGCAAACGCCTATGATTATACTCGGTGTTAACAAAAGTTACGTGGAAACCTCTATGATAGAGAAGCTTAGCCAAGCTTAGCATAGGGTTGATATGGCCTTGAGCTGGATATGGGATACACACAGCATGTGGTTTATCAGTTTTTGAGGCAGAACCCATCTTTGATTGCTTGGCTCAGTTTTTGGACATGGAAAGGAAGAAACTAGAATTCTTATAGGCTGCAGAAACAATGAGTTGTTTGAATTTTTAATTATTTTTTTAAATTATTGGCTGACGTTTCAGACACGTAACACATCAATATTCGAAGAGAACAATAAATAAGGTAAGATTATTACAGCTGTCTACTTATCGTTATATGTTATTGTAATGAATAGCTTCATACATTATTGATTATTAACTATGAGGGAAAAAAAATTAATGTATATGTCGGATCTCTTCCAATCTTAATTTAATTATACCAACGGTAAATTATTTTAGACCATTATTAGTTAAATAATAGATTTACTTGTAAAGATAAGATCTCATAAAAAAAATGTTTTGTTTTCATCTCCAACTGACGTGGGAACTCACAATCTACCCTTTAAGAGTCGAGCGTTCTCGCAGGCACAACTCTGGCACATTGCTCATGACTTGCTTTGATACCATCTGTAACAACCCAGCAAATATTATCCGTTTTGGTTCGTTACACATTGTTGTCAGTTTTACAGTTTTAAAACACATCTGCTCGGAGAAATTTTCACAACCTTGTAATGAATGTTTCATTCCCCTCTCCAACCGATGTGCGATGTCACATAAAATCTCATAAATTTCAAATATAAAATATTTTCGAGTCATAATGAATAACTAACATTAATTACAAACCTTAAATATTTATAATTTAAAAAAAAGTGACAAGATTGGATTATAAGTTTATAACCGATATTAATGATACATTGTGACTTATAAATATTTACTATTTGAATTTTGTGAGATTTTAGTTATTAATGTAATATGTATTATAGGCAAGTAGAATTTTTTTAAATAATAATTAAAAAAAAAATCGAAAAAACCTAATGTAAAAATAGAGAGTTGGGATGTAAACCTTATTCAACACGTTGCTAATATCACTAACCTTGTGGTTGGCATTCACATAGGTATGATTGAAAGTAAAGCATTCAAAATCACATGTTTGTTCACACAATTGTCGGTATGTTTACTAATAAGTCATAGTTCATGTTTTGTTTACGTCAATGTAAAGGAAAGATCTATAAGTAAGTCCAAAAAAAAAAACAAAAAACAAACAAACAAACCAACCAACTTTTACGTTTTAGCTTTATTGTCATAATTTGTTTGTAACCATATGCTAGAAATTGAAACTATAGGTATATCGACCCAACTTTTCTAGACCGAGATTAACTAGGGCTATTAATATATGCATACTATTTTCCATTAAAGCTGGAAAATGAAAATATAAACAAAATTAACATAAATATTTATAATAGAATATCTAAACATTATTCGAGAATTCCTTTCAAAGACTCGAAAATAGGTAAGAATCCCTTAATCTAACTTTAAAAAAAAAAAAAATCCTAAACATACAAATAAAAATAACGTGGAAGCAAAATAAATGATGGCTTAGATTTTGTGGTACAGACAGAGATAGAACGCATTACATACTTTCTATCTCATTTCCTTAACTAAAACAAATGTATTAAAATTATTTAGCAAGTAATCCTCTATTGGGGTTAAATATGCATACACAATAAAAAACGTGCATATGAGACATAAATTTGTTCCGTCAAAATATCTATGACCTAATGATCAATTAACTCACTAATTGACTATGTCAATTCAATGATCATTTGTATATGGGAGTCTTTGTAGGCATTACTCTAACCAATGGTGTAACAAGAGTTTAAAAAAAATCCTACAAAATCTCTAGACTTTTAGTGTAAAAAACCTCTCCACTCTTGATATCAGGATGACGTGCATGTATTGAATACCATGATGCATTATTACGATGGATTGTTTTCTAAAGACACGACCCTAATTAAAACTAATGATGATGAGAGTATGAAGACCAATACCTGCATGTTATTTAGAGTAATATGTGAACGGTATATAGGAGTATGTCACAAAGATGATTTAAAGACCTCATGCATTTTGTTTGTACATATACATCGGATAATTTCTCCATTTTTTATGTTGAGTACGTATGCTTACACTATGATCATGATCATGTCTTGCAGACACTCAGGGGTGTACTGGTCTCTGGAAGTTGCTACGAACCGCTAACTTGACTATGATCCACACTCACACGCGTGGGTCATTTTGGTATGTACAGTTACATATAATACAAAGAATACATAGAGTATTGAGAATATAAACCTAAGGTTATTGTACTAGAAACAAAGAGAGAGACGTGGTAACACCATGATATAAACTCTACCATAGCTAGAGGTTTATATTGATGACTTCATGTACGCACAGTTACAGAGATTACAGATAATACGGAGAGTATTTCAAGTATTGAGTATATAATCATCGAGCATGTTATCCTATTTTTTATTTGATTTATTCGACAGTAGCAAATGCTCGTTGCAATATAAGTTTCAACGAAGCAGATATAGTCATTCGTAAAGCGGAAGTTAACCAAAGTACTACTGTAAAAAAATTAAAACCTCGTGCTCGAGGGCGAAGTTATCCCATAAAACTACTCACTTATTCTATAATTATTGTCCTAATCCTAACAAAATTGAAAGGAAATCCTAACAAAATTGAAATTGTGGTGGAGATGAGATAGGGAAGAAAAGAGAAAGAGACAGAGAAATAAAATTAAAAAAATAAAAGTTTTTAGAATTTAGTTTTTCTGTAATATTAATAATATTAAATATATTTTTATCACATCACCATTTTATAACTATAAAATTAATATATTTATCTTACATTGGTCTAAAAATAATTCTTAAAAAATGCCTAGTCAACCTTAAATAACATAAAATTAACAATAAAAAAACCATTTTTCAATAGATCAAAAATTAAAATATTGAATTTAAAAACCTATAATTTAGAGACTAAAAAATGCAATTAATTTGCAATCAAAAGATCTATATAAAAAAATGAATGATATCTTCAAAAGTCTGAAACTATATACCTATTATGACACTTAAGACAACAAAATTTAATTATTTTGTCCTATTTAATCTTGGCCTATGTGCCACTTCCTTGTCAAACTTTGGTAATGGTGACACTAAATAACTTATCTTTTTCTATTTTATTGGATACGAACAAGATCTCGAAATCATATGAAAATAACACACCAATTTGTATATAAAAACCATTCATTTTTCAAAACCCTTTTAAGGACAAAATACTTTATTATAAAATCGCATAATTTCTATGCCGTATGGGTGAGGTGTTCTTGACAAGACAAGTGGAAAGCATGAGGTTGATGGCTGCACAAGGAAAGCTTGTGGACATAGGCGAGTAGGACATTGAGGAAGTAGATAAGGTGTTGAAGAATGGAGGGTTGATCTATAAGAATTTTGAATTATGAAATCTAATTGGAAGTTGGAATTTGAATTTAGAAATTTAATTGGTAATGGGATGATGGAATTTGAATAGGATTCAAGTTAGCTCGTCTAAGTCTCTTGATGTTGAACGTGAAAGAAAGTGTCTCTAAATTTATTTTCTTTGTTTTTTTTAGTAATCATGTCATTCACTCTGAGTTCGGTTCTCTTTGAGGTCATTATAAGTGAAATTTGATTATAAAAAAAAAAAAAGTGGTGAGGATTGTTGGGAGGGAGTCTCACCTTAGCTAATTTAGGGAATGATCATGCGTTTTATACGCAATGAATATGTCCATTGGTATGAGACCTTTTGGAGAAATCCAAAACAAAGCCATAAGAGCTTATGCTCAAAGTGGACAACATCATACCATTGTAGAAAGTCGTTAATCCAAGAGATCAGACAACCTACATTAACCTCGCCCTGAGAGTCGTTATTTCAAGAGATCAGACAACCTATACTAACTTCGCCTATTTCAAGAGATCAAACAACTTACACTAACTTTGTCCTGATACCAAATTGTTGAACACAACTCTTTGTGGGAGATTATTGAACATTGTTGGAGGCTCTATAGTGCACCACTCAAAGTGAACAATGATACCAAATTATTTTTGAGCATTGTTGGAGGCTCTATAGTGCACCACTCAAAGTGGACAATGATACCAAATTGTTGAACACAACTCTTTGCAGGAAACAAAATAATTAAGTATATTTATTCCTCAAATACTTAAATCATTTTCCTAAAATAAATATATAATGGGCTCGTACAATTATTCAAGGAATACATGAATGAATAGGACCACATCTAAATGAGAACGATCTTGAGAATATAAAAGTTACTACCTTTGCCAATAAGGTGCCACCTCCTTTTTTAGTGGCTCAATCATAGAAACTTCCAAATTAAACGTGGTTTGTTTGGAGGAGTTTATGTTGAGTGACTTAGAAATTTTTTTAGGAAACATGTGAGTGAGACAAAACTGTGAAAAAGACTTGTGTTGGTTTGTGAGGATAAACTTCACCTTTAGAAGCAAGAAATAAGTAACATGACATGGTTTCAAAACTTCATCTAAATGAGAACGGTCTAAGTTGTTTTGTTTTTAAATGCAATTGATTTCAAAATTTAAAAAAAAAAAAAAAAATTAAGATGACATGGTTCAAGAGGTCCACAGAATTAAGTCTCAGGGGAGACTCTATGGTCCACTTTGATAGAAGGGAGGATTTTCTAGGATTATGTGGATTATACATACCATTGTGGAGGGTCCTGATTTCTAACAACAAAGTCATGCTCTTAACTTAGCCAGCCAACATAATTTTCAATTGTCGAATTCTGTTCAAGGAGAGGATTGTGAGGATCATTGAGAGGAGTTGTATCACATTGGCTAATTAAGGGGAAGATCATAGGTTATAAGTAAGAAACACTATCACCATTAATATGAAGCCTTCTGGAAACACTAATCTTGAAGATGACCAAGTTTTTCCAATACTCTCCTCACCGAACGCGTCTGAAAGGCTATTTTAATTTTACAATGTGCCAAAGTGACCTGGTCCTTTGCAATCAAGGTAGACCTCACAATTCAGCATCATCCCATCAAACTTCTAAAGCATTCTATCCAACCTAAGTAGCTATCCTAACGCATATATTCCTACCGGGTGTAAAGGGCATCAACTAACAACTACCTAGAATATTAAAACTTGATAAGCTTTTATAGACTCATATCTTATAAGATCAAATGACCTCTAAAACCTTCTACTCCATTCTCTTATCCATTATTAGACTTAATTGGTCTTAGGACATCCATATTCTGATAAGCGGGGTTTAATATCTTACGAGTTTTCTTATGACAATGTGTAGAAGGATTAGGTGAAAATCCTTACCAATTTGGAAATGGTATGAACTATGAAGATTAATGAAGATAATACTAGGTATATTTGAAATGACTTCATGAATTAGATCGTACGCTTAGTGGAAAAGAAAGTGATTGAGCGATGACAACTAGTAAGTAGGCTTGGAAGCAGTCATCCTTTGAAGAACGCGTAATAATTTACTGGTCTAGCTCCATGGCACCGAAAATGTATTAGGGCTCAAATGATTCACCAAGTGACGAGACTAGTAACTAAAAAAAAAGGGTCTTAAGCATTTTAAAAAATCATTCTAAATAGGGAGTTTTAATGGACACTATTTGTAACACTCTCACTTCATATTGCTAACTTGACCATTAGAGTTTTCTCAACTCAACCCAACACCAATTCTTCTTACTCTTTTCTTCTTTGTAGATACGTAATCGATAGTAGAGGAAATTTTGACACCGAATAAAAGAGAGGAACATAAATGAACCGAGACCACATCCCGATGAGAGAAATTTTGACAATATGATGACTAAGAAAAACTTAAAAGAATTGAAAGTTACTTCTTTTTAAGTGACTCAATCATAAAAATGCAAAACTTAAGCTTATTTTGCTTTAAGCAATTCTATATTAAGTGACATCTTGAAATTTTCCTAAGAAACATTTGAGTGAGGACAAAGTATACTAAAAGAATCCATGCTTGTTTGTGTGAATAGTCTTCACTCTTAGAAGCAAAAAATAAGTGACGTGATCATGTCATTTGCTGAAAAGACCTTTGTTGGTTTGTCGGAATAGTCTTAAATGTGACCATGTCGTAACAAAAACAAGGGAATGTCGGGGCCATCAAGTACTGAATCTAAATTCTAAATCTTGGGCGTACGGTTTTACAAAATTTTTTATACCTACGCAACGTTTACTCACGAAAGGAAATTTTATTCGAAAACTTGAACTCTTAGATACTAATGCAAGATTTTGAGCTCAAATTCACATCTACAAATAAAGTGATAATGAACTAATTGGTGAAGTGGGAATCAAGTGTTTGTAGCATCAAATCAAAGCTAATATTTCAATTTCAAACACACCAACCAACTAATCAAGCATTGTATTCTTGGTTACTACTTTATAGCTAAGACAACTACATAGATCTTTGTCTCTCATTAATGTCGCAAAATCCTCTCTCTCATTCCTTAAGAATGTTTGACCAAATTATATTAGTTTTATATTATTGAAAAATGGGAGCATTTATTCAACTCTAAATATCAAAAGTTAAAAGAGACTTATTTTATTTTAATTTAATATTGTAATGACATAACTTTTCGCACATATACCAATCAAGATCGTTACTTAAAAGCAAGACTTTTGTAATTAGAAAACGAGAAAAATTGCATTAAAAATTAGAAAAAAAATATACTCAAAATGCCTAAGAACCTTTAAAAGGACATGTGTTTATAAAGCAAGACTGATTCTATAAATTTTATTCGAAAAGTATCATCATTTCACAATCATCTTAGCCTCATAAACCAAGAGTTTTAAAACAAAACAAATTAAAGTAAGAAGCATTTAAAGGTTGTTTTTCTTGACCCTACTCGTCACTTTCATACCATTTCTTGCATTTACCTAAAAATAACATGTAACGTACATATAGCAACAATAAAAAAATAATAATAAAATAATAATAAAAAAACCAGGGACTAGTTTTATTTTCACAAGGAGATCACTCACTCATAACCTTTCCTTGATCAGGTTTAACTAGTTCGATCCTAATCGGTACACAGAAATATTGACCACTCAATCAGTACGTTAGTGACCAGTTCCTAAAAATGATGGATGATCTGTAATGGCTTCACCTAGGTTAGCTCCTGCAATGTCTTATGGTTGATCTAGTCATGCCTCCTCTCGTAGTAGTATCTTATCACTACAACTTTCGAGCATGTAGATCTCTTAAGTTCTTGTACAAGATCTTAGGGAACCCACCGAAAGCCTTTGTGTTATGGCTAGCCTTTCTTAAGCTGCGGGGATGCTTCCTCTATAGGTTAGAGCAATATCTTCTGTCTAGGTTTCCCCTTCGACATACCATGTCCCCCTCGAGCCTTACCTGTTTGTTAATTAAGAACACTATCACTACTGAGGTAGTTTCTTGAATCATGTTATCTAAAGGCTTGAGGTAGTTTCTTGAATCATGTTATCTAAAGGCTTTACCTCTATCTGAGCATGTTTCCCAAGTATGCCAATCACACTAGTGTATAGAACTAGAGTCCTACTCTTCATAATCCAGATAACCTATTCGATGGTAGGTTCCTACTAACACGTGTCTAGACTTTCTCTCTCCAAACGATGAAGGTGTGGTCATAGCTTGACCATTTTTCCTATTGCACTCGACTCCAAGGTTCCCTGGACTTCCATGGTAATTCCACGTCCTTAATTTTGTGAGCATGCTTGTCCTAACCTAGGGACGGTTTACAACGCGACCATATGATCTTGATAACTACATGCTGCTATTGGACTTGGTTTCGCCCCCTCCTCCCTCCGAAAGCCCATAATTAATTGTCATCTCCTAGGCTATCCTTCACCCCATACCTCATAAATGGCATAGTGTGCCCATCACGCTCCAAAAAGTCCATAAATGGTAACTTAGTCTCTAAAGACTCCAACAACCTTGCGGCCATGGCCTCTACCGCTCTTCTCTCAAGGTAAAAAATCCTATTTATCAACGATACATGTTACATGAATAACTAAAATGTAACAAGCTAAGCCCACCGCTAGCAAATATTGTTTGCTTTGACCCGTTCATATTGTTGTCAGCCTCATGAAAATGCATGAGAGAGGTTTCACACCCTTATAAGTAATAGTTCGTTTTCCTCACCAATAAATGTGGGATCACACAATCCGCTGTCCCTTGGAGTCAAGCTCCTTGCCAAAGGGTAATACTCTTGTGTTGCTCTACAAATAAAGCCAAACAAACTTGTAGCAGCTACGACAAAGCCACTTGTTTCCACACATCCCTGTTGGATCGGTATGGCAACCCTAGAGGGGGGGTGAATAGGGTTTTAACGATAAAAGTGTTTAAACTTGATTAATTTTTTTTTTTTTTTAATGATAAAACTTTTTACAAATAAGTAGAAGATGATAATTACTAAAACAAAATAATTCAAGTCAAAACAATAATCAAGTAGAACATGCAATAAATCATAATAATAATCTTGAAATTAAATAGGAAAGAGTTAGAGAAAATGACACTGTAGTTTTATAGTGGTTCGGTCAAACTCGACCTACTCCACTCCCCAAGCGCCTCTTGGGAATTTGAATAAAGAACTTTTCCGACTCTTTCCACGGATCAGAGCCAAACCGGTACACCGCTCTTTTTACGAGTTCAAGAGCAAACTCAATCCTTTCCACGGCACAGGATCAAACCGATACAAGTATTTGAGTTTGATAATAACACACCACAACTCTCTCAAAGAGTAGATTTACAATTTGGGATACTCACAACTATTTCCTCACAATATAATAATAATCCCTCTCAAGAATAAGATGAAAAGAAATAAACTTGTAAGCTTGGAGAGAGCAACAAACAATGGAGACTTTGAACAAATGAGGATTGAAGAATGTATGTAAGTTGTGTGTTTTAAAAATGTGGGGAAGATAGTTTATATAGAGGAGAAAAGTGGCAAAATGTAGGATTGAATATTGACCATTGGATTGTGTTAGGAATAATGGAAGGTGGAGATTAAAAGTAATTAAATAAGAAAATTTTCTAAATTCATTTATTTCAAAATTTTAATATAATAGTAATATAATATAATAATAATAAAAAGTTATGTGAGTAACGGTAAAATGAAATTCAAAATTTATTATAAATATAATAATATAATAATAATAAAAATGATGTGAGTAACTACCAAAATTTTAAAATATAATAATATAATAATATAATATAGTAATAATAAAATTCGATGTGAGTAACGGTTATATTCAAATTTATATTTTGTGAAAATAATTTTATTTAGAAATGTAATAATAAGAAAAACTCCACCATTTGTTACTCTTCCAATATTATAAATGTCATACTTTGATATATTTTGATTTGTCCATCATTTTGATTTTGTTGCCACATCATCACGTCGGGTATGTTGTCTCGACTCTAATTTCTTCGTTTTAGCTCTGATTTGAGTAATTGAAAAGTTGTTGTAATCGTTATTCCCGACCTTATGTCCTGGACAGTTCAAAAAACTGAAAATAGTTAATAATTAAAAGTAGGTTTGTTATCATCAAAACATCAATAATTAATTCATTGAAATTAATTAATGTGAGATCAAGGGCTAATAAGCCAACAATCCCTCCACTAGAAACAAAGCAAATAGAACTTCATAAGCACGGATACAACCTGGTTTAATTCGAACTATTCAATTTAAGCTATAAATATTGGGTTGGGTTAGATTATTCTTCCGTTTGAATTTCATAGAATCTTTGAAAAATAGAAAATTCAGATCAGTTCACAAATTGACATTTTTTTTTGGTCGAGTTAACCCCGCCAATCCAAAAATAGGGTTACAACCCAACTCAACCCAACCTTACCTTACTTTAAGATTATTACGAAGATTAAGAATATTTTTCGCTTATAACCAATATTAGTGATGTGTTATGACTTATAAATATTTGATATTTGCATTTTATGAAATTTTAGTTATTAATATAACATATATATTATAGGTAAATAAAATTTTAAATATTTAAAAAAATAATCCAAAAACCCAACCTAAAAATTGAGGATTGGGTTGAGTTGTGAACTCTATTAAAATAGCTCAGATCACTCTAAAAATAGAGGGTTGGGTTGAGTTGTGAACTCTATTCAAATTGCTCCAATCACTAACCTAATCAACTCAAACTTTGGGTTAATCAAAAAGATATTTTCAAATATTTTCAATCCAACTTAACTAGCGTACGTTCTTGACTGTGCAGTCATTTATGGAGAGGGTCCTTGTGTTTTGGCATTCACATGGACATCGAGTAAAGCATTCAAAATCACACGTGGGTGCACACGCAGTTGTCAGTATTTCTACTGAGAAGTAATACTAAGAAGTCATAGTTCATGTTTTGTCACTTTATAGGCAAGTCCAAAAAAGAAAAAAAAAATTGTAATTAATTTGTAATCAAGAAATGAATATAAAAAACTTAATGATATCTTCAAACATAAAAAATAAAAAAAAATTAAAAAAATTAAAAAAAAAAAAAGTATATATTTATCGTGATACTTGACAGCAAAATTAAATTATGTTGTCCTATTTTACATTGACTCGTACGTGGGACACTAAATCAAATTGTTTTTGTCTATTTTGTTGAATATGGATAAAAGGATTTCGACATCATCCGACAAGAACAAAACATCACCGATTTGTAATTAAAAACCATTCATTTTTCAAAACCCTTTAAACAACAAAATATTTTATTATAAAATGGCATGATTTTATGGGATTGGTTTTGATTGAGGTGTTCTTCGTCATGAGCAATAAAAGAAAATAAAACATAGGATGATTTTGAGACTAGCAAAAAATAATAATAATAATAATAATAATAATAATAAATAAATAAATGAACCGGACCATAAATAAATGAGATGAATTTTGAAGATAAAAAAGGCTTAAATCGTGCAATATTCTACGATAGTTTAAAATGATTATTTGAACTAAAACGTCTTCATATTTGATAGAAGAACTTCATCGATCAATCTATCCAAGTTCTTGTAAGCCGACCCGCGTGGCTTATATGCTTCTTCAGCTTTAATCTTCAAGTTCATAACATTCTCCTTAATTTTTTTTTACCCTTTTCACCTTCCGTTAGCTCTCTCACAAGCTCCTCCACTTCATTTCTTTTGACATTGCTATCAATTTCCATGCCAATACCCCACTCAGTACAACAATAACGACAGTTGGTAGGCTGCTTAGGAAAGAAAGGCCATGACATCATCGGCACTCCTGCGCAGATACTCTTAAGCGTTGAATTCCAACCACTATGCGTTAGAAACCCTCCAATTGATGGTTGAATATCCCACAACTACGTCAGGTCTTGTAATCCACAAGAATGGCTTCCCACTGTTTGCTAGTCCCCAAGCAAACTCAATTAATTGCTTGGTCATCATCACTGTCACACTGCCAAAATTTACATAAACAATCGAGTTGGGTTCGTTTGAGTTCAACCATTCGACACATTCGAGCTCCTCGACCCAAAGATTGGAGCCTAATGTTCTTAAACTTTGATCCTCTATTTGGTTCGCAAGCAAGTGAAGTGGACCGATAGTGTAAATAGATTGAAGGATTGAAGAAAGAGAATTCAAAACATCTCGTTCAAGTGATTCATATGTGTTTATTATAATTGCTGAAAGCTTCTCGAGATCTCTTCATTTGTTCATCGATGAAATTTAGCATGACATCATCTGGATTTGTAGTTCTAAGAAAGCTAGGAAGGTCTCTCAAACGTATACTTTTCATTCTCTCGGTCCATTCTATTGTATTTTCCAAATATCCATCGGTTATATGACTCGCATCTCTTAACCAATAAAAGAGAAAATTTAAATAAATATAAGTCTCAAATTAAAAAAATTAGTTAAGTTAAAAGATCTTGTTGTTTCAACTTTATATTTAACGGATCTTTATTTTTTTTTAAAATCAAATTCATCCATTAACAAAAAAAAAAAAAAAAAAAAAAATTGAAAACTCAAAACTTTTAGGGGTATAAAATTGAAAGTTTAACCATTCATTATAAACTTTTTAAAATTTAAGATCTATTAAACATAAAATCGAAAGTTTATAAATCGTATTGACGGTTTTTTAGTTGAGAAATTTATTTGACTCAAATAAACTATTTTGTGAGATTCCATATGGGTTGAGAAAGAGAACGAAAAATTCTTTGTAATGGTGTGGAAACCTCTTACTAACAGACACGTTTTAAAAACCTTGAAGGGAAGCCCGAGAGGGAAAGCCAAAAGAGAAGGATACTAGCAGTCCATGTAACGACCCTAATATTTTACTTGTCTAATCTAAGGTCATTACTATACTTTGAAATTTGGAATATACATTTAATGGGCCCTGTTCGTTATTGCGACACGCACTCGCCTTTTATTACCTCCGAGGAAAATTGGTTACAAGGGAAAAAGAGAAATTGAAGGAAAGGAAAAGGAACAGAAACCAAAAATGCATATTTTATTCTACCCTAAGGTTTATTATGCAAACACCTCTCCTCCTATACTAACCTAGATTAATGATGCAGCCAAATTCGGCCTAGACTACGAAATGGAAAAAGAACAACCCACTACCCTATGCATGTGCCACGATCCTGGGGGTACGATGTCGTCGTCGTCGTCACATGGGTGCCTTGCCCTTATCTGCAAAAGTAAAGTAGCACGAGGCTTGAGTATTTCTAGAATACTCAGTAAGTGACCCCCTATCGGGGTTATGCGACATACACATGCAATGAAATGATGGGACCTATCGTTTCGTTTCGTTTCGTTTCGTTTTCCCTACGGTGTAATCCTAACAGGTAACCGTGGACATGTACCATATACTCTACACGCAGCCCATACGTGCGAGTATGGGCTCACCAGCTAGTTCGCACACCGCTGGGCCACTGTCCCTAGCCGGTGGGCATGCTCTGGGGGCCCACCGGGACCCGTTAAAACTAAAACCGTCACGGCAGCGCTATGCAGGGCATAACGATCGTGGTCCTGCCATTTGGATGTACGCGTCCGTACCCTCGTGATGGGATAGGGGTATCCCCCCAAATGCATGATCACACAATATGCATGAGGTCCCACTAGTCCTACAGTCACCATTTAATGAACATAACCCCGTGTCCCGATTTCATGCTTACATGTCATTCTCATTCTCATTTCGTTACATATCATACATATTCCTAGCGGGGTTATGTATCATGCAATTCACCGTATTTCATGTCAAACAATTCATTCAGTTGCATTTCAATATTCATAAAACAAGCCATAATCATACAAGGGTCACACATCGTCACATGCATTCATATCACATCAACTAAGCAGCATAGACAACATACATTCACGATCACATGATTTCGTACTTAAGCACATTAAGCTAGCATACAATTTAATGGCACGTGCATAACCGCGGGCACGTGCCAACATTCAGCAATTAACGCGTAACGTACAACGGGTGAGCCACTTACTTGGTAGGCCTTAGCCGAAGTACTCCCTAGAATATAACGTAAGCTCCTAGCTCCTCGTGGACGTCCTACGCTTCCGTTGGTGGTTGGTTCCTATTAGTTCATGAGTCACTTTCGTTAGTATTTCACGAATAAGAATAAATTCCCAACTGGAATTTGTGAAATACGACCTTAAAATGTTCCCTTTTACCTTAAACAGGGCCGAAACTAGGTCCGGGAGGGTCGATACAGTGTCAAACGGGCTGGAAACAGGTTTCCCGAGCCCAATAAGCCGCCGAAGCCGCCGAGCCACCACCGAGCCGATGAAGCCGCCTGAGCCGAGAGTAGCCGCGCTGCCGATGTGACACATGGCACAATCCGAGAGCGACGTGTGTGCAGGCGTCTCGGGTCGAGGCGCGGGTTAACGGGCCGCTCGCGGTGATGGGCCGGCTCGCGGGTGACGGGCCGCGGGTTGATGGGCCGCGTAGTGATGGGCCGGCTCGCGTGTGACGGGCCGGGGGTTGATGGGCCGGCTTGCGATTGGAGGTCGGGTGTTTGGGCTGCGGGTAATGTGGGTTCTGGGCTGACCGAAGGTACGGGGTTCGGTTCGGGTTCCCGGATCCAGATCGCGGGTCGGACTTCGTCCTCTTCGCCCGACTGCCTGCGCGATTTTCCGGCGATCCCTCTCTCTCTTCGACAACGTCGTCCCGACGTATTTTTTTGATACCGATTTCGTTGGTAAGGGCCTCGCACTCCCGGATCTGGAGAAGCTCGGAAGTCCGCCGTTCCGTCTTCCTTGCCGGCGGTGTTCAGCGTACGGGATTCGCGTAGAACCTACTCCTGATGTGTGTAAAGGGTTCTGGGATTACTTTTATGGTGTGAAATGGGGGTTTCGACGTCGATTCGTACGATTCGGCTTCGCCGGAGTTCCGTCGGTTTTCTGTTCTCTCACTTTTTCCTTACCGTTTTCGTTTCTTTGCAAGTTCTTCCAGGGTGGCTGAAGGTCGGGGACGCGATTTTGTGGCAACCCAGCCCTCGGCCGCCCTTTGTGGGTCGTGTGTGAGCGAAAACTCCGGCGAACGCCGGAGTTTTCGGCTCTGCCGACGACCACCTTTTTTTTTTTTTTTTTTTATTTCTCGGTTCCGTTACAGTCCAAAACACTTCAAAGCAGTAAATAGTATTCAAATTTAAATCATACCTGTGAGTGGTATCAAACCTTGCTTAATGAGATCACAGTAACGCACGTAACCCAAGTTGCCACAAGCACTAGCAGACCAAAACAAAGTATAAGGAATTTTAAACTCTTTGGCAGCCAACATAGAAAATGACATAATAGCATCTCCAACAATGCAGCTAACTAGCGGGACGTTAGCAACTGAATTAAGCTGAGAGATAAGATCACAGAAAGGAGCTAAATAGCTCTTGGAGGTAGATTGGCAAAGGGAAGGAGTACCTTGGGTAGAGTTGGCATCGGAGAACGGAAGGCCATCAGGGATGGTTCGGAATTGAAAATCTAACTATCCATCGAGCGAGTCGGGGCCTCTCGACCTGAGCAGACGCCTATGATTGTACTCGGTGTTAACGAAAGTGGAAACCTCTATGATGGAGAAGCTTAGCATAGGGTTGATATGGCCTTTACCCTAACCCATCTAAATACTTTGAATTTAGGTTCATTATTAAGTACATACAAAAACCTATAAAAACCATCCTTAAAAGATAACAATCAAAATTATGACAAGGAAAATTTATTGGATAAACTATGCACTATTCTACGATAGTTTAAAATAATTATTTAAACTAAAATGTCTTCATGTTTGATAGAAGAACTTCGTCCATCCATCTGTCCAAGTTCTTGTTAGTAGACCCACCTGGTTTATATGCTTCTTCAGCTTTAATCTTCAAATTCATAACATTCTCCTTCATTTTCTTACCCTTTTCTCCATCCATGAGCTCTCTCACAAGCTCCTCCACTTCATTCCTTTTAACATTGTTATCAATTTCCATTCCAATGCCCCACTCAGTACAACAATAACGACAGTTCGTCGGCTGCTCCGCAAAGAAAGGCCATGAGATCATCGGCACTCCAGCGCAAATACTCTCGAGCGTTAAATTCCAACCACTATGCGTTAGAAACCCTCCAATTGAAGGATGGTTCAACACTTGTTCTTGACAACACCAACTTGCTATCATGCTTCTATCTTTGGTTTCTTCCACTAATTCAGGTGGCAAAATGGCTGAGTCTCCCACAACTACGTCAGGTCTTGTAATCCACAAGAATGGCTTCCCACTGTTTGCTAGTCCCCAAGCAAACTCAATTAATTGCTCGGCCGTCATCACTGCCACACTGCCAAAATTTACATAAACAACCGAGTTGGATTCGTTTGAGTTCAGCCATTCGACACATTCTGGCTCCTCGACCCAAAGATTTGAGCCTAATGTTCTTAAACTTTGGTCCTCTATTTGGTTCGCAAGCAAGTGAAGTGGACCGATAGTGTAGATAGATTGAAGGACTGAAGAAAGAGAATTCAAAACATCTCGTTCAAGTGATTCATATGTGTTTATTATAATTGCTGAAGCTTCTCGAGATCTTTTCATTTGTTCATCGATGAAATTTAGTATGATATCATCTGGGTTTGTTGTTCTAAGAAAGCTAGGAAGGTCTCTCAAACGTATACTTTTCATTCCATCCGTCCATTCTACTGTATTTTCCAAATATCCATCTGTTATATGACTTGAATCTGTTAACCAATAAAAGAGATCAAAACTTAAATAAATATAAGTCCCAAATTAAAAATATATATATATATATATATATATATATAAAAAAGTTACACGTATTTAATAGATCTTATTCTTTCAACTTTATACCTAATATATGTGTAAATTTTTTAAAATGTCTAATTGATCCACGTAACTTATTTAATAAAAATAAAAAAAAATTGAAAACTCAAAACTTCATTATAACTTTTTAAAGTTTAATATCTATTAAACATAAAATCGAAATTTTATAAGTCGTATTGACGGTTTTTTAGTGTAAATCTCTCACTAGCAGACGTGTTGTAAAAACTGGAGAGGAAGCCCAAAAAGGGAAGCACAAAGACAAAAATATTTGTTAGTGGTGTATTTGGGCTGTTACAAAAGATATCAAAGCCGGACACTGGGAGCTGTGTCAGCGAGGATGTTGAGCCTTAATGGGGTTGGACACGAGGTGGTGTGCTAGCAAGGACGTTGGGTGTCGAAGGAGTGGATTGGGGGGCTCACATCGATTGGAGAAGGGAACGAGTGTCAGCAAAGACGTTGGGCCTCGAAGAAGGATTGATTGTGAGATCCCACATTAGTTGGGGAATAGAATGAAACATTTTTTTTATAAGGGGGTGGAAACCTCTCCTTTTAGGAGACGCGTTTTAAAAATCTTGAGGAGAAACCTGAAAAGAAAAACCCCAATAAAACAATATCTGCTAGCTAACGGTAGGATTAAAAAACTTGTAACTCAATATAAAAAAATTGAATTCAAAACAATAAAGTGTATTCAAATTTAAATCATACCTTTAAGTGGTACCAAACCTTGCTCAATGAGCTCACGATAACGCATATAACCCAAGTAGCCACAAGCACTGGCGGTCCAAAATAAAGTATAAGGAATTTTAAACTCATTGGCGGCCAACATAGAGAAGGACATGGCACCATCTCCAACGATGCAGCTAACCGGCGGGACGTCAGTAGTTGAGTTAAGTTGAGAAACAAGATCACAGAACGGAGCTAAACAATTCTTAGAGGTGGATTGGCTAAGGGAAGGAACATCTTGGGTAGAATTGGCATCGGAGAACGGAAGGCCATCGGGGATGGTTCGGAATTGAAAATCTAGCAAGCCATCGAGCGAGTCGGGGCCTCTCGACTTGAGCAGACGCCTATGATTGTACTCGGTGTTAACGAAAGTTATGTGGAAACCTCTGTGATGGAGAAGCTTAGCCAACCTTAGCATAGGGTTGATATGGCCTTGAGCTGGATATGGGATACACACAGCATGTGGTTTATCAGTTTTTGAGGCAGAACCCATCTTTGATTGCTTGGCTCAGTTTTGGGACATGGAAGGGAAGAAACTGGAACATCTTATAGGCTGCACAAGCAATGATTTGTTTGGATTTTTCATTATTATTATTTTTTTAAATTATTTACAGTTTCCAAATAAAAACAAATAGCTTAATAAATTATTAATTATCAGAAGGAAAAGAAAAAATTATATCTCTCATCTCTTTGAATCTTAATTTAATGATACCATACGTTCAGTTGTTTTAGACAATTATTGGTTATCGTCCAATCAGCCCTAAATAATAGAAAATTAGCAAAATGATCAAAGGTCTACAAGGATTAGGTTGATAATTTGTGCTCACAATTTCGACCCATAACTTAGCCATCCAAATAAAATTCACATTCAAATAAAGTTCACAATCGGTCAAAAATTTTGATTTATTCATTATATATGTTACATTAATAACTAAAATACAACATGCTTTGACTCATTGTATATCGCAGTCTCACGGTTTTAAAACACATCTACTAGGAAAATGTTTTTACGCCCTTATAAGGAATGATTCATTCTCCCCAACCGATGTGAGATCTCACAATCCACCCCCCTTGTGGCCAAGCGTCCTCACAGTTGGCACATTACCCGGTGACTAACTCTGATAACATTTGAAACAAAATAAGCCCAACTGCTAACATATATTGTTCGTTTTGACCCATTACATATCGGCCTCAGCCTCACAATTTTAAAACTTATCTACTCTGAGAGAAGTTTCCACACTTTTATAAGAAATGTTTCGTTCCTCTCTCAAATCGATGTGACATCTCACGTAAAATCAAAAAAGTTCAAATATAAATATTTTGGAGTCACAGTGCAAAACTAAAATTGATGCATTGTGACTCATGAATATTTGATATTTGAATTTTATGATATTTTAATTATTAATGTAACACGTGCCACCATAATTTAAAAAAAACGACAGCCCAACATAAAAACTACAACCCAAACTAACTCACCGAAAATTTTGAATTAATCAAAAATATTTTTCCAATCCAACTAACTTTTATTGGTCCTATAATTGATTGCTTTGGCGGTGCAGTCATTTATGGGGAGTGGTCCATTCCTTACCTTAGCCTTATGTGTTCGCATCCACATGGGCATATGCCCCGAGAGTAAGGCATTTAAAATCACGTGTGCCTTCACACTTTGTAATATTTCTACTCAGAAGTCATAGTTCATGTTTTGTCACCTCAATAATAAAAGATCGATAGTTAAGTATTGCTTTGATCCATTTCTGAGAATTAGTATTGTTATGTCTATGTAAAGGTTTGTTTAGCATTGTTTTGAGATGTGGAGTTATTGTTCTTTTGTATTTACGTAGAGCCAATTAGTTAAAATTGTGTTGTGTGAGAGTGTGCGAGATACACTTATAAACACTTTGGTTATAGTGATTGTCTACCACCTGTGAATGCAAGGGAATCTCTTCTCTCCGAACTACGTAAGTTTTTGTGTCTTTTTATTTAATTTATATTTCTGAGTCTGTGAGTACGATCAATCTTATTTCCGCTTCCTTTACAATAATTGGTATTAGAACATTTTGGTTGTGGCACTAGAGTACAACAGAGAATTTCTTTGAAAAGACTTGAAAATCGAAGGCGATGATGTTCAAAGAATCCCTCAATCTAACTTTAAAAAATAAGAAATTCGTAAACGTACAAATAAAAACAATGTGGAAACAAAATATATGATATAGATTTTGTAGCATAGTAGTGATTGAACTCATCACGTACATTGTATGTCATTGCCCAAAAAAAAAATTTTTAAAAATTACTTAGTAATAATCTTCTATTAGGGTTCAATTCAATGATTTAGTTCAATTCAATGATTTAGTTCAGATAAACACAACGAGACACAAATATTTATGTGGTTAAGGATACTGACCACCCGCTCTGGTGTAGAAGTCTGGTGGGCATTACTCCAACTGATGGTGCAACTCCGGTTTAAAAAAATTCCTACAAAATCTCTAGACACTCCACTCTTCATAACCACCCTTCCTACCCCTCGAACGATTTGCAAACGAAAAGAGAAATCGAGATAAAAAACAAGGAGAAAGAGAGAGAGAGACGAAGAGAAGAAGAACCTCATGCCTTCAGCCTCGGGCCTCGTTTCAGCTCATTTCTTCTCACACTTTTTTTTTTTTTTGAACTGACACGTCTCTTTTTGTCTTTCATTAGCTGTCTAGTCTAACATTATCTATCTGCTTCAAAATGTTAGATTACATTATTGTTACCGGCAACAACTCATCTCTTTTTTATACTTTACTCCCAATTTTCCTTATAAGTTTGCAAAAGGATTTGGATCTCTGAGTTACTTTTTTTTATCATAAAGTTTCACCTACTTCTATTGGGTCTCCTCATTGGTAAGTTAAAACCATTTTTGAAGAGCTCAAAAATTAAAATAATGAATTTAGAAACCTAAAAAGTAAAATACTATCAAACTCTATATAATATAGAGACTAAAAAATGCAATTAATTTGTAGTAAAAAATCAATAATATAAAAAAAATAAAAAAAATAAAAGAATCATAGGTATGAAACTATATAGCTATCACGGCACTTGGACAACAAAATTAAATTATTTTGTCCTATTTCATCTGGACCCTAAGAGCCACCTCGTTGTCAAACTATGGTAATTGCGGCACTAAAATAACTTATCTTTTCCTATTTTATTGGATACAAACAAGATCTCGAAAGCATATGAAAATAACACACCAATTGTATATAAAAACCATTCATTTTCAAAACCCTTTTAAGGACCAAATACTTTATTATATAATGCCATAATTTCTATGCCGTATGAGTGAGGTGTTCTTAATAAGACAAGTGGAAAGCATGAGGTTGATGGCTGCACAAGTAAAGCTTGTGGACATAGCCTCTTGATGTTGCACGTGAAAGAAAGTGCCTCTAAATTTATTTTCTTTGTTTTTTTAGTAATCATGTCATTCACTTCGAGATTAGTTCTCTTTTAGGTCGTTATAAGTAAAATTTGATCGAAAAAAAGAATGTTGAGGATTGTTGTGAGAGAGTTTCACATTGACTAATTTAGGGAATGATCATGTCTATAAGTAAGGAATACATCTTCGTTGGTATGAGACCTTTTGGAGAAACCCAAAGCAAAACTACAAGAGCTTATGCTTAAAGTTGACAATATCATACCATTGTAGAGAGTCGTTATTCCAAGAGATCAAACAACCTACACTAATCTCGCTCTGATACCAGATTTTTTAACACAACTCTTTGTGAGAAACACTCGCACAGGCTCTATAGTGTACTTTGTTCGAGGGGATACCAGATTGTTGAACACAACTTTTTGTGGAAAACAAGTTCTATAATGTACTTGTTCGAGGGGAGAATTGTTGGAGGCTCTATAGTGCACCACTCAAAGTGGACAATGATACTAGATTGTTAAACACAATTCCTTGTGGTAAACAAAATAATTAAGTATATTTATTCTGAAATACTTAAATCATTTTCCTAAAATAAATATGAAATGAAAATAAATATATAATGAACAGGACCACATCTGAATGAGAGCTATATTGAGAATATGAAAGACTTTAAAAGAATTCAAAGTTACTACATTTACCAATAAGGTGCAAATTCTTTTTCAGTGGCTCAATCACAAGAACTTTCAAGTTAAATGTGCTTTGTTTGAAGGAGTTTATGTTGAGTGACTTAAAAAAATTTCTAGGAAGCATGTGAGTGAGATAAAGCTGTGAAAAAGACTTGTGTTGGTTTGTGAGGATAAACTTCACTTTTAGAAACAAGAAATAAGTAACATGACCATGTCGCAGAGAATGCATGAAAATTCATATTTCAAAATCCTGGGTATGGTTCATTACATTGATTGTTTGTAATATTCAATTGCCAAAATCGTTATTGTTGGTTCATTACATTGATTGTTTGTAATATTCAATTGCCAAAATCGTTATTGTGGCATGAATGATCGGTCGAGTGAAGACCGTCCGACATTGCAGAGAGGTTGCACCATTGGCAAAAACTCGAAACTTGTGCTCCACTATCGGTAGGATTGAGACGCTGGTTATTGAGTCCACTCTTGTGCCTTAGGTTTATTTTGGGAGCAATATATTTTTTATGGAGCTTACGGCCCATTATCTAGTACTTAGAAGAAGATGATGATGCAAAAAAAAAAAAAAAAACCAAGGGTTTGTTTTGTAGAGCAAAAAAAAAAGAACTTTCCTTCTATCTCCATTATAATAGAACTTGTAGTTGTAGAAGATTTTAGGTCATTCGAAGTTTTAGGCGAATTAATATCACATTTAATGTTATTTCTTTCCTGTTTCTTTTGTATGTGATTGGAACTTATTAGTTTGTATGGCTTAATACGTGAATGAGAGATTTTTGTATTTGTTGTTTCACCTATGTATTATCCCTCTCCCCATAAGTGATATCAGCGCTTTTATTTATAAATCATGTGATCATCATAGTTGATATAAGTATTTAAGGAGTCACGAAGTTTGATGAACAAAAAAGTAAATCAAGGACTAGCTAACTAGCTAATAAAGTGCACAAGTGACTAAAGGAGAGATTGAATGGGATGTCAAATGGAAAATGAAAAACTTTGGATGAAGTGATATTGATATGCAATCATTATCCTCAACCTAACGATCCAAATTTTTGTTGAAGTAAGAACACTTGAATCAAATAAATTATCACCTCCTTATATAAAATTCAAATCAGCCAAGAGATTAGACTAAAATTAGATTATCTCATGATCAAAGATCTAGAACAAGGATTTAAAACCTTGTTCTAAATTGAGTCATTCTACAATCGAACTTGATCAACACTTAATTGAATGACTCGGATGCAATCTACCATAAGAATTGCTTGAAACTTAGAAATAGCAAATATCATGTTCAAATTTTTAAGAGTGAAAGTTTCGACTTGAATTGAAATGAATGAATATGTGATGTATGTACGTTTATTTGTGATCAATTACAGTAATATATGATTTTGAATGTGTAACATGAATTAACTAAGAATCTTGCCATGTTGCTATGATGCATATCTTCATTCATTTCATATATAATATAATCCTTCTATGTCATTACATATGGTAGTGTACAATAGGTGATAAGGATCACGGTGTTCTAAATGTTTCAACTGGATTTATTACACGATCCAATGTCAAAAAGATTCAACAAACATTCATTATTCATATACAAAATTGGATAGACTCGGTTTAACCATCGTTTCATATATTACAAGCTGATTCGATTGAGGAAGAATCATTTGAAGCTTCAAAAGTGAACATTTGCGTTGATGAAGTTCATGAGTTGTTTACTGTTTTTTATTTCATAATTCTTGTAATGAGTCAAAGGGTGGAAGTCAATTGTCTTTTGTGGAGATTTAAGAGGATCTGGATTAAATCATGGCCTCTAACTTTTTCGGTGGGCATTTTAAGATTTGAAGGTTTCTTTTGTGCCGAGACTATAAATACTCACAAATTATTATGTAAAAATCATATTTGTGATGAATGAAACTAATCTCTCAAATTGAGACCTTTGCCCTTAGAAATTTGAGCATCATCTTTGTCATTTCTATGTTTTATGCAATTCTTGTGGTAGATTACATTTAAGTCATTCAATCAAGCCTTGATCAAGTTCGATTGTCGAGTGACTCAATTTAGAACAAGGTTTCCAAATCTTACTTCTAGATCTTCGATCGTAAGAGATAATCTAATTCTAGCATTATCTCTTGGTTGATCCAAATTTTATATAAAAAAAGTGTTAATTTCTATGAGTCAAGGGTTCTTGTACCTCTAATTCTAACATTATCTCTTGGCTGATCCGAATTTTGTATAAAAAAGTGTTAATTTCTCTGATTCAAGGGTTCTTGCTTCAACAAAAAGTTTGGATTGTTGGGCTGAGGATTAGGGTTCTTATCAATTTGGTATAAAAGCTTAGGTTGCATAGTTGTAGCCAAGTCTAGAATTGATTTTATTTTACTTTATGCAATTCATGTGGTAGATTGCATTAAGTCATTCAATCAAGCATTGATCAAGTTCGATTGTGGAGTGACTCAATTTAGAACAAAATTTCCAAATCTTGCTCCTAGATCTTCGGTCGTAAGAGGTAATCTAATTCTAGCATTATCTCTTTGTTGATCCGAATTTTGTATAAGAAAATGTTAATTTTTTTTTATTAAAGGGTTCTTGCTTCAAGAAAGAGCTTAGATGGTTAGGCTGATAATTAGGATTGTCTTATCAATTTGGTATAAAAATCTAGGTTGCATCCTTGTGGCCTACTCTAGAATTGATTTTATCTTTCATTTATCCTATTTGCTTATCTTTTTCCAAATTTGTCAATTTATTTTGTTGTCATCATTCCCACCATTCTTGATATCTCTTTACTTTGTTCTATTTTCTTCCTAAGGATCATATTTAGATCTAAAAAAAAATTCTTATCATATTGGTTTTAATATTGTGTTTATAAATCCCTATCGTTAAACCATTTACACGTACGTATATTTGAAGATTAAATAAACTTTCATTCTCATTTTTCCCATACTATATAAATCTGGAATCGTTGTGTTTGATATTTTTCTTTCAACTTTTAACTTCATATTGCTAACTTCATCTAAATAAGGAGTTTTAATGGACACTATCTCGAACACTCTAACTTCATATTGCTAACTTGACAACTATAGTTTTCTCAACTCAATCCAACACCAATTTTTCTTACTCTTTTCTTCTTTGTAGATATGTAATCGATAGTAGAGGAAATTGTGATACCTAAATAAAAGAGAAGAACATGAATGAATCGAGACCACATCTAGATGAGAGCAATTTTGATGACTTGATGACTAAGAAAAACTTAAAAGAACTAAAAGTTACTATCTATACCAATAAAATACATCTTCCTTTTCAATGACTCAATCACAAGAACTTCAAAATTAAGTGCGTTTTGCTTTAAGTAATTCTATGATAAGTGACATCTTAAAAATTTTCCTATGAAACATATGAGTGAGGACAAACCATACTAAAAGAAATCATGTTTGTTTGTAGGAATAGTTTTCACTCTTAGAATCGAAAAATAAGTAACGTGACTAGATCATTTACTGAAAAGATCCTTGTTGGTTTGTGAGAATAGTCTTAATTGTAACTATATCGCAATGAAAATAAGGAAATGTTGAGCTATCAAATTCTAAATCCAAATTCTAAATCTTGTGCATGCAGTTTTACAAGAATTTTCATACCTACACAACGTATACTCACAAAAGGAAACTTCATTCGAGAACTTAAACTCTTAGATAATAATGCAAGATTTTGAGCTTAAATTGATATCTACAAATAAAGTGATAATGAACTAATTGGTGGAGTGGGAATCAAGTGTTTGTAGCATCAAATCTAAGCTAATATTTCAATTTCAAAAACACCAAGCAACGAATCAAGCATCGTATTCTTCGTTACTACTTTATAGCTTAGTCAAATAAAGACAACTACATAGATCTTTGTCTCTCATTAATGTCGCAAAATCCTCTCTCATTCCTTACGAATGTTTGACCAAATTATATTAGTTTTATATTATTGAAAATTGAAAAATAGGAGCATTTATTCAAGTATAGAATATCAAAAGTTAAAATACTATTTATATTTACTTATTCTATTTTAGTTTAATATTGTAATGACATAACTTTTTGCACCTATACCAATCAAGATTGTTACTTAAAAGCAAGACTTTTGTAATTAAAAAACGAGAAAAATTGCATTAGATATTAGAAAAAACGTGCTTAAAATACCCAAGATCCTTCGAAAAGACATGTGTTTATAAAGCAGACTGATACTGTAAATTTTATTCGAAAAGTACCATCAATTCACAATCACCTAACAATCACCTTATCCTCATAAACTAGAGTTTTAAAAAAATTAAAGTAAGAAGCATTTAAAGGTTGTTTTTCTCGACCCTATTCGTCACTTTCACACTATTTTTTGTCTTTACCTAAAAATAACATGTAACATACATACAGCAACAATAAAAATAATAATAATAAAAATTAAGGACTAGTTTTATTTTCGAGATCACTCACTCATGACCTTTCCTTGATCAGGTTTATCTAGTTCGATCATAATCGGTACATAGAAATATTGACTACTTAACTAGTACGTTAGTGACCAGTTCCTAAAAACGATGGATGATCCGTAATGGCTTCACCTAGGTTAGCTCCTGCAATGTTGATATGGAAATCAACCCAAGGGAAAGTATGGAACGGATTACGTTGATGATCAAGATCAAGATTAAGAAAACTCATTTCTAAACTCGTGATTCGAATCACTCCTCAAGAGGTTTGATCAATACCACTTGAATGACTCTACGTACAAGTTCTAAACACACAATTTGCAAAGAAAATTTAGCTCTCAATAAAGCTAAAATAGAAATTCTATTCTTAATTCCGAAATCTGATGTCTAATCAAAGAAAAGAAGGCTTTATATAGCCTTTACCACCTTAACCTATGTGATACATGACTCTAAATTAAATGGGCTAGTAAATGAGAAATACCCATAACCCCATATTAAAATGGCTAGTTAATGGTGGAATATAGTAACGGGTTACAATATAAATAACTCCTATATTCAAAACTAGCTTAAATATGACAAACAAATAGTTAAAAATTAAATGATGCAATTAATAAAATGCTTATTGACTCATCTTTGGACTAGTTTCATAAATTCAACAGAGTTCATTAAATGCAACTTAAAGTGCATTTAATTCATCTCTTTATTGAACCTCAACTTTGCACAACATATAAGGGAGGTCTCCAACGTCTTCTAGAATTTCCTTTGATGAGCTCACCATAGGTTGAATATAACTGTATAAGGTTTGTTGTAGCTTCTTGGCTCTCATCCTTGTAATTGGACCTTGAGGTATGAAAATTTCTTGGTCGTGGTTCATATCAAATTTCTTATGGTTGATCTCTACCACTTTCGAGCATGTACATCTCTTAAGTTCTTGTACAAGATCTTAGGGAACTCACTTAAAGCTTTTGTGTTGTGACTAGCCTTTCTTAAGTTGTGGCGATGCTTCCTCTATAGGTTAGAGCAATATCTTTTGTCCATGTTTCCCCTTCAACATACCATGTCCCCATCGGGCCTTACCTGTTTGTTAACTACGAACACTACCACTATTGAGGTAGTTTTTTGAATCATGTTATCTAAAGGTTTTGCCTCTATCTGAGCATGTTTCGCAAGTATGTCAATCGCATTAGTGTATGGAACTAGAGTCCTACTCTTCGTAATCCAGATAACCTATTCGATGGTAGGTTCCTACTAACACGTGTCTAGACTTTCTCTCTCCAAACGATGAAGGTGTGATCATAGCTTGACCATTTTTTTTGCTACACTCGACTCCAAGGTTCCCTGGACTTCCATGGCAATTCCACGTCCTTAATTTTGTGAGCATGCTTGTCCTGACCTAGGGACGGCTTAGAATGCGACCATATGATCTTGATAACTACATGCTGCTACTGGACTTGGTTTCGCCCCCTCCTCCCTCCCAAAGCCCATAACTAGTGTCATCTCCTAGGCTATCCTTCACCCCATACCTCATAAATGGCATAGTGTGCCCATCACGCTCAAAATGTCGAATCTTATTAACATATAATTTATTAGTAACTTATTCGCGAAAAGTCCAAATAAAGTTTATTTTGTCCTACAATGTAACAATGTATTGGAATCTTAAAAATATTCCATTTGAATTATTGTTAAGTTAGGTATGTAGATATAGCTCTTTCTAAATATTTATTATTTTATTTTAATCCTCAACTTTTAATTATTTTTTTAAAAGAAAATTGATACCGATTCTAAAAATGTAACGACTCAGATCCACCATATTGTCCTCTTTGTCCTTTCCCTTTCTGTCTTCCCTTCAAGGCTTTAAAATACGTCTACTAAGATTTTCACGCCCTTATAAATGGGTTGTCCCCCCAACCAATATGGACATCGCAGAAAATGTAAGAAAAATACCATTAATAATATTTTGTTTGTAAGTTTCGTTAATATCTTTTACATTTTTTTTAAAACGTCAAAAATACCTTTAAATTTTCTTAATAACTTTCAAACACTTTTAAATTTTAAAAGAAAAACTAAAAAAATACATTTATTATTAATATGCAAACTTTCAAATGTAACATTAATACTCATGAAATTTCAAAAATATCATTAATATCATATTTCAAAAATATCTATGAACTTTTCAGAGTAATATTAATACTCTTGAAATTTTAGAAAAAAAATTAAAACATCGTATTAATATAAGAACTTTTTTTTATAAAGGTTAAAAGTTAAGGTTACTTTTAAAATTTCATAAACACGATATTATCCAATTTCAAACATCATATTAATATAATCCTCCACTCCACCTCACGCGTTTTCTTAGTTTACCGAGTAAATTTTAGAGAAAATATCAAACATTCTCGTGTGAATGAAGAAAAAAACACCCCTAGAGCTAAACGTTTATTAAAACTTTTTTAAGTTCGTGCATTAATAAAATTTAATATTTTATGTAAAAGTTCGACCAATGCTAAAATACAACGCAAATTCGAAGAGTTTAAGAATCAAATCGAAATATAAACCAATAAAGTCGAAGAATAATCAAAAGAAAATCTAAGCTTTTGTTATTTTACATATTCTTCTTCTTGAATTTATTCCATCCAAGGCTTTTATATATTCCCAATTTTCACTCTTTTGGCTTAAGGAATGGCACAAAAATGGATACCAAAAGTGAACGTTGTTGTTCCAAGATCAAGAACCACTCCTCCTCCTCCGTTGCCCGGACGTTGCAAACAAGACAAAACACGAGTCGAAAAGATGAACCGAGAGCTGAAAGGGCTCTCGGGCTGCCACCGCGGCCGATGAAAAGCCTCTCCTCCGCTGCCTTGGACGGGCGGCCGAGAAAGCGAGCTCTCCTCTGTGGGGTGAGTTACAAGAACTGGAAACATAGGCTACTTGGGACATTGAATGATGTTTGGAATATGCAAGATTTGTTGATCAATCATTTTGGATATTCCAAACATAACATTCGTACTCTCACAGGTTATGTCATCTCTGCCTTCTAAATTTATGATCATTTATTTTTGTGACAATTTTTGTTGCTATTTTTTGTTTTTTTCGGGGTTTTTAAGGAATAATTTTTTAAAAAAATGATGTGGGTTGGTACTGTTTGATGATGGAAGTCCCACATCCGCTAATTTAGGAAATGATCGTGGGTTCATAAGTGAGGAATACTAACTCCATTGGTACAAGGCCTTTTGAGGAAGCCCAAAGCAAAACCATAAGAGCTTACGCTCAAAGTGGATAATATCGTACCATTGTGGAGAGTCGTATTCGTCTAACAGGTACGATAATGATCCAATTGAATTATCATAAGAACTTATAGACATAAATAATGAAACTAACCCACGTTGAGTAGTTCGTAAAATATTTATTTATTTATTTTTAAATATATATTTTGAGAAATTACCTTATTTAAAAGTTATTTTTAAGAGTTTTCGAAGAATAAAGTAATAACTAAAAATCTACATTAATATTTTGGAAACGGAATCTAATTATAAGGTCTAAATTCAAAGTTGAATTATTAACTATAAACTTCCCAAATTTACGAATATAAATTCATGGTTAATTATTAATTAATAGTAAGTATGAGATAACTTTCGAGAATAGCGTAGTCAAGATAAGCATATTTCTTTTTAGACAATTCGACAAGAACGCCTTCTTTTGAAGCATCTTTAAAGCTTTTAACGTTCCCTTTTGACCAAGTAAAAATGTAGATAATGAACATCTAAACCCGAACATTTCTAATACTACAAGAATATGTTTGTCATTTCAATATTTTTTAAGTTCCAAGATTTTATGAATTGGATTAGTTCATGGGTTCGTCTAATCCTAGATGGGGTTAATTTAAATATAACGTGTTATTTTTAAAATATATATTTTTTCTTACAATGAAATTATATACATATATTTATTTTATTTTTAGCATTTACTCTCGCATGTTTTAAATATTTTTTAACTATTTGAAAAGTTGTGATATATAACATCAGTTAGGGAGGAAACTAATCATTCTTTACAAAGGTGGGGAAATCTCTCCTTAGCATAGGCATTTTAAAAATCTTGAGGGGTTAGAGTTTGGTTTTAGGCAATGTAAGGATGTTGAATCCTAAAATGGATGAACACCATGCGGTATGTCAGCGAGAGACGTTGGACCCTGAAGGGGGGTGAATTGTGAGATCTCTCATTGGTTGGAGAAGGAGAGTGTCAACGAGGACGTTGGGCCTCGAAAGGGTGGATTGTGAGATCCCACATCGATTGGAGAGAGAAACGAGTGTCAACGAGGATGCTGGGCCCCGAAAGGAGTGGATTGTGAGATCTTACGTTAGTTGGAGAGGAAAATAGTGTTAGCAAAGATGCTGAGCCCTGAAAGAGGTGGATTGTGAGATCCTACGTTAATTGGAGAGGAGAATGAGGGACAGCGAAGACGCTGAGCTCCAAAAGGGGTAGATTGTAAGATCCACATCGGTTGGAGAGAGGAACGAGTATCGGCAAAGACGTTGGCCTGGATGGAGTGGATTATGAGATCCAAATTGGTTAGAGAGGAGAACGAACGACAGATGTAATTTTAAAAACCAAATAGAACAAATATTAATCAGATGTTTGAAAATAAAATAAATATACATTCTAAGGGACAAAAAAAATGAATTGATGACTAGAACAATTCGAACCACCTCATCTAAAATATTTATGGTTGGAACTGGAGCAGAGTACGAAACAAACCCGGAGCGAGTACCAACAAAGAAGAACATCCAAAGCGGACTAAAATGGCTAGTTGAAGGTTGCAGGGGAGGCGAAAGCCTGGTGTTCTACTTCTCCGGCCATGGATTACGGCAGCCGGATTTCGCGATGGACGAGCTCGACGGCTTCGACGAGACGATATGCCCAGTGGACTTCATGGAGGAAGGGATGATAAGCGACAACGAGATCAACGCCACCATTGTTTCCCCTCTGAAGGCCGGCGTGAACCTCCACAGCATCGTCGACGCCTGCCACAGCGCCACAATGCTCGATCTCGCCTATGTTTATGACCGCAACAGGTTCGGTTATTTCATTTGAATTTGAATTTGGGTTTGATTTTGATATTGGAATATGGGGTTTTAGGGATGAGTGGGTGGACAACAGGCCGCCGTCGGGAGCGTGGAAGGCGACGAGTGGTGGATTGGCGATTTGTTTGAGTGCTTGTGGAGATGATGAATTTGCTGCTGATACTTCTGTAAGCATCCACATAATATTCTCTATTATCTTCCTTTTTTAGTACGACCAATCCAACTTAACCCATACCGTTCCCGTTGGGATGGTTTCGGATGAATGAAAACTAGATTGGTTGAACGGTGCAAACGTGTCGATGGGGATTTATTTTTAATTTTAAAAGTTACATTTTTGTGAAATTCCAATCGGTTGAGGAAGAGAACTAAACATTTTTTGTATGGGTGTGAAACTCTCTCCCTAGTAGACGTTTTAAAAACGTCTGAGGGGAAGCCTAAAAGGGAAAACTTAAACATGACAATATCTGGTGGGCTTGAGTTGTTACAAATGGTATCAGAGTATGACACCGAGCGATGTGTCAACGAAAAGGCTGAGCCCCGAAGGAGGTGAACACGAGGCGGTGTGCCAGTATGGATGCTGGGTCCCAAAGAGGGGTGGATTAGGGAGTCTCACATTTATTAGAGAAGGGAACGAGTGTCGTGAGGATAGGTGGTGTGCCAGTATGGATGTTGGGTCCCGAAGAGGGGTGGATTGGGGGGTCCCACATCCTTTGGAGAAAGGAACAAGTGTCAGTGATGATGTTGGACCCTGAACCGATATTTTAGAAGTTGAGAGATCAAAATAGAACAAACTGAGAACTTTATACACCAAAATGAGAAGAACTTAAGAACGATAAAAAAAAAAACTAATTTGCTCGAGAAAGTTTAGGGTTGTTTGACGATTGTTGGAAATTATATGCAGATATTATCAGGGAAGACGATGAACGGAGCACTGACATTCATTCTTATTGATTTCGTGAAGAGATTTGGAGAAATAACGTATGGACGCCTGCTTGATTGCATGCAAGAAGCTGTTCGAAGGGCCAACAAAAAAGGATGTCTCCCATGTGTTTTTTTCCGAAAATTGTTCGAATACAAACAAATTCAGGTCATTTACTCATTACCCTTTCATTTTTTTTCTTCTTTTTTAACGTTTTTTTTTTCCTCTCAATTTTAACCTTAAATTTGAATAAATGTTCGATTGCTCGTAAAAAAACCAATGAATTATACACAATTCAATTATTAGGACATTCGAAATTGACTTCTTGAACTTGATATGAATATTCAAACTTAAACAACAAGCCTTTGGTCAAAGTGTCGAGTTTTTTTTATTTCTTTCTCGTTTTCCTCTTGATGACCGCCTTCCTCACACACGTCACGAATGTGAATTTACTTGAATATCCTTAAGACATTGTTATGAGAAGACTCTTAGCGTGGAAATGTTATTTAATGAGGTCGTCACTGTACGACCGTTTTATAATAACTATCCGATGTGAACTCAAAATTTTATATAACACTAATAACCACTCTATATATTTTTCCATATTTCTCTCGTACATTCAACCTTACAAAATTGTCGGCCACAAGCCAGCTTCTCCCGTAGGTTCTCACTCAAATGTGTACTATTGTTGTTTACGAACCAATTGGACTAGTGGTTGTTGTAGATTTGACCGTCCTAGAAGGAACAGGGCAGCTAAAATATCAAAGGGTGTCGGTGTATCTATAATATTAGTATGTAATAGCAATCGAGAGTATTTACCATCGAGAAGGTCCTCTCGTTTTTTCATGCTAATTTTTACGTTTTTTTCGTTTTTTGCAGGAACCTCGACTCTCATCATCAGAGATCTTTGACGTGCACAAGAAAATATTTACATTATAACTCTAGATTTTTCCTACTAAAAAATAATTTGAAATTGTTTAGAGAGGAAACTCTAACTCTCTCCTATAGGGAAATTTTCATTTTAAACAAATATCTAATTACTGTTTTGTAATAAAATATCTAATTACTTGTAATAACTTAACTTGGTTGAAATTAGGTGAAGTTAATATTTATTAATTACTTCGTTAGATTGAGATTGTAATTTATATTTTAAATTTTAAAACATAGATTGACGACGTATAGCTATTAACCTTAATCTCATAAAAAAAAACATCACGATCACGATTTTCCAACCTTAACAATTAATTTTATTGTTTTCCCTTCGAAGAAGGTACCAAAAAAAAAAAGTATATATAAAATAGTAAAATACTTATCTATCCCGACATAACTCAACTAATTACGACATATATCCTCAACTAAGAAGTTAAATATTCAAATCTTTACCGCTAACTGATGTTGAACTAAAAATTTATAATAATATTGCAAAAAGAGGCCGAAAGATGCCTTAATTGTCTCCTTTGAGCTCAAAGACACAGCCATACAACCTATAGAACGTCTTCATCGTCTCCTCGAACTCAAAGACAATTGTACAACCTATAGAACGTCGAACTCAAAAGACATAACTATACAACCTATAGAATAGAGTATTTCAAGTATTCATTGTCCTCTTTTGGTTGGTATTAAAACTTCGGCATAATACAAGAATTTTTCACCCGAAATCAAGTCATGAAACAAGGTGTTTAGCTGGAAAAAAATCGTAAATTTATTCGTAATAACCTAAGCCCACTGCTAGTAGATATTGTCCTCTTTGGGCTTTCCCCTCAAGGTTTTTAAAAATCGTCTCCTTCCACACCTTTATGAAAAATGATTTGTTTCCCTCTCCAACCGATGTGGGATCTCACAATCCACCTCCCTTCGGGACCCAACGTTCTAGCGAGCACTTGTCTCTCTTTCCAACCAGGTAGTGAACCAGCAAGGACATTGGGCCTCAAAGGGAGATGGATTGTGAGACCCCACATCGGTTGGAGACAGGAACGAAACATTCTTCATAAAGGTGTGAAAACTTCTCCCTAGCAGACGCGTTTTAAAAACCTTGAAGGGAAGCCCGAAAAGGAAGAGCCCCGAGAGAACAATATCTTTGAGTTATTCCTCCTTATAAACTCTCAATAATCAACCTAAATGATCACAGTGAACAGGTTCAAAAAAAGATCAAAAAGAGAATATTTTCACAACACAGAACAAGCACCCAAATTTAGAATTGAAACTTCCCACACGGTTCAATGGATAAAAGAATTCCACATGGTCCTGTGCCAAACTAAGGTTCACTAAAGTTTAAATATATACTCACAAAATTGGCAGCTGCCGCTGGGCTCTGACTCCTTTCCAGCTCTACTCTTTATTTTCATTTGACAATGCACAATTACAATGCTTCTATCAGCTTGGCTTTGTTTCTTTTTGCTATTCGTTTTCGGGTTTTCTTTTCATTTTCGATACGAGAATTGCATCCTCAACTGATCAGTTTTCTTAATCTCTTTTCGGCAAGATTCGCAACTTTATTCTGCGGTTCGAGGACGAGAGCATGCTTGAAATCTGCAAAAGTATGAGAAACCAAAGCAAATATTTATCGAACGGGCACCGAAACACGCTTTCATTAACAGAGAAAACACTCTCGTCTATATAAAGGCAAGCATTCCATGGCCAGTTCTGAAACCACCATTAGTCTATAATGACAAAACTTCACATCCACGTTTTCTTTTCCGAGGTCGATTTGTGTCAATTATTCAAATCTATCTCGAAATTTCAGGGTTCTTAACGATAGCCAAAAGGTCTGCTAGATGCACAAAATCAATCTAATACTATGTTTATATAATTTTTCTCTGAAGTTGTTTACATAATCCTAATCGATTGAGCAAGATGTTCACGTCAAGGCATACGCATACGTTCACATGCAAAGAAACGTAAACAATGCAGCTTCAGATATTTCAGTGATAAAAATCATCTCACCTTTGATGGCTTCTTTATAGAGAAGAAGAGACTCTCTGGCAGTTCCTCGTCTGAGATACGCCTTCACATTCTGCGTGAAGAAACGAAACGTTAAGAATATCATCATCTCTTTTGCAGATTGTCTAACGTAAAGATAAATCGATCGTTTTTTAACGACTAAAAACACCCAGCCCAGCATACATAGCAACAGAGTATTTCAACCCAAAATGAATTATTTATACGTTTCTGCTCAAATCAAAGGCTTTACTTGTCCAAGGCATGTTGCTTATGGCCGCATGTCGGATGTCCCGGTCATGCTTGTCTAGAACGTGTTGTCTATAGTCGCATGCCCGTTCCAAACCCCTTTTATCATGCTTTCATCTTAGATAGACTTTTACTATTTCATGTTGTGTCAATACGGAGGTATATGACCTGTCACCAAAATCATGTCTGCACCCGCTAAAATGCCCCAAAATGTACTATATGGGGATGTGACTAGTCATCAATTCTTCCTACTCTGAGTTATATGCTATTTAAGTCGTGTTTCTTTCTTTACTTATAGCCTTTACTTATAGCCATATAACGTTATATTCTTCAATTTTTTCAAATTGTTTTCAAATGTATTTCCCCGCTCACATTTTTTTAAAATATTTCTCGCAAACGTGACTCAACGCTTGAGCATATGCCGACGTTGTCCGCAAAATCCGAATTTTTCACGGCTGACTTGTTCATAGAGTTAGAACAAATGTTGTACAATCGCTGTTCCACTGTCGAAAGAATACGATTGTGACACTACATAGTAACAGAGTATATCATCACGGGAAGCTATCCCATTAATAAATTTTATAATAATAATTAAGAGAGACAGCAGCAACAACAGCAATAATAAAAGGAAACCTGCTGGAAGTTTTAGTCTAAACATATCTGGAAGCTATCCCATGAATAAATTTTATAATAATAATTGAAGTTTTAGTCTTCAATTCTTGCATTGACCGCCGCTCGGGTCCATGGCTTGGTAAAACACCTTCAATTGGCCGTCAGTGACTAGAAAGTTTCATAACTATCCTTTGTAACGGCCGAAGCCCACTGCTAGCAGATATTATCCTCTTTGGGCTTTTCCTTTCGAGTTTCCCTCAAGGTTTTTAAAACGTGTCTACTAGGAAGAGGTTTCCACACCCTTATAAAGAGTGTTTCGTTCTCCTCCCCAACCGATGAGGGATCTCATATCCTTCGTCTCCGTTCATTGATATTTGGCCTTTTTTGTAATGCTTTCTTTAAGTTTTTGCCTTTGAATGTATGTTTGTGTGTGTTTGGTTGTTTTTCTATATAGCCAAGTATGAATCAGATAGTTACCTTCTTATCAAGTAATATGGCTTTGCTGCAGTCATCTTCAGCTTGTTGAAAGCTACATGTATTGAAATTCAAGTAATTGATGAATTCAGTACACACCAAGTAGAATAAGTAAATAGCTGACTGAAATATTTGTGGGTAACATACCAGCCTAACTCTAAGTAAGCGGCAGCTCGGTTGCAATAATAAGTTGCATTCGTCCCGTTTAATTTAATCGCTTCTGTATAGTAATTAACAGCTTTATTCCACTGTCTTCCTTTAAAAGCTGCATTGCCCTGCAAATCATTCCTTTTGTTTTAGTAAACTGTTCAACTAAGAAAATTGAGTATGTTAATCAACAATAACAATGTATTCGAACATGTAAGCTAGTCAACTTTTAATGAACAATGAAAAACAGGCAACCCCAGATGTTTTAGAACGAACAAAGCGAAAGCAAACGAAGATGGCGATTATACGAGCCCTCACTTCATGAAGAATCTCCTGCAACTACATAATGTTTGAGCAATATTTCCAATATCAAAGCTCAAAAATTTGTGACGAACATAACCGCAGAATCAGTATATGAACACGAAAGAACAAATTTGGCCCTCGAAAGGGAGTACAAGAAGTGAAAATCGAAATACCAGTTGAGTAGATCGAAAAGGTGGAAACTATTTTTTTTATGGTATGTAATTCGAGGGTTTATGCCTGAAATCAAAATCTGGAACTGTTACTGATTCACCTAGGACTTTCACCGGATCCCCGGGAAATTACTACACGTTTCTTACTCGTCTGATGTTGAATCACATTTATTTTTCATTGACCAGCCACTAATTTTTAAAAGCAGAGGAGAAAAACAAATTGATCTTTTAATTAAATCAGAAACTGTAAATTTTAGCAAAAAGGATCTTATGAGTTCTTGAATAAGAACCTACTTCACATCAAATAACATCATCATGGCAGAATCAAGACGGACATTATTAATCGCATCGACAATAGAGGCAAACCTTTTCTTTCAATAGTTCAGAGGCATCCATGTCGCCGTTGGTATCAGCAAATGGCGATGAACTGTTAGACGCTATACTGACTTGCTCTTGAAGAGCTGAGAAAATATCCAAGACTGTGTCTAGAAGAAACTTATCAGCACCATGGAATGTTAAAAGTGAAATGGATATGGGACAATCATCCTGCCTTCCCAAAGGAACAACAACCTGACAATACGATGTTATAACAACAATAACATGTCACTCTTCGAGCGGTCGACAGAAAATAACTGAAACGAGATTGTTAACTTACTTCACAGCAACCAGACACGCTTGAAATGCTTGATAATGCAAATATCCTATCACGAAACTCCGAAGAAATTCCCTTCTTTGTACTTAGCTTTGGTGGGAGGTCTGCAGTTGTGGGAATTACTAATATGCCATCATCCTAGAGTGAATAAAAACAGATAATTTAGCGTACATAAATAATTATTTTAAGAATTACTGACCAACAACCACGTGAGTGGTCATAATGTTCGGTTATGGAGTCTATGGTCATATATAATAAACAACTACGTAAAGTAAAAAGCTATATCTGGTAAACCTATATATGGTAGATAGTTATATATAGATGGTTATATCTCGTAAAACTATACATATCCCCTTAGACCGTGTATTCTCTATTACTGTAGATAGTTGAAGTCATCAAATGTAAACCTTTAGCCTGTCTCCTGTTTTTTGTATTCATCTAGATCGAGTGTGTGCATTATTTTGCGATCCTAACACATAAATAGTACAAAATCACAATAATAAGGGAAGTCTTCTTATCAAACACTCGAGAATTCCTCGTATTTTATAATGCAAAATATTAGAATTGCTGCAAAAGATTCATATTTACATACACTCATTTCAAGGTACACAACAATGAATTGGGGATACCTTTAATAAACTTTGAAGTGCAAGTCTCGTCTCCGTTCTGACTTTATAAAGCGTTTTCATATCATCATAAGATGTTTTAATTGCTGCAAGAACATCTTCAGATACGTTAGATCCTAACTTGGGTTTGACCGACTTAATCCATTCTTCGTGATTTATTTTAAATTCGCATCTGAAAAGTGCATGCCACAACAGATTCATTAGTAGGGGTTCATTGTCCTGAAAGAAAACAACAATTTGAAGATGGAACATGTTATCGAACATACAATGTAGCTAATATATCGACAATTATGCATTTTAACAGCCACCATTATGTAGCAATTACAGTTCAACAGTGAAAGAAAAGGTCACCATTGAGTAATCCCGACAGTCGTTCATACTAGGAGTGTATGATATCGACATTGACTACGGCACTTCCAATATTCCATCAAGCGACGTGACTCAAAGACCAAAATGAGATGTTCGCTCTATTACTATTTAGTATCGAATATTTCATACGTAATGTACAGCACCAACACAACAGACATACCGAAAGAATATGGAGAAGCCTAATAATTTTCAGTTTAAAGTAAAGAGTAACGGGTTCGTCCTATTGCAGCTATTTCTCACCCTCACGCTTCTAAATTTTGAGAATTTATAATGGATCACATGGTTTCACGCAACACGAAAATTAGCATGTCATTTGACACGCATCATGTTGTAACGACCAAAGTCCACCGCTGGCAGACATTGTCCTCTTTGGGCCTTCCCTTTCGGGGTTCCCCTCAGGGATTTAAAACGCGTATTCTAGGGAGAGGTTTCCATACCCTTATAAAGAGTGTTTCGTTCTCCTCCCCAACCGATGTGGGATCTCACACATGTGCACAATTTTAGGTGCAACGCCCGGAAAAAAATGCAATTATCTATATGTAAGAAAATAAAGGAAACAAAAGGTTAAGATGAAAAATAAATAAATATTACAAAAGTTGATTTCACTATGGTGCATACACAAAAGGATGATAACCCGCAATAGTATCGGGTGGGAAGTCGAGCAGCATCCAATGTCTGTATGTGCTTCATGAAATATAGGGGCGACGATCTTATCGAAAGAAATATAGGTGTAATATATACGCGACTATGCTTCTTAATCCATAAGTAGACTGACATGTAGAGTGAAAAAATAAGTAGTCAGGATCACCTGTGCTTACCTCTGTAATAAAATCATAACAGATGACAAAGCTTTGAAAATAGAAATTCCTTTTTGCGAGTTCGGGGGTTGTTGAAGGAACTCTTTCAGGCTCGGGATTTTAGACACCAAGTACTGACCAAAGTTCATGTGTTTTGGAGACTGATCTGCAGATGCAAAAAGCTCAAAAAATCAATATAAACCTAAAATAATCTTTAAAGCACTTGAACTGAGAGCTTCGTTAGGAAATACGTGTGAACGGTCCTGAAACTTACAACCAGATAGATTTTCTATAGCCTTTTTAACGACATGAACAGTCTTTTGCAAAGGAACCTTGGAAAGCTGAAATAGATCATCAGCAAAAACAAGGCGTCGCATCCTTCGAGGTTCTACTGAATTCAGTTTGAGTAGAACATGCCCAACACGATGTAGAATGGATGGATCACGAGCAAACCATCCTTAACGATGACATACAAAAAGTACTCGAATGAATATCGATGATAGAAAAATGATGAAAAATGTCAATTGATGTGCCATCTTACCAACAGTATCCAAGCTCGGCGAATTCGACAAAACTCTATTCATTGGTACGACTCCATGAGAGGGACGAAATGCAAATATACCACAAAATGAAGCTGAAATTCTGATGCAACCAACCGTATCAGTGCCTAAAATATAAGAAATTACTTCGTTATGAGATTGTATCTTGCTAGACTGGCGAGCCTCGTATATACTAAAACAGAAACAGACTTGAACTGGAAATGCTTCTCAGAGTCAAGATTTTTCATTTAAGAGAACATTCTAATGCTCTTATAAAGAAAGTGCACCAATTTATATAGAGAGAGAGATATAGATTTGTATATATATCATAGATACTCTGAAATGTTGTGGTACGGGGACGAGACGAGGTGACATACTACGATCACATACAAAAGTGCTGCCCTTCGGCTCTGCAATATGGAACCTCTCACTCTCATTCCTTTATAAGGTCCTATCGGGATAGGTAGACCCAAGCCTTTCGCCTCTTCCCTATCAAGCAATAGTTCCCCACGGCTAACAAATAGGAATTTAGGCCGTAAAAGAAAGGTACCAGCCCCCCTCAGGGATTTGGCTTTCCTTATCTACGTGCACACTGCATCAATATATACATATATATATATAGCTTGTATCCATGCGCTTCATATTCACCTAGAGTTCGCTCCCAAAAATATAGCCATTCCCACCCCTTCGCGTCAATCCCATGAGCCTCTTATCCATTCTCATTCGATCACAGCAGGGGAGCAAGTAAAAATAGAAAAACTCACATTGAGTTTAGGGATAATCAAGCTCAAACCGATGACTTCCGGGCCATGTCAAGGCGACACTCTACTACTGAATTATATCTCTTCCCTTGCCCCCATCGAGAAATAGATATATATATATATGTATGTATATATATGTATCTATTTTCGGATTGGATTGCCTATTCACTAAAAAATTTAGCAATACATTATAAAAAGAAATGGAAACTATACTAACCAAGAGCAAAGTCAACAAGCTCTCCTGCAACAGCCACGGCAGACCCACTAGAAGAACCTCCACATACAAATGATGGAAACTTTGGATTGGTAGGAGTTCCATATTGCTTGTTCTCCCCAGTAATCCTAAATGAACAATCAAACAAACACCTCAAGAACATTGACAAACAAATTTACTGGGAGAATATGAACACCGGCTTACCCAAAACCCAGTTCATCCATAACAGTCTTCCCAACACAAGCAGCCCCATTCATGAGCAGAAGAGTTACCGCCCCATCGGTCTTCTCAGCAACATCATGAGTCCTCTTCCAGTCCGGATTGCCAAACCCCGTCACATAGTCCTTCACGTCGAATCTAAAGCAACCCACAAAATCAAACGATCAAGAACACAAACCCCTGTGAGATTAAGAAACAAGAAATCGCAGAGAGAAAAAGGAAGAATACGAACACATCCTTGACGGCGAAAATGAGGCCGGTAAGGGGAAGTCTGGCGGCGGGCGGCGGCGGCTGAGGGAAAGGTTTAAGCTCAAAACGATGGACGAAGGCACCAAAGTCCTCTCTCTGCAACACTTTGCCATTTCTTCTCCTTCGGGTCTCTGCATAAATTACGATTCCGGCGACGCTAACCCCGATCAGGATCCAGAGTTTGGGGTTAGAAGCATTGGATTGCATGAACTTTAGGGGCTTTGACATGAATCGCAATCGGAGCAGATTGATTGGGGTTGAGAATCAAAATGAATGAGGAAATTAGAAGAAACGGAGGGTTTTAGGAAGGTTTAAACCGATCAATTTGATTCGGTCTTCAGTTCGTACAAGCTCATGTCTAATACCCATTACCCATTTAAGCCCATGTCTCTACCCAATTACTCATGGCCCATGAAAGAAACCCATCTCAGCCACACTCCATTTCAGCTCCATGCACTCGCAAAACCCCCACCCTCGTGCATTGCAGCTGGCGACGCCAATGTCTCAGCTCTCCAGCCACCAGATTGGCGACGTGGTGATTTCAATAAAGGGACTTATACCCATCAGTCGATTGGACTCCATTGTATAGACACCCATGTTGATCATAGTCATAATCATCTGGCCATAACTCATATGGAATGCATGCTTTTTTAAGAGTAGTGTGTTTCGACAAACTTAAAAAGTCTCGACCGTAGGTGTTCTACCTCCATCAGACATTGTTTCATCAGACTTTCACCCATTGCCGAAAATTCTCCATTACTGCTAGGGTGTACATGGTCCGGGTTGGATCGGGTTGGGAGATTTTTTTTTTACTCAACCCAAAAGTTCGAGTTGGTTGGATTGGTAACCCAACCCAACCCAAAATTTTTCACAACCCAACCCAACCCTCTATTTTCGGGTTGGGTTGTCAAAAAAAATTTTTAAGTTTTATTTATCCACCATCTATAATTAATTCGGATATAATCTTAAATAAAATATATTAGGAGTTCTCAAACAAACCTAAATCAATCTATAATTATTGACAAAAAAAAATTAATAAAAAATAACGAGCGAAAATTGTAACATATTAACATAGTTCAATATTGTCATAAAACTAAAGACAACTAAACCGACATTTTTTTAGAATTGGTTTAAGTAACAAAAATACAACGGTAGATCATGAAAGGAATAAGTTAGTTATAGTTTATTCTAATGTGTTTTAAAAAGAATACAATCTTAAATAAAATATATTAAAAGTTCTCGAACAAACATAAATCAATCTATAATTATTGGCAAAATAATAATAATAAATAAATAAAAAATAACGAGCAAAAATTAAAAAATAATAATAACATAATTCAATATTATCATAAAACTAAAGACAACTAAATATCATTTTTTAGGATTGGTTAAAGTAACAAAAATACAACTAGATCACAAAAGGAATAAGTTAGTTATAGTTTATTCTAATGTGTTTTAAAAGGAGTATGAAATATTAAGGTATTTTAAAATATATATATATATATATAAATAAAATTGAACAAAGACAAAGAAATTAAATAATAAAATAATATAAACAAAACAAAGAAAATAAAAATAACAAAACCATAAACCTACTTAGTTAAAGTAACAAAAAAAAAATATATATATCTGAAAAGAATAAGTTAATTATAATTTATTCTGATGTGTTTTAAAAAGAGTACGAAATATTAAGTTATTTTAAAATAAGTTATAATATAAACAAAACAAAACAAAGAAATTAAAAATAACAAAACCGGAAACATAGAACTCGGGTGTAAATATTCATGGACTAACTCAATACCACTCTGGCAAACCCATTAACATGAAACAATCTTCCTAATACTAATATATATTTTATTTGGCTCGGGTCAACCCGAGCGTTTTGCCCATGAACCCGAAATCGAACCGATTCCGTTCGGGTTCAGAAAAATGAACCCAACCCTACCCGAAATGCTAATCCAACCCAACCCAACCCTTATAGTTCGGGTTGGGTTGGTCCGGGTTGTCGAGTTGCCGGGTTGAATGTACACCCCTAATTACTGTCTCCAGTAAGAATTTGGGTGGCTGATCATCCTCTCAGACCAGCTACTAATCATCGCCTTGGTAAGCTATTGTCTCACCAACTAGCTAATTAGACACGAGCCCTTCTTCGGGCGGATTCCTTCTTTTTCTCCCTAGCGTACGAGGTATTAGTAGCCATCTTCAGCCGTTGTTCCCCCTCCCAAGAGCATGTTTTTACGCATTACTCACTTGTCCGCCACTGGAAACACCACTTTCCATCGGACTTACCGTCTCATACTCAAAATAAATTAATTTGAATTATTATTTATAAATTTTAATTTAAAAAGTACCCTAAAATTTTGTTATTTATTTAAAAAATTACTTATATTATCAATATTACCATTAATAAAATTTTCAAAATTATGTAAAATTTTAAATAAAATGTGTGGTAATGAGTTAGGAAAAAATATTACAAATTTTTAAAATAATAATAATTATTTTTTAAATAAAAGACAAATTTAAAAGTATTTGAAAAATAATTTTGAAATTTAAAATTAAAATTAATATCCCGATAATGATATCATATTTTAATCCACGTCATATTATCATACGTGTCATTAAGTTTCCCACAAGACAAGTGAAAAGCCGTCCACGTGTCACAGATTTCTCTCTCATAGACCAAATTACGCTCTCTCGTAGCCGCGCCCGGCATTAATGGCGAAGAAAGCTTCTCCCCTGCTCCATTTCGTGCGGCATTAACCAAGAACAAGAAGGCTTCTCCTTCTGCGATTTTCTTTTTTTTCCGTTTTTTGAAGCTCTAATGACGAGGGCTTTGGCGACCGGCTTGGCGGTTGAGGGATTGGAATGGTGGAATGGAATTGATGAATCGGAGCAATGGCAGAAGGGGATTTATTCCGCCTTGTCCTCCTCTTATGGCCTCCTATCGATCATTGCCTTAGTACTCCACTTTTCTCTAATCCTTACCGTGTTTTTGTTCTGTGTTTTGCAAAATTCATGAGTGATTTAATGCTTTTTTTAACCTTTTTTTTTTTTTTTTTGGCTGAGTTCTTCTTTTTATTGGAATTAACATGGCTTCCTACCTGATGGATTGAATCTATCTTCCACATTGCACTCTCATGTATCATCAAATCGACAGAATTGTGATATCTCTTTCATATTTATTTATTTATTAGGTTTTAAACTAAAATAGATTTGTGGGTGTGCTGTGTGCTTATGCTGTATGTGTGAGCTAACAAAAATGGTTAGAAGAACTGATTTTCTAGATTAATTTTTAGATATTAATTTGAGTTCCACACTCATATGAGTTGGGATTTAATCCTTCGGTAATTTTGAGTGATCAATTAATTACAAAAATTGTTTTGTAATCTCAAGAATAAAATTTCATTGAATTGCATTGGATTTGGATCTTTTATGGAAACTCAATATAGCTATCACACGTTGGTTAGGAAACAAGACCGACACTAGAGTATATGTATGGGTCTGGCAAACTCAATTAATTATGTATCAAGTCAACAGCCAAATTTGGTGAATTAGATTTAATAATTCCTTTTGGGCATCGCTATCAAAGGAATTTCATAACTGTTCTTTAGGCATAGTTCTCTTTGATTGGAGCCCTTTTATGATATAGCTAGTTGGTTTCTGATTAGGAAAAAAACAAAGGAACTTAAATTAACTTAATTGGCCGTGTTGAGGAAAAGAACACAACATGTTGTTGTCATAATTAATGCCTAATACGTAGAGTAATTGCTCAAGTTTTCAGGTTCAACTTATTCGGATTCAAATAAGAGTGCCAGAATTCGAGTGGACAACACAAAAGGGGTTCCATTTGATGAATTTCATTGTAAATGGATGTAAGATTGTATATTTGTTAGTTTTATTTTCGTATTTGATATTCTATTTGATGAGGTAATGCTACCTTAGTTTCATTTTGACAGTGAGGGCTATTATCTTTGGGCTTTATAAGAGTGTCTTCCTCATTAGACCGAAGGTTGGTTTCTTATATTAATTCACTATTGCCAACTATGATCGTCTTAAACTCTTAATGTCCTATTCAAGCCATGGTTATCACTTAATGATTGAGTATTTTTAGGCCTCATATTGATATTCTTTTGGGATTATATAAGAGTTAAAAGCATGATAATCTAAACTAAAACTTTTGATTGATCTTATTACAAGCATCTCCCCTTTGTTATTAGGTTGCACGTTTTTTCAGAATATTTCTAGAATATTCAACATATCATGATACTTAAACAGAAGACAAGGAAGAATAGAAAGAAATACTAGTAACAGCTATTCATGCACAAGTTGATTATTTATTATTATTATATTATTTATTATTATTATTATTATTATTATTATTATTATTATTATTATTTATTATTTGTTTTTGTATTTATGGTAATACCATATGCAAGTTTATTTATTTCAGAACTATGAGACATCCAGAAGGGTTTCTGATGGTGAAATGAATAAGTAAACATAAACAAATAAAAGCATTGTGCTTTCTGTTAAACTGTAAGGCATAATAATCCAAGGATTTCTTCCCCCCTCAGATACTGGGAGACCATGGCATTTTTAGAGATTCTTTTCATTATGTAGTTTTGTTACCGATCATCATCCACTGTCAGCAGGGCATCATATTCCCATATAAAAAAAGCAAGTCAATTTGTAGACTTAAAATTGATAATTTAGATATACAGAGAAACCCACGTTCCTTTTCCCATGTTGTAACTGCGATTATTTTCTCTCGACTGTACGGCTTGAAACTTTCATGCTGGTAAAGGTTCTTGAAATGGTGGTTATGGAGATTCCTGGACTTCTATTTTTTTCAACGTACACACTGCTTGTTTTATTTTGGGCAGAGATATACCATCAGGTAATTTGTTATTATGGTTATTCTTTAATCTGAACAATATTATATTACATATTATATCAATTCTACGCAAGATTCATCATTGGCAATCCATATTGGTGATTATTTTTCTTTCAGGCACGAAGTCTTCCTATTCGTAAGCTGAAGCCTACTTACTGTATCATCAACGGAGTTATGTACATTATACAGGTGAAGTAAAAGGTGTCAGCCAAAAGTTGTCACTTGTCAGTACTATATGAAACACAGAATGCACTGATTTGGTCGATTTGTTTACATTCAGCTTTATTCAATTATTTTATTTGTCATCGTGTTTTAGATCTGCATTTGGATTATTGTGATGTTAGACCAATCTCCTGGTGCAGTTATAGCTGCCAAGCTCTTCTTTTCAGGTTGCAGCTCGAAACCTGCATTCTCTCTTACATCTAAAGCAAATACTATATTTTATTTACATTAGAAATGTGATGTATAATCGATGTCCATTTCAACTGGAACCTTTTGGCTTCCACATTCTAGTTTATGGAGGCATAGTAATTTTTTTCTTTATTATTTCCAGTGGTGGCATTTTCTGCTGCAGTGGGTTTCCTGATATATGGTGGGAGGTAAAAAACGAGTATGAATTCAGGAGCTGTGGTTAATTATGTTCCACTCTTAACAATTACTCTCTTAACAGGCTATTTGTCATGCTGAGGCAGTTCCCTATTGAATCTAGAGGACGCCAAAAAAAGTTGTATGAGGTAGGTTTCTTTATGTGTTTTACACAGGATTAGAAACGCTTAAAGCAATAGATTTTGTGAAAGCTGTGTATTTTACAAATTTACCCTGCTCAATAATATCATTGTATTAGAAATCCGTTGTGAAATCTTTGTATTTCAAGATTTCATAGCTCATTTTGTATTCAATTAGAGAAGTCTATCCCGATTAGAATGATCAAAAGATATTTCAAATGCTACGCTGCTGTTCCATTATTCAGTTTCAATCAGGGTTTGGTTGAGAAATTGGAATGCGATTAGCTTTTTAAACATCAATGACATAATTGATGAATGTGTATATTTCAAGGTTCAATGATGAGTTTAACCTCTTAAAAGATTTAAGTTTTAATGAAGCTCATGTTGATTTCAAATTATTAACTACTATGGGTTGGTCTCATGGTCAATATGGTCATGTGGTCTATGTAAATATTGAAGGGCTTGGAGGGAAGAGTTCGAATCATGGTGACCACCTACTTTGAATATAATATTTTATGAGCTATCGTGGCAACAAATGTAATAGAGTCTGTGATTATCCCGTGACAATGAAGCTGACTCAAGCACTCATGTATATAAAAAAATTCTTATTTTTTTTCTTATCTTCGCAGGTTGGTTTTGTGACATCAATTTGTTTTAGCTGTTTCTCTATACGATGTTTGGTGGTGAGTTTAGGGTTACAGTAATCTTGATCAACGTTACAGTAATCTTGATCAACATTCTTTAAGTGACAATATATATGCATATTTGTTCACCTTGTAGCTTGCTCTCTCTGCATTTGACAAGGATGCAGACCTTGACGTCCTAGATCATCCCATTCTTAACCTGATATACTACCTGGCAAGTTTTCAATCCCTAGTTTATATTCTAATATTTTATCTACAATGCATAGATTACCCTTTTTTAGGTAGAAACTGTGAGTAAAATATTTTGCCTTAAATATTTAATTGTCCTTTCAATGTGCGAGGTTGCCTTTACGAATTATTATGACAGCACGAACTCGGCTTTTATTCTCCAGTTTCGGCTAGTAAGATTATTGATTGAGTGATAAAAAGTTGCTCGTGGGAGAAGTAGATGAAGGGGGTTTGGTTAAGTGGGAGGTGGTGGTAAAGCCCGTGGAGATAGGTAGATTGGGGCTTCGGAACTTGGATTACATAACAAGGATCTTCTGGCTAAGTGATTGTAGTAGTCCTCCATGGAGCTGGTTGTCGTAGTCCTTCATGGAGTACAAAGTTAGCTTGAGTAGGAATGCACCTTTTTGATTGGGTTGCAAGTGGTAGTTTTAAGAGCCCCAGTAAGAACTTTTGAGAACCTATTGCCTCTAGTTCTCTTTTGTTTCTCAGGTTATTATTAGATGCTCCATTGGTGAAGCTCGAAAGTTTATTTTGGGAAGACTGTTTCTACGCTTATATCATCTCCTGCGTTAGAGGTTGCGTTCAATGAATTTGGTTTTTCCTTCCTTAGATCCCCCTTTCGTCGTTTCCTTTGGTTTTTGTTGCCCTCTTTTTGAGGAAAGAGGCAATAGATATGGCGTGTCTTCTTTCCCTTCATAATCAGCTTCTTTCCCTTCATGATCAGCATGGGTAACCACTAGGATTTTGACTCCTGATTCTTCTAGAGGCTTCTTTTGTAGTTCTTTTTTCCCATATGGTTTGCCCGTCCCTGTTCAAGCTGCCTCACTTTTTCCTCTTTGAAAGGTTACGATCTCAACGAATGTCAGATTTTTTGTGTGGCATGTTTTACGTTACACTATGGATCATGCTGCATAACACTCTTCCTTTGTGTTGTACCCACGATAGTGCATTCTTTGAAGTGGCAAGAGGAGGACCTCCAACACTTCATGTGGGGTTTACAGATTGCTTATTTTCTCATGAGCTAGTTGACAAGGTCATTTGGTTTATACTCGTCTTAAAGTAGAGGTTGTTACTCTATGATCGAGGAGGTGCTTTTGGGTTCATTGTTCAGTAGAAATCCAAAGTTTTTGTAGCCCGCTAGTTTCTTTGCTGTTTTGTGGTGAAAAGATCAACCTCTGGCTAAGTTTAATGCCTCATGATGGGGGCGGTTATTAGGCCTTTTCATAATTACGATCTTCATTTGATTTTGTTGGATTGAGGTTCCATTCTTAACCCAGTTTTTGGACTCCCTTTTTGTTGCGTTCTTTGGCTGCCTATTGTAATAGTACGAGCACCAAACTCTCCCTCGTCTTCTCTTGTGCTTCAATGTGGGTTCCAAAACATTCTTCAAAATGAGTCCAAATTCAGTCAAACTGAATCACGTGATGATTAAGCTCCACAAGATAAAAATTGTTGGCGAATTGCTCATACGCAACTAGAGTACTTTTGTGGGGTTCAGTTTTCTTGTAACTTATCCATTGAAGTTGAGCAAACCTTTCATTTTCGTTTTCTAATTTATTTACTTCTAGTTGTGTAGAATTCTAATGAATTCGATGCGTATGTTTCTGCAGTTGGTAGAGATTGTTCCTTCAGCATTGGTTCTATTTATACTGAGGAAACTTCCTCCGAGGCGTATATCCGATCGGTATCATCCCATCGAATGAAGCTCTCGACAATTTCTGGTCAGCAGAACTTTCCATTCTAACTATGCATCTACTTTGTGCAGATGACGTTTTGATCTTAGGACTTCGATTATAGAGATTTCTGTTTTTTCTCTGTTTGGCTAGCCTTCTAATTTAATCCAAAAGTGGTTCCATAAGCTAAAAACAATATCCACCCAAAATATTACATCTTTCAACGTGCATGCAGCTGCAGTTGATAGCGTTTATTCCATCAGCATTGGTTCTTTATACTGAGAAAACTTCCTCCAAGGCATGTACCTGGTCGGTCCGTTTTCGCCCCATCGAATGAAAGATCTCGACAGTTTCTGGCAGCCGAACTTTCCATTCGAACTGTGTATTTACCGATACACCCTACTGAATGAAGCTCTCAACAATTTCTGGTCAGCAGAACTCTCCATTTTTAATTGTGCATTTAATTTTTGTAGACGTTTGTTCTTTAGGACTTCCATTGCTGTTTTCTTTTACTTTCCCCCATTCTTTTGTTGGTCTGTTTTGGCTGCTGCATTTACCATACACATTTTGTGTCGCTTCTAATTTAATATACCTATTTGTTTCACCTAGAAAAGAGAAGTATGCCTAAAAGAATACGCATGCCATATACAAAAGCTCCCATTATTTTCAAGATGCTTTATGATTGCTTTAATTAAAGCACCTATAATAAATTCTTTAATGTTGGCCATGCGAGAGCAGTCTAATTTATAGTACACTAGAGAGGAACCGTGTATAAAATTATTAGCTGGAAATCACTACAATGGGAGTAAGATTCGGATTACTTGTTGATTGAATATCTCAAGACAAGAACATTGTCTGAGATTCGAACACTCCACAAGCAAGATCAATCATGTCTAGTTTGAAAGATTCTTGTTCATCAAATATCTCGACGCAAGAATATTTGTTTGAGATTCGAAACACTCTACTGTCGAACTTGTGCAACCTAAATTATATAGAATTGCAAAGAAATTTAACTTGGTCATTATTGGCTAAAGAAAGTACAAATGCTTCTTTTACTATATTTTTCAAGTCTCGTTCATATCATATAAGATACTTCTTTTGTGTGTCGATCGTAGATCATATTCCTTAGCCCCTAAACCTAGTATCAAAAAAAAAAAAAAATCCCGAACATTTTCGGCTCAACTACAATAACAAAATACAGATAGCATCACCCTCTCTGGCTCCCTTTTCACATATTGCTTATTCATCTAAGCATCACCCTCTCTCGCTCCCTTTTCACATATTGCTTCTTCGTCTATTCAGCTGTTTCAATAGTGATGCTTTGGAATTATTGTAGTTTTAGCCTCGTCTAACTAGATTAGAGAACCATTTCAAAATATCGGTGATTAGTGTTGAGGATTATATGATCTTAACTTGTTCACATCTCGACTATCTTCATAGGACAACTATATACATATCTTAACTTGTGTACATCTCGACTATCTTCATAGAACAACGTCCTGAAGTTTAAAGTTTACGCATGTTTTGAAGTAAAGTTTGAGGCTTCATTCAAATAGGAGGCTTTGGTGGCCATTTTTCGGTAGGTTACAGCATTCGTTCTTCAAGGAAGTTGGTTGGGTACTATAACAGTTACCCGACCTTGCTTTTGCAAAAATGTTAGCAAAAACGAAAACGACAGTAATTTAATTGAAACAAATTCTTGAACCAATAATGTCATGAGAGTAGTTTTTCTTTTTTCCTTGGTTTTAAATTAAGATGAAAGTCATCATGTAATTTGAGGTATTCGACCCTTTCTTGCTTAAGATTATATTTTCTCTCTTTTGGCTCGGCTATTTCACCGACCCGAGCCATTTTGTTTTATGATATCGAGTCTGGTAAAATCAATGAAATCCAATGAAATGAGGACTCAGACCTCAATGTAACATGTGGCGGGCTCGATCAAGAACCGAACCAAACCAAACCAAACCCGGTTTGGTTTGCGATTTTGCTACTAAGGGAACGAAAATCACCACTAGGAAACAAAAATTGTAGGGTGGCTGTGCAGTCGAACCAGAGGAAGAGGGCTGTCTAGCCATGGCAGTCAAACAAGAGAGAGGGAGGTCAAAGGAGAGAGAAAAGGAGACGGCATGCTACTAGAATAAGTGAAAGAATATAGCGTCCTATTTTCACCTATATTTTTTTTCTCTCCATAATTTAACTTTGAATTTTAATAATTATAATTTTGTTATATACTTTCAAATTGGTAAGAATTTTAATCGAATATATAACTGTTGGATGAAAAGAAAAGTCCACATCCACCAATTTAGGAAATGATTATGGGTTTATAATCAACGAATACAATCTCTCTATTGATACTAAACTTTTTGGGGAAGCCTAAAGCAAAGTTATGATAGCTTAGGCTCAAAGTGAACAATATCATACCATTGTAGAGAGTCGTGTTCGTCTATCTCTATTGGTACGAAACCTTTTGGGAAAGCCTAAAGCAAAGTCATGATAGTTTATACTCAAAGTGGACAATATCATACCATTGTGGAGAGTCGTGTTCGTCTAGTCTAACAATAACATTTTATTATAAATCATTGAACTTCATTATCGTTCTTCTATTTTGCATCGGGACTTAATTGTATCAATACTATAAATTTTAAAAATCGCCTTCTATATATTTCAATACATGGGACATCTTTTGCATATCATATATACTAAATGTTATTTCAACTATAAATAGGGGAAAAACAAAGAAGAAACCAGAAACAAAAACATTGGCTAAAGGCAACATATACACACAATAGTATAATCAACAAACTAACTCGAGCCATTATTATTGATTAACAATGAGATAAAAACAAATTATGATGAAGGAGTAATACCCATTGTGTTCAATTATCACATTCTATGTGGTTTGTTCCATTCTTAACAGGTCAAACTTTGCAGCAGATCTTCTTGAAAACAACCTGCATGGCAATAACTTTGAAATTCTTTTCAAACGATTGAAAAATCCTCTTCTGTGTGGCTGGCTAGCTGTTCTAATAGAGAGTATATTTCCTCCTTCAATGGATGAAATCTATCAGAAGCTATGAAAGAATGTACCTTGTTTTCAATGTCAATCCAGCTTATAGCACGCTCTTTTCTCACTAATCTCTCTTCCATTACTTCTCTGACCTGCTCTACCGACTCCCATTTGCCGAGAAACGCATACAAACTCGCAAGAGATACATAGGCTGCAGAAGATCGAGGCTCCAGCTCGATTACGTGCTCAGCTACTTTTCTTCCAAGCTCTATATTGCCATGTATCCTACAGACTCCGAGTAACGTGTTCCATATCCGATCGTCGGGTTTACACGGCATCTTCTCTAACTCGTTTACCAACTCGGTAAAACATCCAGCTCGACCCAAGAGGTCGATTAAGCATGCGTAGTGTTCTTGATCGGGGAGGATGCCGTGATCGTAGCTCATGGCCTTGAAAAACTGAAGTCCTTCTTGTACAAGACCGGAATGACTACACGCGCTAAGGATCACAATGAAGGTGATCCTATCAGGGTTCAATCCTGATTCGACCATGTCATTGAACATCTGCATTGCTTTTTCCCCGTGACCGTGTTGAGCTAGGGCGGATATCATTGTATTCCACAATACAACATCCTGCTTGTTTCCCAACAGGTAAAAAACGCTGCAGGCAGCTTCTAACATGCCACACTTCGAATACATGTCGATGAGAGAGCTGACGACTATTGTGTTGCATCTGAAGTTGGTTCTGATCAAATAGGCATGAACTTGTTTACCATGCTTTAGTGCAGCAATGCTGGCACAAGCACAGAGACAACTACTGAACGTAAATTGGTCGGGATTAACTCGAAACTTCATCATTTGTGTAAAGTAATCGAGTGCTTCATGTCCCAAACTGTTTCTTGCATAGCCTGATATCAAAGCTGTCCAGGAGACAGGATTCTTTTCAGGCATTTGATGAAACAATCCGCTAGCTAAATTCATATCACCCCATTTAGCATATCCAGAGACCATTGTAGTCCATGCAAGGATATCTTTAACAGGCATTTCATCAAACAATCTCTTGGCACATTCCATCTCTCCACATTTTGCATATGCATCAACAATTGAACTAGAAAGAACTATATTAGACAAGAATCCAACAACCAATACCTGCGTATGAACCTGCTTGGCGAGCTGCAATTCCTTGAGCTTCACACAAAGAATCAAAAGGCCAGCAAAACTAAACTCATTGAACCCCATATCTTGTCTCCTAAAGTCTCTGTACAACCCAATAGCTTCGTTGAAACACCCCTTCTTAGCATAAGCAAGAACCATTGTGTTCCATGATATAACATCCTTCTCTATCATTGTATCGAACAACTTCCTAGCTTGATATACATTTCCCAACTTAGCATACCCAGCAAGCATATGGTTCCAAGAGTATAAATTTCTTACAGACATTTTATCAAACACCTTACGTGCCTCTGTGTCACTACCACATTGAAAGTACATACCAATCAAATGGTTCGCAACGATAGTTGTAGGGCGTTTGAAGCCCGTGAGTTTCAAATGGAGATGAACCGATTTTCCTCCTTTTAATGACTTGGCTTTGGCACAAAGTCGCAAGAGGTGGACGAAAACGCTAGTGGGTAAGCGTATGCCTCTTTGGACCAGTGGGTCGAGGAAGGAGAGGGCTTCCGGGAGGTTCCCCTGAGAAGAGTGGTTGAGAAGGGACTGAACGATACAAGGGCGAGTGGAATCCGGGAGTTGCTTTGATTTGGGGCGAAACACAGCGGGTTTTTTTAGGGCTTGGGAAGAGAAAGAGGGCATTGCAGAGGGGCACCATGCGAGATAGAGAACCCATTCATCTGTAAGGGCTAGCAGCGGCAGGGGCGGCGGCGGCGGCGTTGAAGGTGCTCATCGCAGCCTCCGAAGAGAGAAGGTTCAAACTCACAAATCTGAGGTTTACAAGTTAAGGGGCATTCAGATCGGGGATCGAAAAACCCGGGGGTCTAGAACACCAATGAAATTTGGCTCGTTGACCCATCGTGTTCACCACCAAGAAAGAAACAGAAGACAAAGCTCCGCGCACAATGGTTAGACGTCGCCGGAGAAGAAGCCCGATGGAAGATGAACGGCGGCGGGGGGAGAAGACGAGGGAAAAGAAGGTTTATGACTGTTTTTTGTTTTTTTTACTAAATTATTGAAAACAGCTGTAGACTTTCCACTTAACCATTTCACTAAATTAAATAAAATATTCTTGAATTTTGTATTTTATTTTAAAAAGCCGTAATAATTGTCAAAAAAAAATATATAATTAATAATATGGATGGAAATATGTTTGTTCTCGTGACATCTTTTTTTTCATTACGTTTCATGTTATTCATTCCCACTGACACCGACATAAATGTGTGGGAATGAAATTCTCCATTTATTTTTGCAGGGATCGAAACATAAATTTGTAAGAATGAAATTCTCCATTTATTTTTACAGGGATCGAGACATAAATTTGTGGGAATTTGATTCTTCTCTATCTCGCATGATCATAGTAAAGAGAATAAAAAAGAGAGGATTAACAACCGTACATACATCCTTTGTGCTGTGCATACGGCTCCACAATCGAATTCGTTTTTACCTTCCCATCGAAGGAATATAAAATGGATGATCTATCAAACCCAAAACGTAAATTATCCAATAACCACAATGAAATTCCTTTTTTTAGTAAAAATAAATAAATACTATGATGGGTCCATTGCTTTATTATTTTGTTTGTTATTCAGCATTCCCAAACAATTTTTTCCCGTTTATTACTCGTTTAACAAAAATAGTTATTTTAAAGTTCTAGTTTTTCAATATAATCTTTATTTTAAAATTTGTAAAAAAAATCCTAATGTTCTACTAACATAATGATCAACATAATTTGGCTTAAGATTTACTATCAGAGTTTCAAAATATAGCTAAAAAGCATGTGTGTATACATATACATACATATACATATATATATATACACACACATATATACATATACATATTTTATTCTCAAACATGGTAAACAAAACCTCCAACCAAATGGCCCCTAGAGATATTTCAAATAATTTTTCGGAACATCATAGTTTTAAGAGAAAAAAAAAAACTTAAAACAAATAAGGGTAAAACCCATGCACATTCCCACCCTCTTTTTCCATAAACCAAACGGCCCTAACTGTCACACAGATTGAGCAAACACAGTAACAAAGACCAATGATAAGACAAGAAAGAACATAGGAAACTAAAGTGAAGAGGAAAGACAAGAAATTAAGGAGATAATATCCAAAGGATGGAGAAGATAAGGTGAGAAAAACGGCACGAAACGAAACGTCCAATACGATCAGATCAAACTTCAAAATTACCTTCATAATATGACACTAAAACATACAAGTTTATGGCAGTAATGAGTGTTCTTATCATCCTATACAAATTCGCTACTAATTTGGTTCAAATATAATCAATGGACACAAACAATCAGGTAAGCCCTATCACCAACCTATGAAATCTACACCATTTTTGGTAGGCAGCCAACACTGAGTGATCACAATATAGAGATATGAACTTTTTGATACACTAGTGGTTAGAGTAGAATGTACAAGCAAATGCTGAAGTTAGTATGCACCAGAAACAGTAGGCTGATTGATAACACAAGCTGTTTACTCAATCAAATGTCATAGACATTAAAGCGTCGTCGTCCAGAAGTGAGTCGATATCAATCATGTCATCGCCTTCTATTATCTCTTCTCTAGTGCTAGTAATAGCCATATTACTTGCCTGATCAATTATTCCAAACAATACAACATGCATCAATACGCATATTATCAGAAGTCGAGCAAGGTGTCACCTGACACATTGCGCCATAGAACGAGAAATGGAACTAGAACTAGATTCTATAACAGAACAAGACAAGTGATGAATCAAAAATGACAGATCTCAATACCTTAGTTTCTTGGCACTTTTGAACGACGGTAAGAAGCCTACGGTATTGGTCTCGTCCCTCGGGATACTGAGCCATGGACTTGACTCTAGTCAGTGCTTTTTGAAATCTCTCCTCAGTCTGCCTCCTTCCTTTCGCCAGAAAATCATAATCATCCTCTTTAGGCGGTTCCAACACAGCGGATGGATTCTTTGCAGCTGCATCTGATCGGAAACCTCGCAAACCACTCCCCTTCCGTCTCCATCTCAAAATGATCTTGTCTAATATGCCTACCGACCAGACGATCTTTTTATATTGCTTCCTCACCTGGTGTCCTCTCACGTGGGCCTTGCAATTATGAAAATTAGATGTTACTTTTTTGTTTCATGTAGCAGAAGGAAGCTCATTAATCATAAATCATGGGGCTGAACAGACCAATCTATTTTCATGTACAAAGATCTTCTACATCATACCACCATATTAATTAGAGCTTAGAAGTTTTCTTTTCCTATTCTCATCCGATTAAAATGATCATAATTTACCAAGCAAATCATCAATGTAAAGGAGCTTATTAATAGCGTATGAAAGCGTGTAAACCTGAATTTTCACTATTCTTTGACGTATTAGCAAGAACTCTTTTCTCATTCTCCAACCACGGAACTTTTTCTGTATGTGAACTGCAGCGGCATGGGCCGGGCTGTTACTTAGTCCAGACTTACGTGCCCTGGCTTTGGCAAATGAAATAGCAGTATCATCTGAGGATCCAAGTTCATCAGGACTACACTCCGATAATTTTTTCCTCTGAAATGACTGCATTCTAAACATCAGATGTATACGCCCAGCAGCTTGAGTAGCATTGCAGACAGCAGTCAATGAATCCTTCAAGGACAAATCAGCAGGCATAAAACCATCACTTATCGGTGTTGCCCTTCGTTCAGAAACAGTATGCACAGGTTTCCTCTTTGAAACGTCCAGCACACCATCTTTTACGGTCTCCCCCATTGATATGGATTCGATATAGCTGGTCAATGATGACTCTGCAAGGAAACCAGCAATCCCTTTGTGCCCATTCATCGACGCAAGTTCAGATGGCGGTATCCCCAAAGGATTTTCTGGAGAAGGATCAGCCAGCAATCCAGGAGCAGCATTCAATGTTATAAGGGTTCCAACTGTCAACTCCCTGCATGAAACAGGGTCATCAGCATGGAAATTTACTCGAGTTGAGATTTGCAGTGTCGTTAATAATGAAGTAATTAGGAGGAAGCAAAATATTACTGTTCTTCATATTTACCATTATATGGCTTAATACATTCTTTATATTCGAATATCTCATAATTATTCTTTCATCACCAAATCAAAATAAAGATTAACATCGTACGCTAATACTTCAAAATTAACATTACTGTTCCTTCATTTTTTTAGGTCCATACTTGCATCTACACTAATCATACTGTACGTATTTGTACCTACATGCAGGCTTAGCATGACCTAACAAGGCCTGATTCCAGTCAGTGACGTTATTTCATAATCTTCGAAAATTTTAAAATACTTGAGGAAAAAGGGGTTTCTTGATATTAAAGGACTAGGCACCAAACATTCTTTTTCAGTTTTATCAATGAGTTTGATTAGCATGAATGAAAGGGTTTCCTTTCGTGAGTTTCAGGGTCCTTACCTGCCACAGAATGCTGCCCAATGGAGAGCAGTCCATCCGTTAATGTCTCGGAAGTTTATGCTCACTCCTGCAGCGACAATTGGTCGGATTGCCCAATCATAACCAAGGGCTGCTGCTAAATGAATTAACCCCTGTCCCTCATCATCCAATATATGAGGACCTTTGCCACCTTCAATGACTTTGCGGATAAGCCACGAGTACACTTTTTCTTTCATCAGCTTTACAAAAAGAAACTCCTTGTTTTGATGCTGAATTTGAACATTAAGAGAATTTGGCTCTTCCCCATAACAATCTTCTTCTTCTTTTATTGAGATAAGCTCTCTGATTAAGTTCCGTTTCTCCAAAGCACCTTCAGAGAGATTATTTGGAGGATTTGAAGATCTATGGGACAGTAACCTCTCCAATCGCATATGCAAATATAATTCCTCTGTAGCACCAGCAGTATATACTTCGGTAACATCAACATCTTGAGCAGAGCCTGCCAAGTAATCAAACTCACGAATCTCACTGCATGCTAATCTGTTGGAACATGTGACATAAAAAGGGACTTGCCCAACACTATGTGGTGGTGCATGGCAGCATAGAATCCCATCAGCCAAAACCTCTGCAGGAACTTCGACTTCCCCAAACATACATGACCAATAACATTTTGTGCCATGATTGTTCCCCAGAAACTTTCCTATAATCACAACCTGTTAGGGTTTAAAGAAAACAGAGATAATTTAGTCTTCTGAAAAAAAAGATCTTCAATGTTTCACAAGTCCGAAAATTACGTGAAACATAAAAATGAAGAAGGTAACATATTTAGAGGGGAAAGTGACAGAAGTGAATAAGAAACTGTAGAAAAATGGAGACAGTAAACCAATGAAATTCAAAATCTTTGGTGAGTCTTTTCTCAAGGTTGATTCAAAATAACTCAGTTTTTTCATACAATTATTTACCTCAGTTTCCAAATCTGCAAGTGTCCACTTTGGAGAAAATTCTATTATACTGAAAAGCTGGTCTTCAGAAAGAGAAGGGCTTAATGATGAATTATCTACCATATCACCACATTCTACGGTGCTCCAAGACAAGCCAGATGATGGATGCATGTGCAAATCATCAACTTCGACAAGCTCTCTGGATACCCACCTCGAGAAGCTGTCAACTTTCTTTAAACTCTCCTCTCCGTCTATTAATGATTGTTTCAAACTCAAAGAATAGCCAACGGTACCTTCTTTAGATGTATCATTTTCAGAACTCAACCTCATAGCAGAATACGATTCTCCTTCTTTGAACTGTAATTCAAGGTTGTTTGGCAAAATCTCCTCATTCTCTATGCCAGGATGAGCACAAGACATCTCATGACCACTTCCAAAAGTTGCATTATGAGATTTCTGCTCAGTTAACCTGCTATCTATGTCATAAACTGAATACAATTCTGGAAACTGGTCAACGTACTCTTTTGAAAAGGACGAAGTATTGTCTTCAAAAGAAACCTGCAGTTGAATCCAGAAAAAAAGTTACAATCTGCAGCGCAAAATTTTAGTTAAACTCAGTTGTACTAAAGAGTGCCAAATAACTCAACGAACTTCAGAAGCAACCTAAGAATTTGAGTGCAAGTCCAACCACCCCAAGCAACACTCTCCACAGAATAGCGTAAGCCATTCAATTCATAAAAGTTTATATCAAGAATAAGCCAACGGACAACAACTCATCATTTTCAACAGTAGTTTTTTAATTATGTCTTCATCCTTTTAGAGAAGTTCGTTACCGAGAGCAGAAACAGAATAGCTAAGCGACTAAGTGAATCAGATAAGTAATTGAGCAGTTATAGTCATTTAACTATGTGCAACTACAGTCATAGAAGTAGCTCTTTAACACTATACAGACATTAAATTACGTGGAAGTACAGTCTGACACAGAAGAAGTAAAACAATAGGCCAGGCTAAGAATCACTTGACCCTTCGTGATACAATGCCAGGCTGGTAAAATAAACTAAACTTCATCATCCCAATCTAGTCTACCCGAAACCCAACCAACCCCAGTTTCCTTGAGATGACTTTAAAGCCTATGTAAATTGTAGTGTTTTCTTTAATCAGATATACAGATAGGATTTTAGAATAAAGAAATAGAAATGAAAAAACTTCAAAATACCTGCCAGTTTGGGTTCATTGTCAGAGAACTCCCAAAATCCTCTGTAATAGCACTATTACTGGTTGAAGGCTTGCCAGGAATTGAATTCTCTTGTCCAACGACAATTCCAGAAGAAACAGGTTCAATCAAAGAGGATAAAACATGAGAAGGTACAGCCTGAAATCCAGTTGTACAATGTTGCAAGATCTCTTCCCACGAGGCAGAACTGAGCGTCTTCTGAGAATCCGTCACATTGGTACCACAAATGTTACCCCCAAGTACATCTTTCTGAACTTGTGATACATAATCCACAGCAGGAACTGATGTGTCTGGAGTGTTACAATAGTCAACATTTTGAAGTGTCAGATTATGTCAAAGCTTCTATCGGGAAGCACTTGATGAATATATTATATATGTTAATTATTGCAATGGAATTTGGGGAAAAAAGAATTAAAATGGGCTTACTGGAAGAAGAATGCGGAAAATAAAAATTTGATTGACCAGCATCTTGTTTATTCATCAGAAGACCATTTCCCATTTTTGGTGATGTGGGAAATGAGCGAAATCTTGAAGTTGCTTGGCCGGTGTCTTCTGCACAAAATTGCAAATTCAAGTAGAAACCTCCATAACAACTGAGAATAAAAATTTCGGTAACTAAGATCGAAGTATCAAGTGTGGGTTAACATTATCAGACACTGAATAAAATAATCTCAAGACCTTGAGATCCTACATAAAAATAGAAACAATTCAAAGAACAGGCAATAAACAACCAAAGAAAATGAAAATACCCGTATCACAATCTTCACAAAATGGTGTCAAAGGGCTAGTTGGACTGGGGGAATCTGCATTTTCAGAAGCTGCTTGATTATAACTGCTGGAATAGCTAGCACTCGTAGGGCTGCTCTTCTGTGAACTTGATGAAACCTCATCAGTCTCAACGACAGCTCCAATATTGGTTCTATTACCCTGATTTAAAAATTGATCATATGAGTTGAATATTTAAATTAAATATTATTGACAGAATCCAAAATTACTTTTTAAAAAAAATATGCAGGTACAGCAAAAATCCAAACTGGCAGGACACTCAGAAATATATATATTAAATTGCAAAAGATGGAAAAATGCTTCATGCTATCTGGGGATGCATACCAATGAAGAATGAGATCTTAGCCATTTAATAAAAAAACTTAGGCAAATTTGTGTATGTGTTTCTTTTAAGCATGGAGGGAGCAATCCGTACTTTCTAAAGTGCAATGCACAAAGACACACAATAGTCCTCTCAGTTTTAGCATGAAGCACCGAAAAAAAGGAAAGAAAGAAAAATAATTGTTTTGATTGCACAATTTAAAAATATAAATAAAAATTTTATAAATGTAAAAACATAGTATTATGAATCAAGGGTATGTGAAAATATAGTTCTTCTACTGATGTTTGCTCCTTTGTTAGAATCCTTCTTTCTCCCTGAGCCTCAGTTTCTTTTTTTTTTTTTTTTTTAATTATTCATTAGGTCTTATTTATCTTGATGGGAGCCTTTTCTTGTAGGCTGCCTCCTTTTTGTAGGTTCTTGCCCATGTATTCATCATTTTCCTCTCAATGAAAGAAAGTTTTCTCATTAAAAAAATGAAATAAATGAGAACTTTTCAGGAGGAACTCAATAATGATATGGCCTTTTAGGCAATTTGTTTTCTTATTTGTTTTCAAAATAAAAAATTAATGAAAATATTTTGAGGTACATGCCTTTAAGTGCTTCAATGTGGAGGACCTTTTAAAACACTCCGTATACGATTTTATTATTCAAGGCTATGTTTAACCTAAAAAGCTTCATTCACTTAATTTCTCGATAAGAAGCAACCTTATTATTTCATAGTTTTTAGAACTCAAAAACACAGTTGTACAAGTGAGATCGTTTATTATGTTCTTGTTTGTTTCCCTCAGATTACAAAAAAAACTAAGCATATGTTCTTGTTTATTATGTTCTTGCTGTAGTGTTTTGAGCTGGAATTGTGGATGGAAAGTTGTGGTAAATACAACTGATGGGAACTAACTAAAAGGACTAGAAGGATTTTCTAAATTTTCAAGAATCTTAGAGCACCTCCACTAAACCTCCCCTAAAGCAGCCTGCACGCCTCTCAAGCCTCTCCCTCTCTATCTATAATCACCACACCTGTTATCTAACAAAATAGAAAATAATCGTAATATATTACAGCATTTCCATCTACAAACTTTCATATTTAACATCTAACTTTGCTTGGTCATGCTATAAGTTCTCATGGCAGGATAATTTTGAAAAACTAATGCCTGGGTTGTAAACAAGGAGACCAAGTCCTGCATTATAAGATCCCATGCTTTTTAAGGCTCAAAGCATACTAAAGTGCAATAGCTCTTTAGAGATGAAGCACGAAGCTAAAAGAAAGTATGTACTTTTTTTTATTGAAGATCACAGCAGAGGAATGTAAATAAATTTTTGATATATGAAGAAAATAAGATGATGAAGAGCTTAATAAAATAGCGCTTTTATTCGAGATGGTAGGAAAAAAATTAATACCTTCTAAGAATTTTCGTGAGTTTCTTCCTTAGAAGTTAGAATTTTCTTTCATAAAAAATGTAGGCAGTCAGGCTTGAGGCATTGAGACATGTGCCTCGAGCATGCTTTGCTAAAGGAGCCCAGTAGACCTTTAAAAACACTAAAAATTTGAAATGGAAAACAGGAAATGAGAAACAAGAGTGCTATCAAACGACACATAAACTTTCCATCGATGTTTGAAAGTACACAAAGGACTTGAACACAACAAAGAAGGGGCGTACATCGAATGGGGAGTTAAAAATATTTTCAGTTGGTTTACACAACAAACAGAAAGGAAGTAATTACATTTAACATGGGCTCCTTTAACAAAGCATGTTTCAACTATGCTAATGCAGTCATGAATTATATTTAACATGGGCTCCTTCAACACCGATTGTATGCTCATGACAAGTTAAAGTTACAAAATGTATGAAAGTGTTTATGTACATCAATTGAATTGATGATTTATATCGAGCATGAGCATGCACTAGCCCTTATTTAAGCTCAGGGAGTACATTAACAAGCTCGCTTAGTGGGTCCATGAGCATATGAATGGGTTATGTGTAAAGAAATACTATACAGCCAATTATACTCGAGAATGAAAGTAGAGCTTAAGGGCTAAAGCCAGTCATAAATTTAGGTTTCACCACTCATATTGAATGATTTATGTGTTTGCAATTATTAAGTATTTTTAAATATTCATTCTTTTCCTATCATTTTTCTAGGTAAAGGCAAGGGACCGTTGGTCAAATAACGGCTTCTGCAACGGAGGCTATGGAACATTGTTTCTTCCAGATAGTTTTTCCATGGTAAATAATGTTTTCTGTTATTTTAGATAGGTGTGTCAATTTTCTTAGTTCATGGTTTTCGTAATAAGCATAGATTGAATTTAGTTTCCATTGATGGAGTTTCTGTTAGTACTTGTTGTTTTAGTTAAGTTTCTATCTCCGCTTGAAATTGGTTGAAAACACCATGACATGCACGAGTAACAGTCCAATCTTATGATAAAAGTAAGGTCACTACAATATCACCCCGTGGTCAAATCAATTAACAATATTAATCGCCAGAGGAGTAAAAAAATAATTTATCAGAGAAATCATGATAAATTAAAACAACAGTAAGGAAAATTATACCAATTAAACGACAGAAAGAATGAACAAGTAAAGCACTAGATTACCTTAACTTCCAAGTAGTGGACAAAAACGATGTGCATTAAATGCCTGCAACAAGCAAAAGCGGATGAGGGAAAAGAATCATCGAAAAGGGGGAATTGCTTTATTATAAAATAAATGAGTAATTTTGAAATTTTAAGCTTTAAAAAAAATTAAAAAGAAATAATTAAATTTCTTAAAACAAGAATCTTAGCATTTTATTTTATAAATTATAGTTTTAAGAAAAAACAAATTAGGTAAAATTATTCAGATGTGATAGTATTGCTTAGATTAAAATTATGTCATAAATTATGCTATAACATACCAATTTTTTAAATTAAAGCAAAAACAAAAACGGAACAAAAAATCTAATGTTTCTGTAAATAATGAATTTTAAATTTGTATTATTTTAAATTTTAAATTTTAAATAGGAAAGTCCTACCACACAACCCACCCAAGAAGCCCATCTACTAACAGAAGATTTTTCCCCAATTAATCTTTAATTTTGACATGGTCTCGGTAAAAAATAGAAAGTGATTTAGATTAATAAAGGACTCTTCCTTCCCTAGGAAAAGAAGATATCTTTGGCGAACTGTAGATGAGACAAGGTCAATTGTCTCTAACCACCTGAAAACCCTCAAGGACATTGCCCTCAACCTTCAAGGGGTGATCCTACTTAGAATGTCCACCACAAGTGACCTCTAAAGGCATGAAATCTACCCCTAGGTTTACCATTGATGATTATAGACCTTGTAACAAGAATATAATTTTTGTTATTGAGATTTTGGGCCTTCAATTGTAACGATTTTTCCCTTTCTACTATAGATCGTTGGCTAGATTCATTCTCCATGGCCTTATTTGTTTAAAATTTCAATTTTCATATTTCATATTTCATGATGATAGCCCTACATCTTATCCCAAAAAGAGCCTTTTCCTGATAATTCTAATACAAATGCAGAGTGATAGTCACAGAACAAACATTTTTCAAAACTTTTTTTTTTTTTTTGCGGGGG
>NW_019268545.1:854377-887420 GCF_002738365.1 Cucurbita moschata | reverse complement strand
GGGGGGGGGGGGGGGGGGGGTAGTAATTGAGAATCAATCTAAAGAAGATAAGAACGAAGCATAAAGTGGATTATAATCATAATGTAAAAGGGAAAGGCTGATAAAGATTTACAGCTGCATCATACTTACTCTTCAAGCATCCAATAACTGCGCCTTTGAAAGTTCTCATTTTCTTCTCCATGGGCATAATAGCAGTGCAATACATCAATGCTTCCAACCTAATAATATAGCTAGAAAGAAAGTTACCTCCAAAAGTATATAATAAAATACGTATTTCCCATTAAAAAGAGTAATAAGGGAAAAAAAACAACAACAAAACAAGGAAAGCCAAAGAGAAAATCAGAACAAGATAAAATAACTAAATAGAAAATAGTTAAATAGCTTATTTTGTGAAACTTAGATAATGAAGAGTGTAGATAAGCAATCTAGATAAAGAAAATGGCGTCTACTGTAAGTTACCTTCAGCTTCTCATGTGCTTCTCTTACTGTTTTGCCATCTTTCTTCTTCCTCCATTTATGTCCATCCTTTCTAAAGTACCTCAGAACCTTTCGATCAAAGAGAAAAAGTGACCCACCTGAAAGGTACAAGTACATGTCAACGGCCAAAGTTATGTCCAAGGAATGTTAGCCGTAGTGGTAAATGGAACAATACTAGTTAAACTATTTCTAGTTGATGACTTAAAAAGAAGAAGAGGAGAAAGAGAGATATTAAAGTTCCATTTCTCATCATAAGATCTAACAATATCATTTTTTATCAATACCACGCAATATTAAAATAATATCCGAAACATAAGGCTGGGAAGGCACACAGGTCCTGTACTATGACATAGTGCTTTCAGGGTGACACTGGAAATAAACAAGGGGAAGAGAACCAATGCACCAAGGAGGCAGTCACGGCCAAAAATTTCAAAGAGGCACTCGCCTTGGATTGGCTATTGTCTCTTTTGGTTGCCTTTAGTGCCCTAGTAAAGACTAGCAATCTTCAGGGTCTTTCAAGTACAATCTTTGCCAGTATACTGACGTTACTATAGATAGTTGCTTTAAACCAATATTCTTTCTTATGGGGGAAGAATCAACGTATAAATAACTCATGAATAGTAAATGAATTATATATTGGATAAGAAACATTTTTAAAATACAAAAGGGAGCAAAATTAGCACTTTTTAAGAGTGCATTACCATGCTCCCGACACATTGAAAGATGTGTGTATAATTTCTACATTACCTATTACGACAAGCACAAGGATAGATGCATTTACGAGGAAACCCCCATTGTACTTACAGAAGTTACAAGAATACAAGTAAAAAATGTGCAGATTTTGCTGGTGTGACTTTTATAAATTTTTCAACATGGCCGAAAAATATAAAATTCCCAGTTTCTGACATCAAGTGCAATCTTCAGGGACTTTCAAGTACAATCTTTGCAAGTATATTGACGTTACTATAGATAGTTGCTTCAAACAATTATTCTTTCTTATGGGGGAAGAATCTTAAGTATAAGTAACTCATGAATTGCAAATGAATTATATATTGGATAAGAAACATTTTAGCCTATACTGGCAAAGATTGTACTTGAAAGACCCTGAAGATTGCCCTTGAAGACTGCTAGTAACGTCAATATACTGGCAATATACTGGCAAAGATTGTACTTGAAATTAAATGCATCAGCATACTGGCAAATATAACGTAAAAAACGTCTAGATTTTTGCTGGTGTCACTTTTATAAAAATTTTCAACATGGCCGAAAAATATAAAATTCCCAGTTTCTGACATCAAGTGTGGCAGAACATGAAAGAGGATCTTGTTCTGTTTCATTAATCATCATTCTTTTATTTCCTTAAATTTTCAGATTATACAACTCAGGTTGTTGCTAACTATTCCCCAATGATCAAGTAATCATTTTATTCTGTATTCAAATTACTTACTGGGTTGGTAATATTCCTGGCAAAAAAACTTTCAGTTATCTTACTTTCTGTTTATCAATCTCAAAGAAGAAAAACAAAAGATACCAACAATGTACAAAAGCCGGTGATTAAGAAACCCTCAAGCAACCTCAGCACTTAAGTTTACACAATAAAAAAAAATATATATGTATATAGTAATGATTGTGGAAATCATACTTGAAGGTCTATCTGGAGGCTCTGAAGCAATTTGAAACTTAGGATAGTTACGGAGTATTTCACAAATTTCAGCTGGACGTAACCAACGATGTTTTGCTTCTATCAATAACTGGTCAATATCTGCATGAACATAAGCTGTGTCAGCCATGAAAGAAGACATTAAAACAGTAGTTAACTTCACAAACCCAAACACTAGATGCATTTAATTGCAAGTCGGAATGATGGGCAACGGTAGGCATTAAAACTATGCTTTAGGCTTACTAGAACGGTTCAATAGAAGACAATACTAGATAGAGAAGAGTTTTCACAGCTGTGAGATGTGAGCAAGTATATGACCAACGCGGAGCTTTGAGAACCAGTCCAATATTAAAAACAAGATTGCAGACTGTTGATAAATTATCTTGCTTGCATTCATATGAATTTTCAGAGAGGAATATGGGTCTATTATAACACCAAAAAACTAACTAAATCCCTAGACACTAGGTATCAAAAAAATCTAAATAATTCCCTAAGATACTAGGTAACAATACCTATAATTAGGGAGGTCAACTATTTCTCTTATTTAATGGGATTACATAAATATTTCCTAATTAAATGCTAGAAATTACATTAAAAAAATATTCTTTAAATCAAAGTCATTCCTTCAACACTCCCCTCAAGTTGACAACTTGGATACTAACTCATGAAACAATGACTTATGAAGCTCTTTTGTAAGTACATCTGCTAGTTGAAGTTGTGAGGACACAAAACTAATGCATACTACCATTCTCTAATTTCTCTTTGATAAAATGTCGATCAATTTCAATATATTGTGTCCTATCATGTTGGATAAAATTATGTGCAATATTGATAGCAGATTGTTGTCGCAATATAACTTTATCAAACCTTCTCCCTTAATCTGTAAGTCATCAAGGATTATCTTCAACCATAAGAGTCCACATAACCCTTGTGCAATAGCTCGAAATTCTATTTCGGCAGATCATCTAACCACCACATTTTCTTTTTACTTCTCAATGTTACCAAATTACCTCCAAGAAAAGTACAATAACTCATCGTAGATCTTCTGTCTACTATTGATCCAGCATAATTGGCATCAGCATAAGCTTCCAATGCAAAGGAATTGTTCCGTTAGAACAAAATTCTTTTTTTTGAAGATCCTTTTGACTAAACATAATACTCTATATGTTGCGTGAAGGTGAAGCTCTTGCGGATCATGAATGAGAAAGAGATTGGAAGATGGATCGTGAGGGCAACGGAGCTGAACTCCCAAAATGTTCTCAAACTGGAGTTCCATTTTATTGGCATCAACCCCATAACTCAAATAAAACCACAATTTCCTCACTCCATTTCCTTTGATCAATTTAATAGTTTTTTTTTTTTTCCTGCACCCTAGATAGAGTCTATCAAGCTGCTCATAACGATCCTTCGGAAAGCTGCCACGCTATCCCATGTCTTGTGGAAAACTTAAGTCCTTACAATTAATTGTGAACACTTGTAATAAACTACAAAAGGGGATCTAGAACCTAGCTTTCACTTCAATGACACATCCACAGTGGGAAACGAAGAAAACCATGAACATCTATAATTATTCATTAGTTTTGACTTATACATAGCAGTAGGAGTTTCTGCATTTCTTATTAAAAAATGATGCAAGTGCACCAATTTCCATATTTTTGTTCAACACCTCACCAGTCATCCCTGTATTGGCAAAGTTAAGGTCTTGAGAATAAAGTAGTTCTTGATACTTGTTACATGATGCGGTGAGAAAGAACTTCTAAATTTTGTATGCTCACAAATCAAGATAGAAATTTCCATGTGCTCATAATTAGGTTCCTTGCTCGTTTCTACTTTCTAGGCAAGTGTACTGCGACGTTGTGAAATCATACCCCTTTGAATCGATGCCTATTGAAAAGGCTTTTTCTATAAACTTCCTAGAAAACTTAAAACAATAGCCCATATAAATTTAGCACTGGCCTTGAAACCAATGAATTACCATAGCTATCAATAGGAAACTAGGAAAAGTAAAATAACTTCATAACTTTCCTTGAAGTAAGGGTGAGAAGGATCACTTGATTAAAGTGTGATCAACACATTCCTCTGAGCTTTTGCACAAGATGTTTCTTCAGGAACTCGAGGCCAAACTGGGATTTTTCTTGTGAGCTGGACTACTAGCAACTTGAACAAATTTTCCTATAGCTACCATCAAAATGGAAAAAGGAATCCTTTTGGGGTTTTCAGAAACAAGTAAACTAACTACATAACCAGGCCAATTGGCAGGATTTAAAAAAGATATATAAGCGGGTAAAAAATATAGTTGCAAGTCCAAGGTATCCAAGGAGTACTTGAATAGTTTGTTTGCAGAAGGAAGCTCGACTTCCCACGGAAATACTAGTAAGTAACCATTAAGGTCATAAAGGGTAATTAACGAACAAGATCCTTCAAATATACAATCCCCTGAGTTCTTCCTCACAAGAAACAGAGCATAAGCATCATGCAAAACAGATTGGCATCTGCATAATGATAAAAATTGAACTACCCATTGAAACTGTAAATTCCAAGCAAGTCAATTACACAAAAAACAAATAAAAAGAAAAACAGACTCAAGCAGATGCAACTACAGCTAAAGAAAACTAGTTCAAGCGCGATGCTCAGTAGAATTAAGAACTCAGAATGACCTTATCAACAACAGAACTCAAGATTTGAAACACTCAATAATTGCTAAAACAAACCGAGAATCCGGAATCACATTCGCGGTGATTCATCCCCACGGAAGCCTCCATTCAACAACAGTTCCTAGCTCAAAAGAAAAAAAAAACAAAAAAAAAAAACAATCCCCTCCTCCCAACCAATCAAAAACTCGCATCGAATCAAAGAAAAGAAACGATCATAGAGTTCAAAAAGTAACAGAGAAAAAGGCATAAGAACTAAAATAGAGAAAAAGAAAGAAGGAGAATCGGAATCCGACCTAGACGAGGAGCCAAGCCGTAAGATCCACGGTCCGCCATGGGAGGAGAGTGAATCAGCGAGAGGAATTTGAGGGGGGGAAAGGGAGGGAAATGGAAGAGGTAGAAATGGGGGAAAGACTTAGGCAGTCAGCTCTGTGAATGTGAATGACGTAACATCGGGGAAACTCGGAGATGAAGCGAACGAGTGCTCATTCGCTTATATTATTATATTATTATTATTATTATTATTGTATTTATTTCGTCTGTAATAATATTCTTACCACACTAAAATAAAAATAAATAATTTTCCAAAACGTGGGACCCACTTTGTCCTTTTTTTGTCCTTTTCTTCTTTTTTCTCTCAAAGAGATAAATATTAAATATCCAATTAAATTTTAAGCTGTTTATTATTATTATTATTATTATTTATATTATTTATATCTTTAGCTTATTTGACTGCTCTCTTGTTTTATATATTAAAAAAATTCATAAAACATTTTAAATGATTTTCTCCTTTTTTTTTTTTTTATTAACTAGTTAAATTATTAATATATAAGATATTAATTATTATATTAAAAATCGATAATTTAATCTCTCAGCTGTTGTTGCACTAAAAAGAATCCGTATCTTAAAAAATAGGTTTGGTTTACTCTCCTGTAAAGGTTCAAACACACTTCTGGTTACCCGATAATCCATGAATTTCAGGTTTCAAATTTTTAGCATCAAATATCATCTTTGGCCTGGAATTTGGACCCTTAAAGGTTTGCTCCTCAGTATCGTTGTTTGTGCATATGACGGGACCCCTTGAACCGTGCGAGGAATAGTAGTTTGACTGAATCTCTAAGTGGGACCCCCTGAACCTTCTTTCACTCGTTAAATAGGTTAAAGTATCTTTCGGTACACAAGCTGAATTGGTGACTCGAGTAACTAAAATAGAGTTCATACTCCAACCCACTTATCTACGATATAGTTTTCATGCACACAAATAAGTAACGTCCCCACAATCATATCATACCGTTCCAACGCAATTCTTATGTACACAAATAAGTAACTACTACCGTTCTCGTAGAAAAATATCCCATAATGTTTCAAAATATCATCCTACATGAAAGTATCGTGCCTCCATAAGCTAAATCTCACATTTGATGCTCCGTTTGGCTAATAATAGCATAGCTTAGTCATCCCATAATTTTTTGAGTTGATGTTCGTTTAATTCTACTCGTGGTGGGCCATGGAAAACGGATGAGTTAGGATTAAACTTGAACATCAACGTTTTAAAACGAGTCATCCTACATGAACGTAATCACTCGTGGTGCTGCTACCATAGTGTAAATGTTCGTTTAACTCACTCGTGGTGCGACTATCCTAACTCGTTGCTGTGGTCATTGTCCTAAAAAGATGAATGAGTTAGGATAATGACAGGTGACGATGTCACTGTGGTGGACCATGGAAATGAAGTTAGGATAGTCGCGTTTACATTTGACGTTGTAACCCTTACGATAGAACATGATGTTTTCTTACTTTGAAATTCTTGTTATTTCGTTCTCACTATTTGAGGCCGTCATTATTAGTTTAAATGAATTTTACGAACGCTTAAATCCATAGCAACGTCTATCGTTTTGAATGAACTTTTGCACATATTAGACATGTCATGTCATGCATGTGGTAGCGACTCTATTTCACTAAGAAAAATATGGTCGTTACAGAAGATAAATGAAGTAAACGACTGAGTTCGTGAGATTTCAAAAGACTCATAGAACATTTCGTGAGTTCTATCGGGTAGGTGAAAAATAGGTCAAATCTAATTGTGATGTCTCACATTGGTTGGGGAGGAGAACAAAACACCATTTATAAGGGTGTGGAAACTTTCCCCTAGCAAACGCGTTTTAAAGCTTTGAGGGCAAACTCAAAAGGGAAAGCCCAAAGAGGACAATATCTACTAGTAGTGGGTCTGGGTCGTTACAAATGGTTTCAAAGCCAGACACCGGACGATGTGCCACCCTTCTCGCTGTTCCTTGAAGGGAGGTAGACACAAGGCGGTGTGCCAGTAAGCCTTGAAGGGGGGTGGATTGTGATGTCCCACAGGGTGTAGAAACCTTCCCTTATAGACGTGTTTTAAAGCCTTAAGAGGGGAAAGCCAAAGAGGACAATATCTACTAGTAGTGAGTCTGATCGTTACAAATGGTATCAGAGCCAGACACCAGACGATGTGTCAGCCTTCTCGTTGTTTCCCGAAAGAGGGTAGACAGAGGCGGTGTGCCAGTAAGCCCTGTAGGGGGGTGGATTGTGATGTCCCATAGAGTGTGGAATCCTTCCCCTACAGATGCCATTTTAAAGCCTTAAGAGTAAGCCTGAAAGGGAAAGGGACAATATGCCATTTTAAAGCCTTAAGAGGAAGCCTGAAAGGGAAAGGGACAATATCTACTAGCAGTGGGCCTGGTCGTTACAAATGATATTAGAGCTAAACACCAGACGATGTGTCAGCCTTCTCGTTGTTCTTCGAAAGGGGGTAGACACGAGGCGGTGTGCCAGTAAGCCCTGCAGGGGGGTGGATTGTGATGTCCCACAGGGTGTAGAAACCTTCCCCTACAAACGCGTTTTTAAAGCCTTAAGAGAAAACTTGAAAGGGAAAGCTAAAGAGGAAAGCCTCAAACAGAAAGACAGCCAAAGAGGAAAACCTGAAAGGGAACGTCAAAGAGGAAAATATCTACTAGTAAGTCTGGTTAGTTACAGTAACCCATAAACCATTTGACTTATTGACTTTGACTTTTTTTAGTTAGGTTTTGTAAATATCATCACATATTGCTCAAGAGATTCAAAGGCAATGTTGTAGGTGAACTATTTAACTTTTTGACTTTAGTTTTTTCATTAAAAAATATTATCCTTAGTCCATGGTGTACCTCACTCATTAATGTGTACATTAGTCAAATAATAGCTGGTAGAATAATAAAAAGGAATAGCATTTTAATTTCCACCAATTATTTATAAAGAATATATTCTAAATATATTCGACAGTGATTTTATGAAAACATTTTTTATCCCAAAAAAAAATAGAAATAATAAAAAGAACGATTTTTAAAAATATTGGAAGAGAGAAAATGAGAAATAAATACACAGAAATTTAAGAAAAAAAATGTTATAAATAGATATAATAATAATAAATAAATAAATAAAAAGTAATTATTTACATCATTTCATGACAAAAATAAATTGAAATATAAGGATTTAAAAAAATAAAAAAAATGATAGTCGATAATACTACAGATATGCATGGATAACACGTCTTTTGTAACTTTTATTTAACATTATTAAATTGAATGATTATATATATGTCTTTATGTGATATGCATGCATTCATATATGATGGATCGTGATTTTGTATGACTATATACATGATACACGAGATTTCATGAATATGAACGTGATTATGCATATGTATTTCGAGGCGTTAAAAAATTAATTCGATACATGTTATTGTGTATCGTATCATTAAAGTAACAATTTAAAAGGTTGGACCTCAAACATATTGTATGTTCATTTTATTAATTTTATGATCATTTTTATTAATTTAGTCTATTTTTTAATATAAACATCATATAAGGGATATCTGAACCTCAAACATCTTGGTCGATAGATCATATTTTGTGTTACTTTTTTTTAAATATACCTTTATATTATGTGAGATCTTACATCAGTTGGGGAGGAAAACGAAACATTGAAACCTCTTTTTAGCAGACGCGTTTTTAAAACCTTGAGGGGAAGTATGAGTGAGAAAACCCGATGAAGATAATATTTGCTAGCAGTAGGGCTCTGAGCTGTTATAAATGATATCAGAGCCAAACACTGGATGACGTGTCGGTGAGGAGGCTGAGCCCCGAAAGAAGGTGGACACGAGGCAATGTGCCAGCAAGGACGTTGAATTCCAAAGTGAGGTGGATTGGGGGTCTCACAGACGTTAGACCACGATGAAAGTTGATTGTGAGATCTTATGTGGATTGTGGAGAAAATAAATAAATAAATATATTTGTACTATGATTGGAAATCATTCATATTTGGAATTTTTTAAAATCTTTTTTCCTTATAAAAATTATTTAAATAAATTGTGGAATTACACGTGCGACAAATCATACCTGTCCGACTCATTGTGTTCTATTTGTATATTTCTTCCTCAAATTATTTATTTATCTCAATTTCCTTTTTTTTTATTTATTTGTATATTTCTTCTAGCATAATTAGTAATATTGACCATAATTATTAATATCCACCGCTTAAAAAACTTAATAATATATTAATGAAAAATTAATTATTTAAAATTATTTTAATTATTTGACTTAATAAATATAAATGAACTAATATAATATTAGGAGAATTAAAAAAATATTATTTATTTATATAAAATTTTGATAATATTTCCTCTCTTAATTTATTTTATTTTGAAGAAATTTAATTAATTAATTGATCTTAATTTATAAAATTATTAATAATTATAATAATTTTTTAAAATATATATTTAATTTATTTTGATGAAAAAATATTAAATAAATGAATTGCTAATTTACTCAAACTCATTTTAAAACTATCTAAAATAAAATTGTTAAAATTACTTTATAGTAACATCAAAAACATTTTCGAGACTTGACTATGTAGAGAATTAAGAACGTAATTTCACGACATGAAGTTCACTCATTTCTACACCGGGTTTAGTATAGGAGTAATTCCTTTAATTATTGATTTTGAGACTTGAATAATGGGCCGACCCTTGTACTAGCTCAAGAGTAACTTAATTTATGGTTGAATTATAAATAAATTATTCATTAGAATATCGGTATTACTGTAGACATAAAATGTAATTATGGGAGTTAAAATAACTTTTAACCTAACTGTAATTAGAACATCTCGAGAAAAAACATCTCGTAAAAGTTATTGTGTATAGCTAAATCACAATAACTTAGTATTAATTCACCGAACTTAATGTTCCAAGTTTAAAATCAAGATTTATCAAATACTTATTACCGATAATTATTTGAAAACGTACGACTAATCCTAAACAGATCCACCTAAATTCAATCGAATAGTTACGATCGTTGTCGTTGTCGTTGACTATCCTAGCATGGGAATGAAATGGATTTTAGTGCAAATAAGAATGTAAAATAGACGATGGAAGACTTGGTCAAAATCCAAGTGTTGAATAAAAGAGGAATTCTTTCAATTCCAAGGGTGAGTTTGAATGGGTCAAAATCTAAAGTCCATGCGCCATCTGTCCTCCTCATCGCCACCGTCCTATTGCTTTCCCGCTTTTGGTGGTCTTCACGCGTCAATTTCTATATTAATACAATATATACATATACACATACATACATATGTGTGTGTATCTATGTATGTGTATATGTATATGTATATGCATGTATACGTATATATATGTATATATATAATGGACTCCGATCTAATTTGTGGGCGTTTAAACAACTGAATGTATGTGAATATCGTAGACTTTTTTTTATGTGATATTATTGTATGTTATGATATTTTAGTGACTTTTCGTGTTGCGTGTAGTTCTTATTTATAGAATATGTTTGCTATATTGATACGAGTGCGTTCATGCCATGTAAGTACTGTGTATGAAACACTGTGAATATGTATGCACATCTCATAGGGATTTCGTGTCATGTTAAGTAGGGAAGTATTATGGGTATAAAATTTAATGTGGGACCTCATGTATGTTGTTTGCTATATGAGTATGAATTGCTTCTCTAGTATGTTATGCATGAATGCAAACACTATAATATTAGATGTTGTGACAACGAAAGCTCACTGCTAGCATATATTGTCCGTTTTGGGTCGTTATATATTACCATCAGCCTCATGGTTTTAAAATGCGTTTGCTGGTGGTGGATTTGGACGGTTACAAATGGTATCAGAGACAGACATTGGGCAGTGTGGTAGCGAGGACATTGGGTCTCATGGTTTTAAAACGCGTTTGCTGGTGGTGGATTTGGACGGTTACAAATGGTATTAGAGCCAAACATTGGGCAGTGTGCTAGCGAGGATGCAGGGCTCCAATGGAGGTGGATTGTGAGGTCCCGTCGGTTGGAGGGAGGAGGGAAGCATTATTTATAAGAGTGTGAAAACCTCTTCCTAGTGGAAAAGCTCAAAGAGAACAATATCTGCTAGCATTGGCTTCAACTGCTACATACATGTTCTTTTTTTTATTTTATTGGTTTTCGGTAGTGTGAGTGTGTACTAGCCCATAGTCAGGCCTAGACGAGTCGATCGTGATTACGTACAGAGAAATAGTATGAATTGAAGAAAGTAAAACCGAAAATGCTGGTGGGCGGGCCACGTCTGAGGACCGTTTCATGCGCTGAAGGCCCTCGTGGGTCGTTAGTCTGCTGCTGGGCCGCACTCGTGGGCCTGGAGTGCTGCTGGACCGTGGGCTTCAATGTTGGGTCGATTTTTGCATTGGACTTCTGGGCTTGACCGTGGGCTGGCCTTCGGAATCGAGAGCTAGGTTGCCCTGTGTGGCCTGCTCCTGGTGGTAGTTGGGTCTCGGGATAACCCGACCCGTACCCGAACCTGAATTCAACCCGATCTATTTTTTTTTTTTTTAACAAATTTTAGTTTAAACTTTAATAAAACTGTAATAGATGATATTTTATATTTTAAAAAAATAAGATTTAATTATTAATTTATTACTGAGAAAACTAATAAAAATAAAGAAAAATTTATAAATTAAGAAATTAAAAAACATGCAAAATGAAGAGAGAGGAGAGAGAGAGTAGTTATGGGCCACAAAAGGAAGTTAGTTATAGTTAGGTATTGGTTAATTGTGGGGCACACAATTAGCTTAAGACAAAATTAAAAAATAATAAATCCAATAATAAATAAATATATAATTACACTCCACATTTTAAATGTTTTCATACGTGTATTTTTATTATATATTTAAAAGCTCAAAAGTATTATTATTATTATTTAATAGTAACGTATTTAGAAAATATCTATATAAAATTTATTTTTAAAATTGGCATTAACGTTTTTAATCTTTATAAAAAACTTTAAAAACTTTTTAGGATATTTTATATATTTTTTAAATTTGATGAAAAGTTGGAAACAATATTTTAAAAAGAAATTATTAATCGATTTAATAAAAAATTAACGGTAAAAATATTTTTTAATTTTTTTTTTAAAGTTAAAGGTAATTTAAATTTAATAAACGATTATTATTTTGGATAAAGTGGAAAGTTGATGGACAGTGCAATAATAATAATAATAATGATAATGATAATAATAATAATAATAATAATAATAATAGAAATGACGTGTTAAATAAGCGAGCAAATTTTTCAAGGAAGGCCATCAGTCGAGTGGTTGACCAAATTCCTACCACAGTTGCCCATCTTCTTCTCCATTCTCCTTGTTTACTGGAGGAGATTCCATTCTTCCATGGATTCCGCCCTCTCTGTTATGGCGTCCAATGCGCCTCTCTTCACTCTCTCCACCATTACCCGCAGCTTCTCCACGCTCAATTTCACCCACTCCCTCTCCATTTCCCCTATCTCCACTCTTTCTTTCTCGCTTCGCGCTGCAGTTCCTCCTCTCCACCGTCGTCACAAATTCATCTCCAACTCATCTTCTGGCAATGGAAATGGCGGCGTTCGAGGAGAGAGCGGTGGTGGTGGCGGCGGCGACGATGGTGGACCTGATGGCGGCGATGTCGGCTCGAACTTGCTTGCTGGAGAAGCTGAGGACGACGCTGCGCTGTCCGCAGACGCGATTGTTCTTGGTGTTGGAGTACGAGATGAGTTCTATCCGTTTTTAGTTTTTGATTTGTGCTAAATATTGATCGGTTTTGTGCTCTTTGTTGTAGGGGATGACGTGCAAGGGGTGTTCTGCGAGTGTCAAGAGGATTCTTGAGAGTCAGGTGGTTATGTAGTTAATAATTTCTTCTTGTATGTCTTGCTTATTCTTTGGTCATTGTAATTTATACCTGAATAGTTGAATTGCTGTCTGAAATGAGTTTGTAGATACTCTATAGGTGCTGATTCTTTTGTTTATCCTATCAAATATTTTTTTGAATTGATATATGAAAGCCAGCGATTGAACAGGGAGGGGTAGATTGTATAATAGCCGTTAGGATCGCACAACAATGCACACACTCATCGATACAAATCCTTTAGCCAATATTCCTCCTTGCATTTTCTCTATTCTATGTCTTCGTGTTCATCTTGATCGAGTGTGTGCGTTATTGTGCGATCTTAATAACTAGCATCAGAAATTCACCAAGATTTGTGAAGATGAAAAGCTCTAATACCATGTTAGGAATTACGAGTCTCCATTGATACGAGGCATTTTGGGGAACCCCAAAGTAAAGCCATAAGAGCTTATGCTCAAAGTGGACAATATTATGCCATTGTGGAGACTCGTGATTCTTCTAGCTCTCCAATACTTGTGTAATCAACCCGCTTATAATTTTGAATTGACTATTGTTGGATGATGAAAGTCCCACATCGGCTAATTTAGGGAATGATCATGAGTTTATAATCAAGGAATACTATCTCCATTGGCACGAGGCCTTTTGGGGAAGCCCAAAGCAAAGCCATGAGAGCTTATGCTTAAAGTGGACTCACGAGTCTCCATTGGTACAAGGCTTTTTGGGGAGCCCGAAGTAAAGCCACGAGAGCTTATGCTCAAAGTGGACAATATCATACCATAGTGGAAACTCGTAATTCTTCTAGCTCTCCAATACCGGTGTAATCAACCCGCTTATAATTTTGAATTGACCATGATTTTCATCTACTTTTCGAATTCACAGTAACAAATTTTCTCTGCCCTGTAAATAAACTTTCATTGTTCTTCTCGTTATATTATGGACAGCCACAAGTGTCACATGCTAGTGTTGACCTTGCTTCTGAGACCGCAGTCGTGTGGCCCGCAGCTGAAGCAAAAATCACACCCAACTGGCGGGAAGAGCTAGGAGAGGCACTTGCGAAGCATTTGACCACTTGTGGTTTTTCTTCTAAGGTTCAAGGTCAGCATCATAAATTCGTAAGTCACAATTCACAACTGCATCTGATTTATTATGTTATGTTCTTCTTCTTGTCAAGATTCACACTTCCAGTTCTTAGGGTTCTAAATTTTAATCTTCCTGCCTGGAAAGCTGCTTATCAATTCATTTTTCAAGTTTGTTTATTAGCTAAAACCCATCATCCCATCTCAACCTCCATGCTATTCCACGCTTGAGATTTTAAGCTAAGATATATGGTTTTCGTATGGTGCTTTTCTGTAGTATTATATTTAAAAGTTTAGACAATCTAGAATCTTGTATGCATCCTCTTGTCGTCTAGGTGAGCTCAGTTATAGTTGCTAGAATGAGCTAATTTTGTATTTCTCACCATATAGTTTGTTCATCAATTACTGGGAGATCTATGGCAGGAACCTCTGCAATCAATAATGGGATTCTGGGGTCTGAATTTGAATTTTGAGTTCATCATATCAGGATTCCCCATACATGATTGAATTACTAGGATTTTGCATAAACATCTCTATAAAAGCAAACATAGTTTTTGACCTGTTTGAAATGAAGTACGTGTTTGTGCAACTAATTGAGTACCAGCACGTAGCAGTGCTGTAAGTAATTAGAGAGCTTGATCCTTTTAAACGAAGGACTTTAGAGTGTGCGCTTTAGTTTGATTGCTGCTAGCGCGCTTTACTAAAAGACTCGGCATTCAGGCAAGCTACCCGACTATTATCCTCTTGTGCTCGCGAAATTTTCTTTGCACATACGTATTCAATAAGGCCCAACTTCTTTTCATTCTACACTTGGGATTCTACTTTATTCATGCATAATTCAAGAATTCAGTTGAAGCTTCTTTGTACTGTACAATTTGGCGACAACTGAGTTCCATAATATTAATCCCACTGATGTCTTACTAGTTATTACATTATCATTCTTGCATGCATTCTGATTCAACTAATGCATTCTGATGCTGAACGTGATGAGATTTTGCAGCTGTTTATTTGTTTTACATGTTTGAATTTCTTTCCGCACTAAGGCATATCCGAGGACTATTGGACTTTTCAGTTTACTTCTCTCTTATCTTTCTTCTTTTTTTCCTCGTCCCTCAGAAATTGGCATTTGAAACATTAAACCATATAATATTGTTGGGGATAGTAAACAAAACAAATCAGCATCTTGTACTGAAAACAATGAAGGGAAACGAGGTGACTCCGGGTGATATGCCAACGAGGAGGCTAAGCCCCAAAGGGGGATGGACATGAAGCGGTGTGCCAGCAAAGACGCTGGACCTCGAAGGGGGGTGGATTGTGAGGTCCCACATCGGTTGGGGAGGAGAACGAAGTATTCTTTATAAGGGTGTGGAAACCTCTCCCTAGTAGACGCGTTTTAAAAACCTTGAGGGGAAGCCCAAAAGGAAAAACACAAAGAGTACAATATCTGCTAGCGGTAGGCTTGACTTATATGAACAATGCTGGTTATTTACAGGACAAGGTGCTATAGGAGGGGACGTTTCACTATAGGAGGGGATGTCGCATACTGCGAGGAGAGTGACATATTTCAGGTATGTAGGAGTATAATTCTTTGAAGTTGATTACAAGCTATAGTGTATGTTTGGTTGTTTTTATGCGCCACGGATATTATTTGCTGATGTTGTGCTAGCTGTTTAGATTATTAGCATTTGAAAAATGTTACTTGAAAATTTATTTATGTAGTAGTTATGTATTAATGTTATATACAAGCCAAATGTAAAATGTCTATATGTTGATGGATATTTCTGGAAAAAATTCAAAAGATAATATATAATTAATAAATAAACATTAATTAAATGCATATGCTTTAGTATTGAGTTAAATGCATATGCTTTATATTATATTCACATTAGTCGCATTTTGTTACTTTTTTTTCTTAGGTTTTGTCACATAGAACAGCTAACAAATGGTAGTTGTATATCCTATTTGGCTCTTCACCAAGTCTATCTTTGCCATTCTTGTCTATTCAATGTCTCTATCTTGCTTATGCCTCGACTTGTTTTCAATTCTCATTCTGTGTGGTGTGTTAGATGATGCACCATCCTCCTTAGTTGTATCATGGCACTCGTCTAGGCCCTCGCATGGTCGGATGACGCTACTTGAGGGTTGCCGCTTCTCTTGTTGCAACGTAAGTGTTACAACCTACTCTTTTCATGGTATGGTTGTGACATTCTCTCCTACTTAACTTAGTCATCATCCTCTAAGACTTTCTCGGGGCACAATCGCATCGCGGATGTGATATTCTCCCTCACTTAAATTAGTCATTGTCCTCGATGACTTTTTCGAGACACAATCGCATCGTGGATTGTGACGATTTCATAATAGAATAGAAATGCTAATTCACCTTTTATACAAATGTTAATCACATGGATATATGAAAAATATTGACATAAATATGGATCCAAATTTAAAGATTTAAGATTTTCTTTTTTAAGTTTAAGGAATCTAGTATTTAAACTAGTTTATGGATGTTTTTGTAACACCCAAAATAAAGAAAAAAAAAAGTTTAGGAAATGTAGATGAACAAAGTCAATGGCATTAGGTCGGGACCATTTGGGTCGGAAATAGAGGGTTAGGTGAGGTGGTGATAGTTCGTGGAAAACCGTTCATCTTCACCATATCTCCTTGTTTCTTTTTTCTCTCTCATATTCAATTTATAGCCTAAAACATTCTTAAAATCAATTAACCAAACTTCTAAGGTTACTTGGTTACAATATTGTGAAACAAGAGAATGATGTCGACTCAACCCCTCCTTCTCTGAGTAAGCTCAATCGCGTTGTTTTCAACGATTATGGTTGACAAGGAAGAAAGAAACAAATGAATATTCTTTTAGAAAAATATAAAATAATACATCTACCGAGTCGAAAATTAAAGGAGAGTCTTGCAGGTGGACATCGACCTGAAATAAGATTTCAGATTGGCATCTTGATACAGTGACTGACATAATAAGTGACTGACATAATAATAAATGGAGTCTTATTTCAGATTGACATCTTCATACAGTGAAATAGAGTTCGTGAGGATTTCGCCTTGAAAAGAGCACACGTTTTAAGTAAAATTATCTAACATTCTTAATATTGTTTGATTCTCGTGGATGAAAAAAAAAAAAAAAAACACTTAAATCTATTTGCATCAATTTTATTAAAACATTTAAGTCTTAAGTATTTTTTAATAAAAAAGTTCAAAGTATTGATGTAAGTTTGAAAGTTAATAAATATTTTTACGAGGAATAAAATTGTGTAGAGATAGTGAGAGTGGTGTTCACATCACTTTAGAATCCGACCAACCCACCCAGATTATTTTTTTTTTGTTTGAATTGGATTGAATTTTTAGAAAATAAAAAATTCGAGTAAGTTTAAAGATTGACATTTTTTTGACTTAAAAATAAAATTACAATCCAAATTTACTGTCCTACTAAAAAAATAAGAACATTTTCACGTGATGCATCGAGTAAACATTTAATATTTGATTTGATGAGATTTTAGTTATTAACGCAACTTTTACTGTATTAGATAAATAAAATGTTTCATAATTAGAAACAAAAGGGTTCGGTTGGGTTAAATTTTGAAAAAATAAAAAATTTGGGTTAGTTTGTCGATTGACATTTTCTTGTAGGGTAAACTGACTAACTTGAAAATAGGATTAAAATCCAACCGTCACATTATAAAAATTAAAAATATTTGATATTTGAATTTTATAATAACCAATGAATCGAATTCATGTACGGAAGGTCATTCAGGGAAGAAGGATTTTACCGATCTGCCCCTCTCTCTGTATAAATATTCTATCTGGGCTCGTCAGGAAAGTTCGTTTCAGGGACCTTTCTTCTCCGTCGTCTCTAACCCAAACCCTAATCTTCATCTTCCAACCAACATGTCGCACTTCGGAAGGTCCGGTCCTCCAGATATTGCAGACACCTATTCGCTTCTCGTGCTCAACATTACCTTCCGTATGATTCCATATATCTCTCTTTTTCTTTCTCAAATTTCCTTGTTTCTTTTGTGTTTTCCTGTTTTGTATCGTATTCAGTCCCCACTGAGATATTTTTTGTTTTTTTTGTGTGTTTTTAGGAACCACTGCTGATGATCTCTACCCGCTGTTCCACAAGTATGGTAAGGTTGTCGATATCTTCATCCCCAGAGACCGAAGGTATGATTCCCTGCTTTGTTGCGTTTGTTTTCTTATGAAATTTGTTCGATTTCTGTGAGAGATGACGATGAATGTTTTTTTTTAATAGCTGGTAAGAGTTTTGTGTTTGTTAGATTAAACATTTTGAGGTTAGGATTGAATTGATTTCCTTCCATTGATATTCATCTGGTTCCTATGAAATTAGTTTGCACGTGAGGGTGAAATGATATTCTTCATTCAGCTTAAATTATGCTTGGGCTCAGTTGAGGGCTTTATTTATTTTTCTGTTTGTTCATCTTTTGTTAGCCATCCATCAATTATTCTCGTTTTGATTATTTCGTAATTGTCTCTTTTATTGTATCGTGGTTCAGAACTGGTGATTCTAGAGGTTTTGCATTTGTGCGTTACAAGTATGCAGATGAGGCTCAGAAAGCAGTGGAAAGGCTAGATGGTACCCCTGCCTCTTTGTTTGTTTCCTGTTGTTTGATTTTGTCCTTTTCCTCTTCAAGTGGAAGTAATTTGTAGATACAAGTTACAAGGAAGATGTTTTATATTTTTGTTGGACCGAAGGCTGATAATCTTATGGTCGTTATTCAAATCAGTTTGGGCGGGCCCTATAATATCAATATTTTCTGAATTAACTCCCTCACTTCTTTGTTAGTTCTGGTTTTGAATTACAATCATGCCTCTACTTACTTCCATTTGATCATTTCTATGCAGTTGGTTTGGGGAGCTAATCTGCTGCATATAAATTTGAAGCTGTATATATAATTAATTAATTATTTTTTTAAATTTTGTCATGTTCCAGGTATTGTGGTTGATGGACGAGAGATCACCGTTCAGTTTGCAAAATATGGTCCAAATGCAGAAAGGATGTGAGTAATGAAGTAGTGGTTTTCCTCGATGAATGCTCACGTTTGGGCCTAACTTCTCAACTCTTACATATTTGTTTTGCTAATTGGTGTTGTATTTATGTCAAAATATGCTTTTAGTCACAAAGGAAAGGTCAGTGAATCATTTCCAAAGTCGAGATACAGGTCTAGAAGTCGCAGTCCACGGAGACGGTAATTTTCTCTTCCACATCCCTATGAATTTTTTATATTGGGATTAAATATTTGTTGTCCTTATCCTTGAAGAATATTGTCTGGTCATTAGAGTTCCTTGGTGGAATTATTATTTCTTCAGCTTTAAGATGTTCAAGGGTGAAAGCTCCGGTTGAAATAGGATATTCGAGGAATATGATGCAGCCACATTTTTGAACCCTAAGATATTGTGTTAACTGTTTGTGCCTAGGATTACTTTAGCAAGCTCTTGTTTTCTGCTATCTCAGATATGAGGTTCGAAGATGCTGTTTTGTCCAAGTTTTTCATTCTTTTTTAGGTTAGATATGGTATGCTGTTTTAACATGAGATACTAGAATTATGGAAATGTAAAATGTTAGAAGATCTAAAAGGAGACTGTAGCAGTGAATTCTATATATGGCTATGAGTAGATAGTGGTGCTCGAACTTTTTCTTTCATGGAGTTCAAATTTTGACCATTTGCATGTAAAGTAACTACTTGGAATTTCTTACTTTCTTTCTATTAAGGCCCATTTCTTTATGAGCTTTTGTAGTTTTATCTTTATTTTTTAAAATTCAAGTTCCTAATTGAAATTTATTACTTTCAGACATCGGGATGATCACAGAGATAGGGATTATAGGAGAAGAAGTCGAAGCAGAAGTAGAAGCAGAAGCTTGGACAGGATTGATCATGATAGGCGTGGAAGAGAAAGGGAGAGGGAAAGAGACTATCGTAGGCGAAGCCGGAGCATCAGTCCTAGGCGGCCTAGTCCTGATTATTCCAAGGGGAGGGGAAGAGGACGCTACATTGACGAGCGTAGAAGCCGCAGCCGCAGCCGCAGCCGCAGCCGTAGCCATAGCCATAGCCAAAGTCGTGGCCGTGGTCGTGGTCGTTCTGTGGATAGGTTGTTAATTTCTTACAATTTTTATCCAGTTGGAAGAAAGTTGGGAATTGTATTTCTAATCATCTTTATCCATTTGGGAAAAAGTGGGGAAAATCTTATTTCTAATCAGTCATTGTTCTACATATTACAGTGCTTCTCCTGGTCGACAAAGCCCTAGTCCAAGGAGTGCATCTCCTCATAGGAGTCCATCTCCCAGGGGTGAAAGTCCTGAAAGAAATGGTGATGGTGGAAGGTCTCCAACTTCCAGGAGTGTTTCACCCCGAGGTCAACCTGCTGATTCAAGAAGCCCATCTCAACCAAATTCAGATGTTGATGTGAGTTGCATTATGAACTATTTTGAATGACTAGTCTAGACTTGTTGTTAGTAGTTAAATGTTTCACTTGTCTTAATGTTGACAGAAGTGAATACACTGATGGATGCAAGGAGAACTGTTGACATTTCCGAGCAGTGCAGGAATGGATGCTTTGAGGACTCGTTGATTAAAAATGTTATCAGACTATAAGTTCTAGTTTTGGTAGGACTTTCCTATGGTGTTCAATTCTCATATATTGAGCTTAATGTGCCTATCTACTATCTTGTATCAGTTTGATACTTTTTGGCTCTGCTGTCTGTATCCTTATATCCAGTCATAGGATATAGCTTGGGACATGTTCTTCTTCCTTTATATTTCTCCTCTCCACCCTGTAGTACTAGTAATATTTTATCTTGAGCAATTGTGGTGTCTTTTTCTTTTTCCCATTTTCCTTTTTTTTAATAAATGTTTTAGCTATCCTGATTCATCATTGAATCCTCTATTGGATTTTATAGTTATGTTCGGGGTAAGAGTGACCGGCGCCTGATTTGGCCGATGTTGATTTTGTGGCTCTTGATGCTGTTTCTGTGTGATAGATGGGTGATCGTGACTTTGATGCTGGTTGCAGCAGTTTGCTGATTTATCAGTATGATTGTCTATGCAGTATGATGTTGCTGTGGACAGTGTCTTAACTAATATTCACTGGATGAAAAAATTATTGGTAAGGTTTTGGCCACATTTTAAATGTTTTTAAAAACTTGATAATGCTTTTAGGATTTGATGTTTGGCCTGATTATTCATTCTGGTCTATCCAAGTTTTGAAAGTTGCACCTCACCTGCCAAGGAGATCTAGAGGCTTTGATATATAGGGTTGACCCTCCTCTGTTGATCGAATTTTACTCATAGCTGATGATGCATTTGAGATCGGTATTGATTTTAATGGCGAAGGCTGGATTAAGAAAACTTAGCTGCAGGTTTGATCTTTGCGTCCGAACATGATTGGCCACGGTAACATAAGTTTATAGTTTTGTGTATTAGTTTATAGTTGTGTATTATCCGAACATGACAGGTACTATCCCAAACATTTAAATCAATCTCTTGCTTGCTGCTTGATGTGGTGACTGACTTATTGTAGCTTTTGGATACACAATTGTTGCGGTGGTGTTTGATAGCAGATATCTTTATTGATGTACGATAGTCATCGGTTCGATTGATTGATTGATTCTGAAGTGCTAACGCTGTAGCTGGCTGTTGCTGCCCTTGTGGGGGTGAGGCTGGCAATGATGTTTGCAGTTTGCTTTGACAATGGATGCATTGATCTTTGCTTGCCTCAATATAAAGTTCTGCACGTATCGCTTGCTTCACGTCTGTAAGAAAATTTGCTTGATAAAAAATTCTGACATTGATTTGCAACATTTGGTCCGATTGCTAAATAAATTTAGTATGGTGAACACGTATGACTACTTGCTTGGTGAACACGATTCCTATATTGCTTTTAGCAGCAACTAGGTTTTGGATTTGGAAATACTGCCTATCTGATATTTTATCTATTGCTCGAAAGAGAGATGCTTTAACTGTGGCAGGAAGCAAGCTTGTTAGATTGCTTGCATCCTTTTTATGGTTTATTGGATTCCAGAGTCTGCTTTTAGATGCTTGCAGGTTTTTTACGTCAACAATTTTGTTTGCTCTAATTTTTGTTGAGTTTTGGTCTTGCTTCTACCTTTTATCCAAACAAAATATGAGGAACATAGACAAGTATTTCCAATGTTATCAGGTATGTTGTGTTGTGTTTGATCATTGATGGTCCAATTTGTTAAAGGTCTACATAGTTGAGGAATTTTGATATGTTGTCTGCATTGTGTGGCTGTCTCTTTATTTATTTTTTTTTTTTTTATCAAGTAATAATAATTGGAGTGGAAGATTAAATCATAAATTTTGGGTTGGTATTTGATGATTTAGTTACTGCTGTTGTTATGTATTGCTTGTCAGAGATCAAAGTGTTCAATATAAAACTTTTAAAGAGATCAAAACACAGAGAGGGAAAATGAGAAATATAAATGTAAAAATAACTCGGAGAGATTGAGAAATAGAAAGACAATGTATGTGACTAGTAGGACAGAAAACCTATTTGCTCTTGGATCCCACATTCTCTACACATAGACCTACTACGAGAGTATCTATCAAACCTCTTATGCCTAACTATATGCATACATACATTTACAATTGTGTGTGTGTACGATAACTCATGAGCATTGTATTGCATATGCTAATTATACGACAAACAATTCATCCAACCAAGTCCTAAGTAACATTAAGTTTTGATTAGAAGAGAAAGAGAACGAACCAAGTTTGATTGATATCCAATGCATCCATGAGTGAACCCAACACACTACTCTACCATCAAAATCAGGCAATCCCATGAAACAAAGGTATATATACCAGCACAATTAAGCTTTCAAACCCTTAAAACTAATACAACAAGAATCAACCAGACAACTTCAATGTTCCCAGCCATATATATAATAAGATAAGTGCAAAAATGCAATCAAACTAAGAAAGTCACTGAGCATACCATTGCCCAGATGTAGCAGAACAGAAGAGTCCTGTAGATGAATCATAATAATACCCCAAACTGCTACTGTAATAATAACTGAAGATAAAAATTCAAATGGCGTTACATACGTATACCGAGTCAAGAGTTCAAGGAAAATAACGGAAAAGAAGATATCTCATATAATATTGAGAAGAATGACATAGAGTATTATATTGTTAGGATCTTTCTAACAAGAAACTAAAGATACAGCTATGTTGCAATACCATAAGAAATTATAGTAGCAAAAGTGTTTCGAGAGGGAGAGGGAGAGGGCTGTCTGTGAGATCCCATATTGGTTGGGGAGGATATCAAAGTATTATTTATAAGGGTGTGGAAACCCTAAACCCTAGCAGATGCGTTCTAAAAGCCTTGGGGGAAAGGTATTATTGAGGAGTTGGGCAAATTTTGAAACTGGTATTATTGAGGAGTTGGGCAAATTTTGAAACTGGTATTATTGAGGAGTTGGGCAAATTTTGAAACTCCCTAGAGATGCAAACCCGAACAAAAAAAAGTGTCATGCTTTCTAGGTAAGTGGCACCTAGGAACCTGCCAAGACTCAGAGGTTCACCAACGGCCTAAATGGGGACATTCAGGGGCAAGTGTCGGCCCATACAACATACGACTATGTTGAAGCTGTCAGGGTGGCCACTCTACAATGCCAACCGCCAAAACACAAGGGTTTAACAATCAACAAGGCTTCAAAACAAGGTTCGACCTAAACTCTTCCAAGTCTCAGCAGCAAGCTCCACAGAGACAGTTTGATCTACAACAAGCACCACGAGGGCAGTTTAATCGACAGCCACCTTCAACTATTGAGAGACCAAAATGTGGGCGTTGTGGTAGAGATCATGATAGGAAGTGCATAGATGGTTCAAGAGCTTGTTTTAACTATGGAAAAAGCGAGCACCGAATGGCCGACTGTCCCCATGCTCTTTGGTCCATTGGTTTCTCTGCCTTCACTACAGATATTACCTTTGGTACACTTTGGGACTTGGTGCCCTTGAATCTAAAACTTTCTCCCGATGGAGGCTAAAAAGGACTTCTCTTGCCTGGGAATCAATGTAGTCATAGTTCTTTGCGAGCCAATCCATTCCCAAGATGATGTCGAACTCAACCATGTCAATGACTATCAGCGTTACCTCAAGCTGGCGTTCCGCTACTACTATCATTCCCTCACTGATTCTCTCCTTAGGGCATTATCGTGCCAGCTGGAGTAGACACTGCCAGACTATACTCTAAAGGCTCTATCTATCCCTATTCGTGCTTGTCTAACGAATGTAGTAGATATAAAAGAATGGGTTGATCCAGAATCAAACAAGGCAAATGCGAAATAACCCAGTATTGGCAGTGTACATGTCACCATGTTTCCTGCATTCGTGGCTCGACGAGCTGTGGTAGCGTGAGCCATGCCTCGAGTTTGTACCTGCCCACCTCGATTCCCGTGGTTTGACCATGACGATCGGTTGGCAAATGTCTTCTTTTTATGGGGGGCCATTTGGTGCCCGCTTTTTCCACCGTTGAAACAAGCTCTTGAACCGACCATGCACTCCTCGTCATGGTCTCTACCACAATGCCTACATTTTGGTCTCTCAATAGTTGGAGGCGGCTGTCGATTAATCTGCCCTCGTGGTGCTTGTTGTTAATCAAACTGTCTCCGTGGAGCTTGCTACTGAGACCTAGAAAAGTTTAGGTCAAACCTTGTTTTGGAGCCTTGTTGATGGTTAGGCCCCTTGTGTTTTGGCGGGACATTGTAGAGGACAGTGGCCACCCTGACAGCTTCAGCATAGTTGTATGTTGTATGGGCTGACACTTGCCCCTAAATGTCCCAATTTAGGCCGTTGATGAAACCTCTCAGTCTTGGTCTCCTCTGTGCGCACAATGTCTGGGTGAAACGAGACAATTGAGCAAACTCGTGTTCATACTCCTCCACTGTCATTACCCCTTGCTTCGGCTGTATAAATTCTTCTTGTCTCTGAAATCTGATAATCCTGGGATACTACTTTTGAAAGAATGCCTCTCAGAACTGTTCCCATGTCATTGGCCCATGTTCTCGAAGGAGCGGAGAACCGACTCCTACCAGAAATTAGCTCGATTCTTCAGCATATAAGTTGCACAATAGACGTCAAGACAGTTCATGTACTTGAAGGCTAACTTGATGGCTTCCAACCAGCTTTTTGTCGCCTCTGTATCCAGGGCTCGCCCCTCAAATTGTGGGGGGTCACACTTCTTAAAGTCCCTTAGGTAGCGAGACTCTTCGAATGTAAATTGATCCTTCTGTCCTTGTCCCGGTCAGTTCGCCAATACCGCATCCACAATGTTTGTCTTGGATGGTCATGGTGGTCTGCAACAAGTTTTGCAGCTCCTCAACAGACATCATCACCATGTTTGCAGGGTGGTGGGGTCCCTGTGTCTGGCATTGGGACCTAGGTTTCCTCTATCTCAGGTGTCTCTTGCGAGGGAACATCTGTGGCGTGTGCCCACCTACCTCCTGTAGCTAACACCGCCTCTAGTTTCTGGAGCCATATATGTCAATTCACAAATCTCAGGTTAAGATTTATACATCACGTCTCTTGATATATCGTCATATATTTCACATTCAAAACTTGACATAAACTCAATCAATGAGTTCAATTCACTGAAGTATCTCAATTATTTATACTGTTCTTGCTTGGGCGTAGTTGAGCTGGGCTATGGAAGGCTCTAAGACTCTTTAAATGGTCTATCGAACCTATCAACCTAAAGCTCTTATACCGATCTGTAACGACCCGCTTTTCGAGAGACTCGAGCCATGGACCATTATTTATTGACATGGAAATAAGTAAAAATTAAGTAGAATTAAATTTTTTTAAATGTGCATACAAAGAAAGTTTAGATTTAGTACGAAATTGTTTAAAAATACATCACAACTACATACTCACACGACGCACACACAACAGAACATGATATAGATAGTTTGAGAAAATCCAGAAATACAAAAAAACACCAAGGTTCGTAAAGAAAACATATCAATGGGTACACGACACCAATCTAGCCCAACACTCCATAGCCCCCCCCAACTCGTGTGCGCCTCCGTCGCATCCACTCCATCACGTCTCATCTAAAATGAGTATATAAAATATACTCAGTTCGTTATTAAGTCTTATTAATTTTGTTTATACGTTCAGAATCTTATTCTCTTTTAAGTATTGTTACCTTCTCATTCTTCTCTCCCTTGTTCTTAGTCCTATCTACACCTATAGCCTTCATAATATTCTTAAGTTCTCTAGATCTATAGGTTAGTTATTTATGCTAGTCACTCATCATCATCACCATATCTCAAAGCCCTCGAGGCGCGAGGTGCTCAAGGTTCAGGCATTCTAGGAATCGACCAACTCTAAAGTGGCCTTCGCTATTTATGACAGGTTCATTTAAAGGAAACTAACTCGCAAACTTCCTATAAGTCCCCCACAAAGTACTATCTACAATTACAGGCCAGTTCTATAGTTATTCGGACCTTTGACAATCGAGCCAGGTTTACGATTAAAAGTTAGTTGGCGAACCCCTAATCGTCCCCATATAATCGCTAACTCACATGCATGAACAATACATCTCGTCCAACTCTAATATACCAATGTGGACCCCTATCACTCGTAACAGGTTCACTAATAGAAAGTTAATTGGCAAACTTCAAGTCCCTACAAGGTACCATCAATAATGAAATGACCAGTTCTATAGTTATTCGAACCCCTGACAATCGAACCAAGTTCATGTTTAGGGATTAGTTGGCGAACCCCTAACCGTCCCCGTATAACTGCTAATATCGGAACATATGTAACAAAGACATAACTTAATGATCTAATCATGGAAACCTAGTCATATATCATATATCTCAATCGTAAGACAATTCATACGCGCTTCAATAAACATACATAATCACATTTAACACGTCTCATCTCAACTCATTCTATGCTCAAACATATATAATCGGTTTTCCATAATATGCAGTAAATCATACTAAAGACATGCTCTCAATTTCGGTCATATCGTAACTCAATAGTTTATTTCTCAATAAACGTGCATCATAACGTGTAACATACTTTTACATACATCAAACCAACTCATTTCATGCTCAAATTTCTATGACTTACTCTTCATATCATACTTTCATGCATACTACGAGCATAGCTAATTCCAAGGTTCCAAGGTGCCACTTACCTGAAAAGCATGACACGTTTGGACACTTTTTGGTCCGAGTTTGCTTCTCTGCATAGTTACAAAATTTGCCAAACTCCTCCAATAATACCTAGGTTTGTAAAAATGAGGAATACCTATATTAACGTACAGCTGACCATAAATGATGAGAGAGAGAAAGCCACCTGTACCAACACTCCTGAGATATAAAGTAGAAGAAAAAGAAAAAGAAATGAAAGACAAGAATAGGAAATGGCAGAAGGGGTGGGGGGTTTGACCGAGGAAGCAAGGTTGAGCAAGAGGAAAGAGGCGAAACTTGAGAGAAGAGCAACAAAACTCGAGGCACTCGTGAGCAATGGCATTGGGACTCAAACGGCTGAGAAGGGGAGAACTTCGACGCTAAGCTTCTAGTGGTGTGTGTTAGACGAACACGACTCTCCACAATGGTATGATATTGTCCACTTTGAGCATAAGCTCTCATGACTTTGCTTTGGGCTTCCCCAAAAGGCCTCATACCAATGGAGGTAGTATTCCTCACTTATAAACCCATGATCACACCCTAAATTAGTCGATGTGGGACTTCCATCATCCAACAATGTGATCACCGTTGTTTTTCCCCCCAAAACCCTAACGCATTCGAGGGAGAGGTTGGTGGGTTTTCATGGACAACAAGACGCAGTGTACTGAGAGTGAAGAAGAATCTGGAAGAAGTCGAAATCCGCTGGACGCATTTTTGACCCGACCCGACCCGACCCGACCCGACCCGACCCGACCCGACCCGACCCGCATGTACAGAATTGAAACCCGATTACTCTTCAGCCTCCATGTTCTCATTATCCTGTCAATTGGGGGAAAATGTTTACGGGGAAATTAGTAGCTCTCCTTCCATTTAACTTTAACCTTAAAAAAAAAAAAAAAAAATTTGAAAAAGTGACAAGACAGGCTATATTAAAAGAAATTTTCTGTTCTAGTATTTCGAAATAGACGTCCAAATAGGAAAGGACTCCCTGAGGAACGGAAGACAAGCGTACTCGAATTTTAGGAAAAACGTTGGCTGGCCTTACTATAAGGATAGGTTGGACAATTGTTTGATACATGACGACACGTGCCTAATGGCCTCTGCACGTGTCATTTATGCTTTATACTTATGATGCATGACATGAATGAGTTATATGATGATGATGGATGATAACATAACGATGAAAGATTGTGGAATTTCCTTAATATGACATTATTTTCCATATTAAGATGAAGTGCATTTTTTAAATGTCACGACGACGATTTTCTTAGGACACAACCCTAACCGATAATGAAGGTATGAAGATCAATTTAGCTGACTAGAGAAAACCGATAAAGACAGGCTTTTAAGTTGTAATGATCCTAAAAAAAAGAACATACACAATCTTCACCAGTTGATGAAGAAACCAACCAGTGATAGCACTAAGCAAGGTACTAAAGATTAAATAATGAAACTAAACCTTACCTCATAGCTCACTTCAGCTGCCGATGTATCATTCACAAGGCCTCTGTTCTCTTCACTAAAGAGGTCAGCAGTCATTTGATTCGGTCGCTTTGCACGATCTTTGGCAGCAAGTCGAGGGTCTGTTAAATCATTTAGATTTGGGGGACAACCACCGTGGGGAACAACCACTTTCAGGTTGTGATATTCTCCCCTACTTAAAATAGTCATCGTCCTCGATGACTTCAGGTTGTGACATTCTCCCCCACTTAAACTAGTCATCGTCCTCGATGACTTCTTAGAGAACAACCATTGTTAGGCTGTGACACTCTCCCTCACTTGAACTAGTCATCGTCCTCGATGACTTACCTGAGGGAACAACCACCGTAAGGTTGTGACATTCTCTCCCACTTAAATTAGTCATCGTCCTCGATGACTTACTTGGGGAACAACCACTGTCAGGTTGTGACATTTTCTCCCACCTAAACCAGTTATCGTCCTCGATGACTTACCCGAGGGAACAACCACGGTTAGGTTGTGACATTCTCTCCCACTTAAACTGGTCATTGTCCTCGACGACTTACTCGAGGCACAACCACTCTTCCGATTGTGCCAACCCACACACCAGACCTCCTCCTCCCTACTCTCTAAGCAGAGTTACACTCCAATTAGATGCTCACAGAAAAATGGTCAGCAAATTACAAATTTTCGAAGAACTTTGTTCAGTATATACTCATTGTAAACATGACAATTTTATATTCAAACTTCTCACAAACATAATTTTTCAGTTCTAAAAATTAAGGAGCAAATTAGATGGAAATTTTTTAATCTTAAAACTGCTGTATACATTTCCATGAATTTAAGACAAACTAAAAGGGGAAACTCCTTGTTCCTCCCCTGAATCATACAACCAACAAGCTAATCAATTGAAAGCGCAACGAAAACTCAATTCGGAATTTGTGTGAGGCTAAAGAACTCCAAACACACAAGAAAAAGAAAAAGAAGAACATTAGGATGATCGAGGGTCAACAAATTGCGCAGAGGGTTTAATGGAATCACTGTGTTCTTCTTGTTGTTGAAAGAATCGAAGATTGAGAGAAGCGCAAGGAAGGCAAATAATTAGAAGAAAGAGAGAAGAATTAGAAACTTACGCAGTGGGTGGAGAGAGCCGCCATGTTCGTCTTCTAAGGAACGGCGCTTTTGGTGTATTGTCCTCCATGGAGGCACCGAACAGAATGAGCAACGGGCAGAAAGTTCTCAAGAATGTTATATTTCTTTAAGATTCAAATATTTTGCGTTTTTTTTTTCTTTTTTAATAATAATTATAAAAAAGAAACGGTTAGATTTTATATTTTGTTCTTAAAATTCATTTAAAAATAAAGTTTATTTATATCTTACTTTTTAAAAAAGTTTAAAATATTAATACAATTAAAAAATATTTACGAATTTTAAGCATAGTATTAACTCTATTAACGTCTTTTTTTACCGAACGAAAATCATTTATCTCTTCAATTTTAAAGTACCAAAGTTAAAATTTGATAAAAATTTTAATTTTTTTAATATAAAAATATTATTGTTAATTTTACTTTTATAAGGGCATTTTTGTTAAACAAACATAAATAATACGTATTTCATATAATTTAAAATTTTAATTATGTTTCAATTATTTTAAACATTTCAACTTTACTCTCGTATAATTAAAATTAACTCTAAAATTTTAGGAGAATTTTGTATAATTTACCTTTATTTTTATTTTTTTACCGCTAAGTAATTCAGTTTGAAGTAAAATTAACCATTGAGATCATTTAAATTTAGTTTAAAATATTCGAAATTTAGTCTCTAAACTTAAAATTTTATAATAATGTAGTTCTTAGACTTTCAAGATCGTCTATTTTGATTCTTAAACTTTTAAATATATAATATTGATTAAATTGGCTTAAACCCGATGATACTACTTACCTATAGCGTTAAAATTTTATGAATTTTTTGATAATCAAATGTTATAAAGTTATAAAATTATTCCATAAAAAATGATGAAGATATCAGTAATGCTCATGGTATCAACCTTTTTTTAACGGTCGGCTACTTTGGTTAAATTATCTTTTTATATGAACTCGTAAATTCTTTTGTTTTTTTTTTTAAAAATTTAAATAAAAGAGTTAAATGATCACATTTACCATTTAGCCCTTTAGCTCCATGTTTTATTCTTTGCTATAAACACATGCCATTGCAACACTTAGCTTGAGATAATCATCTAATTCTACTATATTTAGTTGCTAAGCAAACTCTCGAGGAATATTAAATCCTAGATATTACTACCATGTCTTGATCTTGATACTTTGAAGTCCTTAACTATTTCACGACCCTTAATGACCACCAGGTCAACCCATGGCCATGGTGGTCGGCGGTTGACCTGGTGGTCGGCACATGTCACCTTACAGTTCATCGTCAATCTCAAGAGAGAGTTTCACAATCAGATATCAAGAAAATTGTTGTAAAATTGCAAGAGCTTGTAAAACAGGTAAGTCTATAGGTTATTTGTAATCACAGAGAAAAATCATATGGAACAATATACATCATCTAGCAAGTGATTCACTATGGTACCACCGATTATGAGAATAGTAAAAGCTAAAAATTGCAATATGCTCAATATGACGATCAACTAAAGGAACAACGGTATGAGTCGTGTAAAGTAATGAAAGGAAAAGCATTGTACTAGAACCAAATTGAGCTGAAAAACTCTTGAGAATTAGAGTCCAAATCATTATATTCGCAAGTTGATATATAAAGAATATAAACAAGCAGCTCGTTGTTTGTTCGTTTTGTTTGTCAAGACTTTCTTTTTGTGTACAAAAGGGATGGTCAAATGGGCTGTCATAACTAGACCTAATATTATGTGAGATCCCACGTCGGTTGGGAAGAAGAACGAAACATTCTTTATAGGATATAGAAACCTCTCCCCAGTAGACACGTTTTAAAAACCTTGAAGGAAGCCTGAAAGGGAAAATCTAAAGAAGATAATATCGACTAGTGATGGGCTTCGACTGTTACGACCTTACTTAGATGTGTCTACTTGAGTGCTAATATTGACACAGAGTAGTAAAAAAGATGAAAGTAAGAGAATGATGAAGTTCTATCCATACATGATCGTATCCACACAATTTCAAAAGCCACATTATCCATACAACACTGAATTTGACAGAACATTTTGCTTTCAGAAGATCTAAGAAACCAAACTGGACTCAAGAAAACAACAGAACCTACTTATACTTCTTCGATCGTTACGCTAATCGCCTAATCGCCCTATCAGCAAAAGTATAACAAGTGTCAGTGATAGGGTGAAGAAAAAACCTTAAAGCCAAGTGAAATTCTGCTCTTCAGACAGTGAAGATCCTTTTGCTGCTTGAAGTTGAGTTGAACTTTGAAGCATGTAAAATTGGCTAACTATGCTACAATAGTTGATCGGTTATAAATAATGATTATAAAACCTACAATAACTTGAACTTTTATAAAAAAAAAAGTAATCCTAAAACAAGCCCTTGTTCTCAAAAACTATTTTCAACAAACAAATCAACAAAAACTAAACCGTAGTAAGTAAAAGACGTTGGGAGCGAATAACTTGTACGTTGTTCTTCAATCAAAAGTGATTTGAATTTTACTTATTCGTATTGTATAAACTAATGCTTCACTATGTTCAAAATAATATATTATGCACCATATTCCTAATCAGACTCAACCAGATTAACCATAGATATTTTACACTAAAACTTCACCCACGCAGAATAAGGAAAAAGGAAAAATACCAACACCCTAATTACCATCAAATATTATTCTTTACCACCGAGAGTTTGAATTATTGCTTCCAAGAGCTTGATATCCTTATCACGCTTGTTGATTTCCTCTTGCTTTGCACGCAATTCATCCATGTGCAGTTGAAATACCTCTGCAGTATCATTCAATAACATTAACAGAGTAATTTTAAAGAACACCCATCTCTGCGTGGAGATTTCTTATGGTACTATGCTATTGAAGAACAATAATTGCCTATTAATCAATATTCCGTCTATTATTATCGTTTCTATAAGAGACAATCACACCGATGGTCATTGGATTTGGTTAGACAATGTGTGGAGAAAGTCATGCAGCGAGCTATCAAACAATCAGTCGTGAACTCCAGAAAGGAAAGAAAGAACTAAATACAACCAAAGTCACCCACAATACTTCTTTTCCTTTATCAATACCGACTTCCCCTCTTTAAACATTAGTATAAACTATTTAGCCCAACAGCAGTCCTGATTGGTTGGAAAAAAAAAAAAAAAAAAAAAA
>NW_019268545.1:788968-853692 GCF_002738365.1 Cucurbita moschata | reverse complement strand
TTAAAAAAAAAAAAAAAAAAAAAAAGAAAGAGAGAAAAATCACAGGCTAGATTATGTAACGTTTAATTATAAATTTAGTCTCTAAATTTTGACGTTTGATCTATAAACTTTCTGATCTTTTCAATCTTGTGTCCATTGAGTCCTTGGATTTTAAAAAGTATTTGATCAGTCCCTCAACTATCAATATTATGTCCTATTTTGTATATGATAGGTCTTTAACATAATCAATATTTTTTAAAATTCACGTACCTACTAAACACGAAATTGAAAACTTAAGGTTCCACTACACAAAATTCCAATTTATGCTCAACAAATCAATTAATTTTAGGGTTTAGGGGTTAGGCAAGGCAAGTCAACAAATATTTTTGTTTAGAAATTAAAATGGTCTAAAAGTCGAGAAAATTAGAAGAAGAAGCTGGAAAAGAGTAAGATATTCCATACTTGTCGTGTTCTCGAGCTCTCTAGTGACCTCCTGCACATGTAGTTCAGCAGCTTTTTGTGCTGCCTCAGCCTGACGTTTTTCTGAACGAGCATGAGCAGCAGCAGTGATAGCAGCATCAAGTTCTCTTTCCAAAGTCTCAACCCTTTGTTCAAGAACCTAGCAAAAGATTATTTCATTATCATAACCAGTGGGCAAAATTGTATCATATATCCGTAATAAACAAAAGCCAAATGGCATGTTATTTAAACAAAGAGCATCACTTAAGCTCATGTGATATGCTATTTGATATTTAATGGTGGGTTGTGATGTTAAAGCAAATGATTTACCAGACAATTTTAATCTAAACAGAAGTAGATTAGTAAAAGAAAGATCGGCCAGGTTCAAAAGGCGAGAACAAAGTCGTATTCAAAGATAAAATGCTAGAGAGAAGCAAACAAATTTTCCTACAAAAGTAAGGAATCAACCCAAATCAACCCAAGACCCAAGGGAAATCTCTTCTACCAAATGATAAGGAATCACTACAAGGGAAGTAAGATTTAGATTAACTTGTTGATCGAATATTTCAAGGCAAGAACACTTGTTTGAAATTCGAATCACTCCACAAACAAGATCGATCATGTCTAGCATGAATGATTCTTGTAGATCAAATACCTCAAGGCAAGAACAATTGTTTGAGATTCGAATCACTCTACAAGCAAGATTGATCATGTCAAGCTTGAATGATTCTATATGCAACCTAAACTACATAGAATTGCAAAGAAACTTAGTCATTGGTTAAAGAAAGCACAAATGCTCATTTTACATACATTTTCCAAGTCTCTTTTACAAAGATAACATACATAGCTTTATATAACATCAAAATAAAAACCTTTAACCTTCCATGAACCATTCCAAGAGTTGTAACTATATTTTATGACCATAATTAGCTAATATGTATACTTTAGGACCATAATTAACCACTATGTAAATAAGCCTTAAAATACATTAAAGAAACACCATAACTCTAAATTATGATCCACCCAAATCTATAACAATGAAGCTTGATTCTTCTTCAATGTGGCATGAATTGAAACGTCTTTTGATAATTTTGACAACATTTTCTTCACATCTTCATTGAAGTATATTGTATGATTGATGTCTTTTGGTTCATATCACTTTTAACTGATCCTGAATTCCTCCGACCCAGTGAGTACATTAGTATCTCTATTCTCAATATCCCTCCATCATGTGCATGACTCACATTTTACCTGAGAGTTGGCAATCTCCACCCACTCATTTGGCTAAAGTTCACTACTCTACACAACATCCATTTCTCCAAGAAGGTCTTCGAAGATCAGGTGTATTCACTCCTTGATTCTTCAAAGACCCCACATTCAAAATGGCCTCTTAACAGGATCGATTAAGAGAATGACTTCCTGAATCTGCCAAATCTGCTAATCCTTTGGGCAATCCATCACTCTCCCACTCCACATTCCATAAGAAAGTTGAAATTTCAAACCCTATATCAGATATCTAAGCAACCTAGATCAACATGTATACCACTCCGATTCAGCATATAGCAAGAAAACTAATATTTAGATCGCTAATACGAACGAAGGCAATCCCACCAATTCCTCACTCCACCCAATTTCAAAGAGCAAAATCGAAATTCCAATCCAGACATCAGATTAAAAACACCTAACTACAGAACATGAAAAAAAAAAAGGGGAAAAAAATGCAAAAGCGAGTTCTAGTAACCTTGATCGTCCTTGCCTGTTCGGAGCACAATGAAGCTCTGGCAAACGTCTCGTCGTCTACATAGACGGCTTTCTTTACTAAAATCTTCTGGAGTGATTCCAGGTTGGAGGCCATCTCCGTGATATTGGCTACGGCACCGCTCCATCTGTCCGTTCCTTTGCCCTTGTCCTCCATGATCCAAACCTTCCTCGACGATTGCACTTTTGCGAATTCGCAATTCAATTATTGTTCAACTTCATGATCTGTGTAGAGACTTAGCGAGGGAGCTAAGAACTCACCCGATCATCCGTTGCATTCGATGTTTCCGCGATACTGTTCTTAGATTTGGTATTTGTGCCAAGCGACATCCCATAAAATCAACTTAAAATTTTAATTTTTATCATTTTTATTTGATTTTAAGTTAAAGATCAATTGGAGAAGAGGCTGCTTTATTCAAAAAATAGTTTTTTTTTTCTTTAATTATTTATTAAAAATATAAAACATTCTAATAAATTTAATATTATCTCATCAACAATAATATAAATAATATTTTACGAATATAATATTTAATATTTTAAATTTTAAAATTACAAATATTCCACAACTAAAGAAATAGAAATATAAAATGGTTAGTTTTGTAATTTAATTTAAGGGCATTGGATGATAACTATCTTATATTATATTATATTATATATATATATATATATATACACGACTCTGCTTTTTCTTTTAAAATAAAACCGCTACTATATATATATATCATTGAATATATATAATGATTGATTCAAGCGAAAATTATCTAAAATTTATTTCAACGGTAAGTTATATCTTGAAAATCTTGTACCATAATCTTTATCCATAAATGACTGTAAAACTTTGAACATGATCGTAACCATGCTTAAGAACCTAATCTTATAAATTTTACTCTTGTGATTGTTTTCACTAGTGGATACATTTTTTCCATTTTTATAGTCATAACACTACAACGTTTCACTATGAGATATCATATTGAAACATCTAACCTTCTTTAAACGTCTTTTCATCTATATTTTAAAATAAAATTGAAAGAAAAATGTTCGGCTCAATTTTATACGTTGACAAATAGATTATGAATCGTGTACTACAAAGATCAAGTCAAAATCTATCTCGATGATTTATCTTAGTAATGCATCGTTCATAATTTGTCTATCGAAATGTATAAAATCTATCTAGATGAGACATGCACATGACCAGCATTAAGATTCCTTTCATGTTCTAACGGATGCAACAAATGCGTTTCATTTTGTTAATATACATGAATCTTGAGGTGGATGAAAAGTCGTAGGCATAAATCTGTGCCTAAATCATTAAATTTATTGAACGCATCAAAATGCTTAACTTTCCTTGTTTCGTTTTTTTTTTTCGATCTTCTTTAATATGCACGCCAAATATATTTTTTTCTAAACCTAGATACTCCAAACCCTGCATAGAAGGCAAATCGATCTAGGTCGGCTTACTAATGAGATGCCCTAACACATTACAAAATTTCGCTTTGACCAATGATCATCGACAACTCCAATTAGAAGATGATTCCGAAAAAACTGGAGTACCTCCAAAATTAACATTCCCTAAGATACCGAACCTACTCGCCTCTAAAGATTCAAGAATATACTTCAAAGTAAAGGGTCTTATTGAATATTAATATCCATGAAAAATATACAAACAACATCAAGATATAAGCATATAATTTAATGTAAGATGGTCTTATAGATCCATCTATAACTACCTATCACAGCAGCATAAAACAAGTACGAATGTACCTTATTGATAACAACACATAGCGACATCCAACATACTCAGGCTGGGCTCTTGGCTCAAGCATTGTCATTACCAATCAAAGCAAGAAGCATCCTTTCATAATCCCCAGACGTATCGCCTTTTATCGCCTGATCCAAAGGAACACTGTTTATCCGGTAATACTCTTCAACAATGCGTTTCATGTCGACCTCAGCTCGCGTCACGACTACTCTAGTCAGAGCCTCTTCGTCGGTTCCAAGCCCTTTGATGGCTAAACGAAGAACTTTCTCAAAATATTTCTCAGGCCAAGTTAGACACTTCACAGCAGCTCTCAGAAATTTAAGGTAATCGTTATCGGGGTCGGTCTTTAGATCCTGCGTCACGAGATCAAGATGCATTGCTAATCATTAAGCATAAAGAGTCCAGCAACTATTGAGGATACTTTGAAGAATAAATATTAGACACACCTTGTTTATAGCAGTCCCAAATTGGTCGTTGTAATGATTAAATGTAGCATTTAGTTGTGCCTTGCTTCTAGTGCTTATAATCCTGATGAGCTCCTCATCATTGTAAGCTTTCTCAGAGATTTTCTCGTGAAGTATCTTAGCCTCTGATGTGGCTAGGGCTGCATTTACCTCAGGGCCATCATATCGATATGCAGTCACAAGGGGTACCAGAAGCTACATGGAAAAAAGATGATAAGTTCAAGAGAAGTAACTAAACTAAACAGTAAGCCATGTCAATTGCGTTGGGGCAAGCTAATTGTAACAGCACAGGCCCACCGCTAGCAAAAATTGTTTTCTTTGGGCTTTCCCTTTCAGGTTTCCTTTCAAGGTTTTTAAAATGCTTCTACCAGGGATACGTTTCCACACCCTTATATAGAATACTTCGTTCTCCTCCCCAACTGATGTAGGAGCCCAGAGTCCTCGCGGGCACTCGTTCCCTTCTCCAATCGATGTGAGACCCCCCAATCCACCCCCCTTCGGGGCCAGCGTCCTTACTGGCACACCGCCTCGTGTCCACCCCTCTTTGGGGCTCAACCTTCTCACTGGCATATCGCTCGATGTCTGGCTCTGATACCATTTGTAATGGCCCAAGCCTACCATCGGCAGATATTGTTCTCTTTAGGGCTTTCCCCTTTCGGGCTTTCCCTCAAGGTTTTTAAAACATGTCTATTAGGGAGAGGTTTCCACACTCTTATGCTTCGTTCTCCTCCCCAATCGATGTGGGATCTCGCCAGAATTTTCTCATCTTCTACGACGACTGGTCAAATTTTTTTTTTTAATCCTTACACTAATAGTTTGTAATGGTTTACAAAACTGTTGAAAATGAAATGAGAAATACAAATAATATAGCGTGTAAATCGTGTCCAGCATACAACAAACAATAGTAGCAAACATCTGTAAGAAGATCAAGCGTGAAGCTCCTCAGAAGCTTTCAAATCCAAGATATTAAAGCATTGTCTTACCTTGCGAAAATCACCTGTAGTGTGATATGCAACATCTTCTTCAATCGACCGCTTGAAACGAGCATGGTATTCTTCCTTCACTAAGAATAAATCCCGAGGAGTTCTAGTACAAGCTATTTCCAATATAACAAAATGCTTTGGGGTAAGTTTCCTTATTGCTTCATTGGCTAGTAATGCATCACGTTCAGCTGGATGTAGAGTCCATAAAAGCACAGCTCTCTGTTAATGGAAGAAGACAAATCACATCATTTCAGCGCTCTTTTCTAGAAGCTTATCATATAATCATGTTTCAAGCTATAACAGCTACAGAAATGTTGTTTTCAAAATGATTCGAAGCCCCCAATACGTTTAAATAGCCTAAACTGTAATGAATCAAAATAGGGAAAGGTTTGATTCCAAATTCCGACCTCAAAATCACTTGAAAGTTCTTTGTCTAGTGCCTTTAAGAGATCCTCTCCATGCGTTTCAGCATAGGTCTGTCGAATCAGACTGCGTTGTTTAGCATTTCTGTGAGCCAAAATGGATATAATCGCCCCCTCATCCGTTCCCCAACCTGTTGTAAGGGACAAAATATTTCACTCTGCATCTAATTAAACCAGAATAGCTAATTTATTCACATCAGTCGTACATCTTAAAGAATAATAATGATATCGAAGTCTTTTACTCACAAGATGTAGATTGCAGGGCAGTTCCCGAGTAAAGGTTTACCACAATCTTAAAAAATGAATCGAAGTATTCTTCACCTATATCTAATTTCGAAAATAATCTCACTTCTTGAACATCATTGTTCGTATATGTAAACTTACTCTGCATCCATATGCTTCAAGTTAACTGTTGCACCGCCCCGCTACCTTAGAAAGTTTCTTAATGTTGAATGCTTGAACACTCAGTTAAGTTTTTTGCTCATATATTCATTACTTGAAGTCCAAGTTCAAATCCTATTACTCAACTTGAACTAAAAAAACATTCATATAAGTTACAAAATAGCAGTTTGCACAAAAGTGATCCAAACACTTTTGGCCTTGCGCACGGAGTTGATCATCAAGTATTTTTCACAAATATATGAATAATCGACAATAATAACTTTCAAGGCAAGCATTGAGGCTTAGAATCGTTAAACAACAAAATGAGAAGCAAATTTGCAGGAATTATAGCTACAGAAGGGACTGAAATCATATAAAAACCAAACAAATCACGCAATCGACTTTCATTTCTCGGCTACACGCGTTAAGACTACTGATGAACTTCACAATAACCAGTACATTCATAGAAGCCAATATCAAGACAAGAAACAGCATATAAACACCTCTTTGCAATCATACGTAACAAGATTCAACAGAGGGGGAAAAACAGGGATCAAAATCGCAACGGTTAGCAGAACACGTAGTTCAAATTTTCAGAAGCGAATCGAAAAGGATTTGAAGCGATTGTCGTACTAGATCAGAAAAACAACCAGTACATAAGAACAGCACCAAAGAATTTGAAAATTGTTAGATCAACTGAACGAACAGCGAGATTTTAGTTAGAGAGAGACCTTGAAAGGCACTATGGAGGCGGTCGGAATCTTCGGCCACCGGAGGAAGCTGGTCGGGCACCGTCAGAGTAGCCATTTTTCTCTCCGTGTTACAATTCAGTGAAGACGAAGATGGATTGAATTGCAAATTGCGACAATTTATATGGAAAAATTGGTCTGTCTGGTCAGTCCAATCCAACACGTGACAAACATGTGAGGCGGCAAATTTGAAGAGCGAAAAACCACCCAACGAGAAAAGCATGAAAAATAATATAAAAATTGTTAAATTCTAACTGCTAAAAAACAAAAATAACAATTTTCATAAACTTTTAATTTTATTTAATTGTTTTAAGAATATGATTAATTTTTTTTTTTTTTAAAATGTAATTTAATTATTTTTTTATAAGCCAATTTTGTTGAGAAAAATGAAACAAAAAATAAAATAAATAAGGAGTTATTTTTGTCTTTTTTTTTTTTTTTTTTCCTAATCCTAAGTCCTTCCTCTCTAGCCTCTTTTGTCAAGATTCAATGTTTACGGATAGAGACGAGAATGGAAAAAATAATGTACGTTTCTATAAATTCAATTACATTTCATAAAAAGAATATAATATAATATTCTACCGACTTTTAAAAAATTAAATTTCAATATTATAACATACATCATAATTGTAATATATATATATAGATTAAAACTAAGACATAAAATTAACATGCGGGTGGTATGGAGGGCACTGACATAGTTGGTGGATGTTGTTGCCCTAATTATACCTTGGATCTTGCTTCTGAGACCCATGATGAATCTCTGTGCATTTGTTTTGCCTCTGTATCAACCATCTCATAGGCACATCTGGACGATTTGGTGAACTTCATAGTGTATACTTCAGTTGTCTTAGTTTTCTATTTCATATGCAAGAAGACAACTTGATTTCTAGCTGACAATCGGGTAGTACTTGTGGAAGAAAGATTGTTTCATCCGGTGTCAAATGATTGGTCGTCATCAATGCTCAAGGTGCTCACAATAGTCTTCCACCAAAAGTGAGCTCTTAGCATATATATATATATATATATATATATATATATATATATATGAGGCATAATTCATCTTCTCGTTATCAGGGCAGTTTGTGTGTCTAAAGATGGTCTCCATAGATTCCACCCGAGTGTCAATTACACTTCGGTCAGTGAACTTCCCATCGAACACTTCTGCATCATGTTTGCAGAAATCCCTCAAGTAATAAGACCATAGAGTCATACCGATAGTCTATTGGGATTTATGTCATGAAAATTCAAAGTTATTAACGTAATCATGAACCATACATGGTTGACATATAAAAGAATTATGTTCAAGTAATAACCTATCCAGTAAGATACGACTCACTATGTAATTGATCCAAATAATTTTATTCAAATCGTTCACATAGAGACATGAGGGTGAATGTATCCTATATATAATGAGTTTGTATACCACTAGACCACGAAATATTAAATCTCTTTATAAATCCACTAATTGAGAAGATTAAAACCATGCCCGTAGAGTCAACATCAAAGCCATTTACAAAATAACACGAGTTGTAAGAGAGTGATATTAAAAAATATTAAAATAACAGGTTAGAAACTACATAAACCTTACATCATAATGTCACAGATTAGTATGAATAATGATGGTACACTATCTATCACATGTATTCAAGAGCTCAAAGACATACATGAAATACTCTTCAATCAAACTGTTGTCTCAGATGCATTTCTGTTTCACTCTTCCAAGAAGCATGAGACGACTGTCCCCTCATTCTCTTAATCTTTTCCTTATCTTTCACAGTAGATCCCTTCTTTTTGGTTTCACTGTCTGGCTCGGGAGGACGATCGCCACATAGAGGACAAAACATTCCTCGTGCGTTCGAAAAGGTCTTGGGAATGCCACAATGCAGGCACATTCTGGAAAAATAATCACATGATAACATTGTAAAATACCAACATTTGCACGAGAAATTTATAAATAAGTCGAGTTATATGCGAAGCATCCATGATTGACCAAAGGGTTCCAGAGAAAGGAAGAAAAGTAAATGTTTGCTTTGCAATATCAAAATTCTTAAACAGAAACTTCGGTTAGGAATCACGGATCCCCAAAATGGTATGGTATTGTCCACTTTGAGCATAAGCTCTCGTGGCTTTGCTTTGGGTTTCTCCAAAAGCTCTCATACCAATGGAGATGTATTCTTTACTTATAAACCCATGATCATTTCCTAAATTAGCCAATGTGGGACTCCCTCCCAACAATTCTCCCCTCGAACAAAGTACAATATAGATCCTCCCCTGAGGCCTATGAAACCCTCGAACAGCCTCCCCTTAATCGAGACTCGACTCATTCTCTGGAGTCCTCGAACAAAGTACACCATTTGTTCGACACTTACACCTTCGAGGCTCACAACTTCTTTGTTTGACATTTGAGGATTCTATTGACATGACTAAGTTTAGGGCATGGCTCTGATACCATGTTAGGAATAACGACTTTCCATGATAATATGATATTGTCCATTTTGAGTATAAGCTCTCATGGCTTTGCTTTGGGCTACCCCAAAAGGCCTCATACGAATGAAGATGTATTCCTTACTTATAAACCCATGATCATTCCCTAAATTAGCCAACGTGGGACTCCCTCCCAACAATCCTCAACAACTTCTCTCTTTCTTTCTTTCTTCCTTTGTGTGCGTAAATGCAGATGGCGGAGGAATGAAACCTTGTCACTCAACCAGGATACAATTTGAAAATACAATAAATGTACCTTAGTAGCTCTGCAGCATCTTCAGCATTTGGATTGGCTGCAGTTGCCATGCGCTTGCCTTGCTGTGTTGTGTTTGAAACAGATGGATTTGATAGTTGATTACTCTCAAAGTCGCTCCTCACTCGTTCATGAATCCCAACTAATTGAGCTTTTGCCTCCACTACAGCACCTGTTCACAGTATAAGGTTCGCAGAAGGGCAATTATAATGAGATGGTATAAACACAAAACAGTACAATTTTCATTTTTTCACTTGCTTTCATGAAAGAAAAAATACACAAGGTAATATAAAACAACAACAGCACCCAGTCTAATCTTTTTTTAATGAAAGACCCGACTTTCATCACCCAGTCCAATTGATGCCAAACACGCCAGCATAAGGGCAAATAATTTTAAAATTTGTTCTCTTTGGATTAAAATTTGATGTTGGAAAAAATGAAAATCATTTTCATAAACAAAATATTTCATAGCATGACATGACATATCTGATTCAGCATCAGTTTCTTTCCACTAGCGGAGAGATATAGCAGTGAAGCGAAGTATCGTCTAGTCAAAGAAACCAAAAATATAAAAAATTAATTTCATACATCTTCTTATACTTCAACCAAATGAACTTGCCCATACCACCCACTAGCAAGGTGTTGTGAAACACCATCGCCCAGTCACTGACCAAGAAAGTTTATTCATTGCTGTCTCCAGTGCTCACAATGGTTGCAGTTTGTATGCAATGAACACATGTTCCTCACAAGTTAGGCAACTGCAATTTGTATGCAATGAGCACATATTCCTTACAAGTTAAGCAAGTGTCATAGTGAAGAAAGATATTGTTGATTCGTTTTAGTAGACCCATTGACCCAACTCCATGTCTGATCTCCATCTTCAACATCAGAGAGCAAGCAAAATTTTCAACTCGCATCGTGCATTTTTAGCATATTACTTATTAATTTTTCCTTACATTTTTTGGTAGGGACAATGGACTTTTCGCATTTTCACAATGGTACGTGGGCATAAGCCATGAAAGCTTTGCTTTGATTCACCCAAAAGGTATCATACCAGTAAAAATGTAAGTCTCTTTCACTTATGTACCCTTGATTTTTCCCTTTTCTAGCTGATGTAGGCTTTTGGTTGCACTTCCAACAATCTTGCCCTTGAACAAAAGACCACGTAACCACCCCTTAAATCGCCACCCATCCATCTAGAGTCTTAAGGACATTGCTTGGATCCAAGCCAACTCATCTTCTTCAAAGTACACTGCCTATTCAATAGGGGATCAATCATGGATTGTACACGACTACTTTTTTCAAGGCTTACAACCTTTGTTCCTCACTCATGAACACAAAACATGGCTAAGTTTGGAGCATGGTTCTACTACCAATTGTTGGGAGACAATAGACCTCTCCAATATCTCCCTAACTGGTTATCCACTATAGGCATAACCACCTATGGTTTTATTTTTGGTTTCATCGCAAAAGCCTCAATGAATGAGGATGTTGTTTCATGCTTATATAAACATGATGTTCCCTTTTCGAGTCAGTGGGGGACTATGGCAACACTCCCACTTCTTATGTCAATTTCCATCTTCCCTACCTTCGGGGGCATTTCGTCCCTTGAACAAATGCACATTGTATATGATGGATGTCTTTCCTATTTTCTTGTATATAATGGAAAGTTGTTGCTCAAACTTGAATACTAGATCTTGTTCTACACTTCTATGGTTCTATTTACTACTCCCGAGGGTTTTATCCTTGTAAAGCATTCTTAGATCGTTATTTGACTAATAGATCTACAACTAAAGGAGCCCAGAGAAGCTCATAAAAGATTCAAGCCAAATTTTCCAGAAATAATTTTGCTTCCCTTCAACTTCCTAGCAGCCTAGCGAAGCTCATAACAATAAAATTAATGCTAAATCAGGAATCGAACACATACCAGTAGGAAAATCTCTCTTCTCCTTACGATTCCTACGGCTCCCATGGCCCCCTCGCGGCTGATCAACATCTCTCGGTGCAGCGTACTCCTCAACCGAATTATTTAGAAACTCCGGCGGTCCTGAAACCTCCGGTAACCCACAATAAGAAATCAGAAAACGAACAGTCTTCCGAATTCACTCAACCGAACAAGAAAAAAAACAAAGAAAAAGATACAAAGAGATTAACCAAAGAGGCGTACTTCGGAGAAAGCGTCGAAAGCGGAAGGCAGGCCGGGATGAGAGGAGGGCTGCGGAAGTTCGAAAAGTGACTTGTCGCGTATGGAAAGATTGAAGGTAACTGAAGAGGCGGCGGCGGCAAGGTCTTCGTCGTCATCGTCAGAAGAGGTGTGGTTGAAGACAGAGTTGTCTTCAGCTTCTTCTTCGGCTGAAGAATAGCCTTGGAGAAGTGCCAGACTCATGGCGGATTCCGTTGACGGAGATCCAACTGGTTCGATTTTGAGGCAATGGATGTCAGATCTGAAACCTTTGGTCCGATACAGATCCAAAAGCCCGGCCCAATGGACTAATTTTGGCCCAAATCTAAATTTTGAAAAAACAAAAAAATTGAAATTTATAAGAAATGCTTAAGTTTCCCATAAAATTTTATTTAAAAAATACCCATAAAATTTTAAGAGTATCATTAACCTTCTTTTAAAAAAAAATTAATTTTTTTACTATCAATGAAAACCGTCTATCGCACCTCATAGATTATCTACAAACGTTTTAATATTATTTTGGAAAGTTTATGAATATTTTTTAAACGTGTTACTAACCCTAAAATATATTTTTGAGTTTTTTTTTTTTAAGTTAAAAGGTGTTCTTAAAATTTTTTAAAAAGTTTAAAAGTGTTTATGAAGCTTTTTTTTTTAAAAAAAATAAAAGTGAAACATTTAAAAACTGGAAGATATTTTTAAAACACTTTTGAAACCGTCTTCATTCAAAGTTAGATACAGGTGTTTTTTTTAATTCTTTTTTTAAGTTACGAACATTTTAAGACAATACAAAGTTATAGCATATTTTTATTATTTTAATCTGGAATAAAAATTTGGTAAAAAATGATTAAAATAAATAAATAAACCAAAAAGTTATGACTTTTAAGTCACAAATTGCTCCTAATTGACAAAAAATTAAAAGTGACTCTTTAATTTTAATTATTTAAAATCATACCTTTCAGAAAAACAAAATTTGGTATATATTAATACAATTCACCTACAAATTGAATTGGAAATTGTTTACAAATTAATAATATAAAACATGTACGTAATAAAGCAATAAAGGGTTTAAATTATGACTCGATTCTATCTCAACTTCATAGCTCCACAGTTCGTGTATACATTTGCCTTATCGTGCAACTCAGAGACTACTCGAAAAAGAAAAGTAGCACGAATGAATATAGCAAATCGCGCTTGACACCAATTCTTTTTATGACCTCCCCATTTCTAAACTCTTTGGTACCTCTCCAATTTATGAGAAACTTTGAGTGTTCGAGTGTTTATGTTGTCTATGGCTCAAACCTTACGTAGGAAACAAACTTGAACCTTGACAATTTGTCTTATCTATAACGTTTTAAAGTCATGTAGAACATACACTAATTGTTCGAACATTACTTTAGTATAAATTAATTGGAGCTTCAAGGAACGAATAGAGTATAAAAACAAAAGATTCGAATAGTCATCCGAACTATGGATACAAAGGTCATAGCAAGGTGACTTTCCTATCGGAGTAAATGCTCAACTTTCAAAGATATAGTAAGGAGAAGCCACAAAAGTCAGGCGAAAAAATGTGAATAGGGCTTGAGTTTCCTTTAATGTTTGTCAGAGTATGTCAAGATCACAACCTCACACAATTGGAAACATACAACCGTGTCACTGCTATTCCCTGACGTATACAATTTCCGCTTTGTACTTTGGACTCAAATTCTCCCATTAAACTCTCAAATCTTCAACATAGTTGCGAACAAAATTTACGCTAACACACGAACGAGATGGGCTTCTCATCCCTTGGCCAAGTAGCTTTGCATACACGTCGCAATTACTCCGACCATAGGGATAGAATTACCACATATCTTCCTCGTGTAGGCATAGGGGTATCTACCATTCTAAGACTTCCCTTCATAAAGTAAATGACTCTAAGCTCTAACTTATATGTAAATGCAATATGAGAGAACAAATGATTGTACATTAAATGTAAAACAATCAAACCAATAGCATAAAAGCTCCAAACAAGTAAGGATAATTCTAAAGTCCTAAATGACAATGCTCACAAAATGGTCACATAGTCATACATGATTATATAACAAAATTGAATGAGGATTTTTCGTTCATCCACGCAAAAACATAAGCTTCTCGACCGCAATCCTATGACCAAACTCGGTGAGGATTTTAAGTGTGCCTGCACAAAAATATACATTTTTTGAAGGTCGACATTGCTTCGTGCTCGATTCTAATCATATTGGGTACAGCCTGGGTAGGAGCCTTTGTGATGTATGTGAAATAAAATAAAACAAGCAAGATATACAATCAAAGAATATTAAACACACACAACAAAAATCTAAGTCAACAAAAATGGCTGAAATCTCATGTCCCAAATAGTCTTCAAACTAACATCATTTGCTTGTAACATGGAGCAATCGACATCCTTAAAAGGGGATATGTTTTAAAAAATGGATATCATTTTTGTGAGATTCTTTATAAGGGTGTGGAAACCTCTCTCTAGCATTTTAAAAGTCTTGAGGGGAAGCTCGAAAGGGAAAGGCCAAAGAAGACAATATTTAGGCTGATATAAATGATATTAGAGGCAGACACCAGACAATGTGCCAGCAAAGTGGCTGAACCCCAAAAGGGGTGGATACGAGGTGGTGTGCCTAGCAAGGACACTGGGCCTGGGGGGGGGTGGATTGGGAGGTCCCACATCGATTGGAGAAAGGAACGAGTGTCAACGAGGACGCTAGGCCTTGAAGGGGGGTGGATTGTGAGATCCTATGTCGGTTGAGGAGGAGAACAAAACATTCTTTAGAAGGGTGACAGATGCGTTTTAAAAACCTTGAAGGGAAGTCCGAAAGAAGACAATATCTGCTAGCAGTAGGCTTGGGCTATTACAAATGATATCAGAACTAGACACTGGGTGATGTGCCAACAAGGAGGCTAAGCCTCGAAAGAGGGTGGATATGAGGCGATGTGCCAGCAAGGACGCTGGGCCTCGAAGGTGGTAGATTGTGAGATCCCCACATTGGTTGGAGAGGAGAACAAAATATTCTTTATAAGGGTGTGGAAACCTTTCCCTAGCAGACGCGTTTTAAAAACCTTAAGCGGAAGCTTGAAAGAGAAAGCCCAAAGAGGACAATACCTACTAGCAGTAGGTTTGGGCCGTTACAATTTTATTTTTAAACAAACATGTGGAAAAATATTTAAGTAAACAGAGGGAATGCATAAAAAAATAATAGAAAGGGGAACCAAGTAAACTATCATTTGTACAATTTTTTTTAACTCACATGGATAAGTACCTTTATGTCTTCATCATTCACACTTCTGTCGAAGGGTCTATGTGCACCATCTCTTTGAGCGTCATCATTTATGGTGGAAAAATGTTAAAGCCACTGCTTTAAAATAGCCTATCTCACAAGACAAGTGGTGGCATGCTCCTAATCTGACATATAGCACATGCAAATATTCATAGAATGGTTCATTTAATTGAAGAACAGAATTGGAGCACTTAAAATCAAAACTTCAATAAATGTTTGTTTAAGAAACATAAACTAATCAAATCTCTCAACAATCTAGCAAGATTTAATGTCAAAGATTTAGGAAATATCTAAAACAAGATGAGGGGCAAAATTGATAAAAACAAATAAAAATCGTTTCCTTCAAAATTTAGTCAGCCATATTGGAGATATATTGTAACGGCCCAAGCCTACCGCTAGCAGATATTGTCCTCCTTGGGCTTCCCCTCAAGGTTTTTATAAAACGCGTTTGTTAAAAAGAGGTTTACACACCATTTTTTAAAGAATGCTTCATTCTCCTCCTCAACCGACGTGGGATCTCACAATCCACCCCCCTTTGGGCCCAACGTCTACGTTGACACTCATTCCCTTCTCCAACCGATGTGGGACTCTCCCCTAATCCATCCCCCTTCAAGGCCTAGCGTCCTTACTGGCACACCACCTCGTGTCCACCCCCCTTCGGGACTTAGCCTCCTCGTTGGCACATCACCCGATGTTTGGCTCTAATACCATTTGTAACGGCCCAAGCCCACCACTAGCAGATATTGTCCTATTTAGGTTTTCCCTTTCGGGCTTCTCCTCAAGGTTTTTAAAACGCGTCTGCTAGGGAGAGGTTTTTACACCCTTTTTAAAGAATGTTTCGTTCTCCTCCCCAACCGATGTTGGATCTCACATATATGAAACTTGTGGCTATTTTTCAATTTGAAGTTGAAATAGAGCTAGCTCCATAGTTTCCCGATTGTATCATTGCACGACCCCATAAACTTCAAATAGGCTTTATAGCTACTTGCATACAAGCAGTTGTAGTAAGAAGAACCAGTTTGTAAAAAGCAGTCTGTGCCTATTTTCACCTTTTCAGTGCTAATAAGGTTCAATAAATAGGGTGAATGAGTAGCAGCATCATACCACAACAGTTTAGATTGTTACAACAATGGCTTTAGATTGTTGAACAACTTATTCAAAGAACATTTATGTTTGGCAAGAACCAACTACGACAATAATTGACTGGGAAATGATAAGTAAAAAAGAGATATTACCAGTCATGAGTTAACCATGAATTCTAAAGCAGCCTCTTCCTTCTTTCTCTTGAACTGAGCAAGATGCTTCTGAAAATCTTCAAGTTCTTTCTCCAACTTTTCAATGAACTGACTTGTATGTTCAAGTGATTGTTCATACTTGTATTTTTCCAAGGCCTGCAATATTTTACATGCGAAAAGTTATGTTGCTTGTTTAAAGCTGTTTTGATGTAGAAGGGGTAAAAAAGGACTGTCTAAGAACAAAACATAAAATTTTGGGATAGAAGGTCAAAGTGAACTAGTGAAGCCATCGACTGAATTTGAACAATCCAACCTATTGGAGCCTTTTTCTAAAAAAGTGATCTATTCCTTTCTAACCAAATAGCCGAACGCTTGGTTACAATAAACTGAACTCGAACCATTAGAAATTTCGTTAGAAAGGTAATCTTACTACTTTACATAGTCCAAAACTTGGGTTTGAAGCAGGTATGCAAAGTATCTTGGGTGATCTTTGAGCCGGAAGGTATAAAGAAGGCACAAACGTTTCTTTAGATACAGAAAAGCAAGAAACAAAGATGGGCATGAAATAAAATAGTAGAAGAGGTGCAGAATCTACACTTTTATTCAAAAAGTTTATAGTAGACTGTAACAGCCCAAACCCACCGCAAGCAGATATTATCCGCTTTGACCCGTTATATATCGCCATTAGCCTCACGGTATTAAAACACGTCTGCTAAGGAGAGGTTTCCACACCTTTATAGGGAATGCTTCGTTCTCCTCTCCAACTGACGTGAGACCTCACAATCCACCCCCCTTATGGCCCAGCGTTCTTGCTGGCACACCATCTGGTGTCTGGCTCTGATACCATTTGTAACAACTCAAACCCACCATTAGCAGATATTATCCACTTTGGCCCGTTATGTATCGCTGTCAGCCTCACGGTTTTAAAACGCGTTTGCTACGGAGAGGTTTCCACACTCTTATAAGGAATGCTTCGTCCTTCTCTCCAACCGATGTGGGACCTCACATAGACCCCTATAAAAAATGTATATAAGAGAAAAAGGTAAGAGAGGGAGAGCACAAAAGAGAGTATTTTGCGCGTGTGGGCCCCTTCAGCTAGTTTCATGACCAGCAAGGCCCGGGAGAGAGTCTAGTATATACAGGGTAGCCAGGGAGGGATCATCTTTTGGCATTTTGTGAACAGATCCGCATTGGAGAGGCAGGAGGCAGGAGCTCTCACAACCTCCCTGCGAATGTTCATTCTCGTCCATAAATAACATGAGGTTCTATAAGCTTACAAATAACATATTCACAAAGTAATTATTGTAAAAACTACAAATTTCATATGCATAAGTTTCTATAAAACATATAAAACTAAAAATTTCATATGCATAAGAGTAAATATTATCAAACCTCTGCAGAGAGTGTGTGTGTGTGGTGGGGGGGTGGTGCTGCTACTTATGAAATAAATTCTGCAGATTAGGTTAATTTGCCATTGTAATTTCAACACTAATCAATTAAATCTATTTTCTTTGATCATTTCAGTTTTCAGGAATGAGCTGAGCTTACCTTGTCTTTCGATAGCGTATCTGAAGGCGACATTACTTCAGGCCGCACATAGTTCTTTCCCCGATAAAAGATTATGCTGTTGTTGGGTTTAATATCAATCACAATGCCTTTACTCAACCGAGCAAGTTCTTCAGCATATTCATGAACCTGCCCAGGTTTGCAAGGCTTGCAAATAACTTTAACAGTTTCATGCTTCTTCCAATGCAAATGCATATTAAGAACAACTCCACCAAAGACTCCTCGCCTCCCCAACAGCATAAAGTTCTTCTTTTTCTCCCCTGTACGCTTCAAGTAGTGCTTCTCCTCCTCAGTAAGAATTTCAGGATCATAATTTTCAAGAACAGATTTTGGAACCTCGAATTTCCTCAACTTCTCAATCAGCCACGCTTCTTTCCTTTTGGCCTACATATATCATTGGATCCTTCAAGACATTATAAGATCAAACAACTTCATGGTTCATAAGAACAAATGATCACTAGGAGGTCCAAGAGAGTTCCATTAGTCCTACATATTAATTCAAAATTCAACAGAACCTTTAAAATTCACTTACATTGTGTTGAAGGTATAAAAATCACATAAAATGTTTTTCTTCTTGACGCTTGCTTTGAAATTTTTGTATGAAATACTTATTTTTGTTTAATATAAACGATTCTTATTGAAAAGAAACGATTTTACATGATACTTCAAGTTAAATTTTGACGACAATTACTGAATATTATGGATTATTAGTCATACATGGTCAATACACAGAATAAACTTTCATAGTTGTACAAACGTGTCAAGCAGAAGAAGTCAGAGAAAAAGTGGTTATTAGCTGTAACAGCCGGCTTTCCCTTTCGGGCTTTCCCTCAAGGTTTTTAAAACGCATCTGCTAGAGAGAGGTTTCCACACCCTTATAAAGGGTGCTTTGTTCTCCTCCCCAACCGATGTGGGATCTCACAATCCTCCCTCCTTCGGGGCCCAGCGTCCTTGCTGGCACACCTCCTCGTGTCCACCCTCTTCGAGGCTTAGCCTCCTCACTGGCACATCGCCCGGTGTCTGGCTTTGATACCATTCGTAACGGTCCAAGCCCCTGCTAGCATATATTGTCCTCTTTGGGCTTTCCCTTTCGGACTTCCCCTCAAGGTTTTTAAAACGCGTCTGCTAGAGAGAGGTTTCTACATCCTTATAAAGGGTGCTTCGTTCTCCTCCTCAACCGATGTGGGATCTCACATTAGGCATTTTATCACATGCACACAACTACACAAAGAAATGCTAATCAAACCTCAGTCACCTTCATACCGGTAACAAACATATTATATATGGATAAAAAGATTAATAGTAAGTATTGAAATCGAAGACTCCTCTTACAAGAAGATTGTGGCACACTTTTCTATAGAGGAAGACTAGCAATCAATTAAAAGCTGTTAGTATAACTATAAATTATAGATGGTATCCAACCTTTTCAAGGGAATATCTGATCCTAACTTCTGGATTGGGAGACGTCTTCTTCTTTTTCGCCTTAAGACGATAGAGTCTGAGTTCATTCAATTTGGCCTTCTTAGACAATTTGGCTTTTGCCACCTTCTTTTGTTTCCGTGGGGAACCGTTAGTACTAGAAGACCCACCAAAAGAAAACCTGACAATATTGCTGTCTGTCTTCAGCTCCACAGCCCCATTGCTAAAATGCCTAACAGATTGCCATTTTTCAAACCCACCAAGGCTCTCACACATACTATATCGCTTAGCGAAAAAGAAGCCCGGTGGATAGCGTATAGACGTCGATTCCTGGAGAGACTTCGATATACAATTACTTATTTGATACTCACAACTTCGATATGAGGACTGCCCAAATGATGAGGGTATGTTGAATAAAGATAGACGTGAAACATTTCTAATCAGAGAAATGAATCCATATAATGAATCCCTGCATAAATATCACACCATAATCATCCAATTCCATATATCTCCGAAGTAAAATCTCATAGACAACCTGAAATCTTCCTCCAATGATCTTCTATTATAATGCTAAATAATGAGTACAACAGATTTCAACAAGCAGAGACCCTCTGTTACGAGATGAACTAATGTAATACAATAAGCAGGATTTGTATTCGATTCCAAAACTTTTGAATGAAACCCATGAGATTTTAAGAGATGGAGAAAGTACCTCGAAATGGCAATGGATAGAGAATGACCGCGAGACATGGTCCTAAATCAATCAATCAATCAATCCCTAGCAGATTGTTCGTTCACTGCAGAAATAAGATGAAAGGGGAATCCACTACAACCCCAGAGTTGAAAATGGCTGGACTGGTTCACCATCAACAATTTTCTAGCTATGGGGGAATTGAGAATTCAGGGAAATTTTGCCGCTAAACTGGCAAATTTTCAAACTCAGGGTGAAACTGTGCCTTTGTAGCGCTCGAATTATGGAAAATTTTAAGGAATTCACCCAAGTATTTTTGCCCCAATCAAATTTGACCTAGTTTCTAAAAGTAATCGACGAAATTTAGAGCATGAATGCGAGAAAGAAAGAGATGGAATCAGCGCTAGAAAGCAAGAAAGGGAGCGTCAATTACATTTTTTTTTAATATAAAAAAAACCATTCGTCCAAAAAATATATATATATTTATCCTTAAAAAGTACATCATTCAAGTCATTTAATCAGGTCAATAGTAGAGTCACTTGCTTGTCTAGCTTAAGCTTGAATAATTAATTTATCTTTAAATCTAGTGCAAACTCGTTTTTGAAATCCAAGTCAACCTATATGAGTTCACGACATAGGATTAGAACTCATTAATCGACCTAATTTACCTAACATTTGTAATCATACCTCTAACTTTTCTTATAATATTTAATTTGGCAAAAAAAAAAATGGACATAGTCGTAGTAAAGACGAGGTTCAAGCTTGAAAAATGAGGTAAAAATTAAGAGCCGAGTAGAGTTGTTAGAGGGCCACTGGAAAGCCATGTGGGAAGTTGACAAAGATCCGCTTGAGAGCAGTCGGTCAACGTTGAGCTAGCAGGGTTAGCTCAGATTGTCAAGTCGGTTCGAGTAGTATGGGTTTGGTCTATAGCTCCAAACCAATCTATAGGTCGTGAATTTTTTTCTCGGTTATTAATTCAAATGAATCTATAATTATTAGAAAAATTCCAAAGAAGGAGATACTCCTATCAATATCTTTATGGACACATCTCTTGGCCTCGATTTCAATGAAGCTTGCTCGCATCACTCTACTTGTTACTTGTCTTGTTCCATTAAGGGATCGTGATTCCAAAGACTTAGATACGTATTCATACTCAACTTTTAGCAAAATGGTGCATGTACTCACTTTCCATTCCTACACTAATTTAAGAACTACCAAAGAACTAATTTTTCAATAATAAAATGAGAATAAATATATGTCTCGTTTTGATCCTTCACACGTTTAACCTAATAAATGCTTTATCGATTCATAAATTTTAATTGCTATAAGGATGTTGAGTGGAATTAGTAAGTCAGAAGTTATTTAGTATATGGAATTAAATAATTTGGATTTGGGTCGTTGAGTTGTTTAGCTAGAGTTAAGAAAATCGGTGTTTGGTGTACATAGTTTTTTAGTAAAGATTTAGAAAGTCTATGTTCGAGGCGTAAAATTGTTTAATATAAAGTTCTTAAGTATGTTTTACGCTCATTACAATTTTTTTTTTTTTAATTATACCATACGGAGAATAGACACAATTTTGATAACGATTTGTTGAGGATTGATTGGAAATACTATCTACATTGGTATGGCCTATTGGGGAACCAAAAGCAAAGGCACGAGAGCTTATACTCAAAGTTGACAATATCATACAATTGCAGAGGTTCATGATTCCTAACATGGTATTAGAACCAACCCTAACATAGCCGTGTCAATAGAATCCTCAAGTGTCGAACAAAATGTGTACTTTGTTCGATAGCTCTAGAGAAAGAGTCGAGCCTTGTCTAAGGGAGGCTGTTTGAGAGCTCCATAGGCATCAGGGGAGGCTCTACGGTGTACTTTGTTCGAGAGGAGGATTGTTGAGGATTGCTGGGAGAGGAGTCCACATCGTGGAGTTTCATTATTCCTAACACGGTTTACCATTGCAATTATATTAACAATTTGGTGACGGTTGTAAGTATTGAACATAACTCTTGATGGAAAACATTCACACTCTTTATTAACATCAATCGAGAAGAGATTGCAAGACACTTTGTAGAATACTAATAAAATCACTTTATTTGAGACTGCTTGAGATTTCTTGGGATGAAAACCTTAGTACGGTGGACAATATTTATGGAAGAGACTAATAATTTGTTCCTAAAATATAGACAATTGACTCGTATAATTATTGTGTTTGACGCTAGTGATGATATTTTAACAAATAACCCATACTCTTACGTAAAAATAAAAAAAATTTGTCGGTTTTCTAAAACCGACGTCAGAAAGGTTATCCATCGTAGTTTGTAAAATGTTAAGTCACATCTAATACCCAAATTGTTTCAGTGATCGACTCTTTTAACTATGACGTTTTGAATTAATTTGGCTCCTTATGTATTAATGAATGTGTTTATCTTTAAAACTAAAACAAAATATAAACTAGAGACACACGTAATAATAATGCATGATGCATTATTTGACTGAACAACGTTAAAAAAGACAATTTTGCCTGGCTGTAACACAATGGATGCCCAACCAATTTTGCTTACTCCATTTCTCGTCTTCCTCTCTATAAATAACTTCTCAATTCAACTAAGAGTTGTATATACCAAAAGAAATAAACCATAATTGTTTGAATGGCGAAAGTTTGTTTCATTTTGGTTGTAACTACGGTGGTGGTGGTGCTTGGCTTTGCTGCCTCGACCGTGCACGGTCAAGGCACACGGCTCGGGTTCTACCGTGCCAAGTGCCCGAATGCTGAATCCATCGTTAGATCCACTGTCCAATCCCATTTCATGAAGGATCCCACTATCGCTCCTGGGTTATTGAGAATGCACTCTCATGACTGTTTTGTTCGAGGGTGTGATGCTTCTGTGCTTCTTGATGGTCCCGATTCCGAGAGGACGGCTGTGCCTAACCTTACTTTGAAAGGGTTTGAGGTCATTGACGATGCCAAGTCGCAGCTTGAAGATGCTTGCCCTGGTGTCGTGTCATGTGCTGATATTCTTGCTCTTGCTGCTCGTGACTCCGTTGTTCTGGTAGATATTATTGGATATAGTTTCTTATTTTATTGGTACCTTTTCGAAAGTCTTATTCAGAGTAAAGATATCAAGATTTTAATTTTAGAGCAATATATAGGAATATTCATAAACAAATCTTCACTTGGTTAGCTAGTTAGGGTTGTCTAACTTCGAGTATTTTTATCTAACTTAGATTAGCTAGTTAGAATTTCTTGTATTTTTGTCTACAATAGCGTTTTTCGTATACTACTGTATCCATTATTTCTTATAGTGTAGTTAGGGTTGTCTGACTTCGAGTGTTATATGTGTCAATTTCATTCATTCTTAAACATAGACGGGTGGATTAAGATGGGAAGTTCCGACCGGACGACGAGATGGCAGAATTTCATTGGTTTCAGAAGTGAACTTGCCAAGTTTTTCAGATTCCATTGAAGTTCAAAAAGAGAAATTTAGGGTAGTGGGTCTCGACACTCATGACCTCGTCACTCTCGCAGGTAAGACATGACAAGATTTTGTTGTTGTTGTTTTTTTTTAACTAAAAACTAAATCGTTATCAAACGGCGTGTAGGATCTCATACGATCGGAACGGCGTCATGTCGTTTTTTCAGTTACAGACTCTACAACTTCACGACCGCCACCAAAAGTGGCGCCGATCCAACCATTAACCCATCGCTTGTCGGTCGGCTACGAGAACTTTGCCCTGAAGACGGAGATGGCTCGAACCGAGTCGAGCTTGACATTGGTAGTCCCGAAAAGTTCGACCTATCGTTCTACTCAAACTTGAGGCGTGGGGGCGGGATATTAGAGTCCGATCAAAAGCTGTGGAACGATGACTCAACTCGGCCGACCGTCCGACACTACTTGGGTTCGAGGATTCTAAGGGGACGTTCTAGCTTTAGAGTTGAGTTTGGGAAATCAATGGTGAAAATGAGCAACATTGACGTTAAAACTGGCATTGAGGGTGAAATCAGAAGGGTTTGCTCCGAGGTTAATTGATGTGTGTTTAAGGTTTTAATATTCTATGTGTTTTTTTCAGTTTAATCCGTTGTGTCGGAGTTTGTTATAAAGTTCTTAATCCCTTTATGTTTCATGCATGACTTTTCTTTTAAAAACAAGGTCGTCATTGCATGAATAGTGTGACTAATGTGTACCGAAAACATTATTTTAAAACATTTCATAAAAGGTTTCTTGGACTTAACATTAAAAATAAATACCTTATTATAACGTTGTCATAAAATAGAGAGGCGGAATATACATGACGTGATTTTAAATAAAATAAAACAAGCCCTTACCTAACCTAACGGCTATGAAACAAACATGAACACAATTATCCTAACTCTAGTTCCATGACCTTCATTGCAACGTGTCATTTGTATAGAGGTGTCGTACTTTTACTTGAAAAATAAGAGTTGCACGTGGCTCGAGTATTTCTTAAAATATTCAATCATTAACCCCGTTGTTGGAATCAGGAAATCAATCCCGTACAATAGATGGAGCCTATTATTTTTAAAATATCATGGCTAGGCCTTAAGATGCTGCTTTCTATTGAGATTTGATCTAACAATCTTGTTGAAACACAAAATGTTTAGATTAAATTGTCGAAGAATCCCGAAAATTGTAACGACTCTAGATTTGTACTAACCATTTAAAACTTCATCATAAAACACTGTCATTGACTTATATGTTCAAAAGCATTTTTAAAACAACATAAGAAAATATCGAATAAAACAAATAAAACATTAAAAGTAAAAATGCCATATACTAACCTAAATCTAAGAAAATAAAATACCACCCTCCTATGCACGTGTCATGGTCTCTACTTGTGATGCCGTCGTCAGCTGTACAGGTGTCTTGCCTTTACCTCAAATAAAAGTAACACACGACTTGAGTATATTAAGAAATATTTAGTAAGTGACCCTCCTATTGAGGTCAGGAAATGCAAACACAACAACTAATGACTAGGAACCTACAGTTAAAATCATCATAGAGGTGGCCTCCAGTTCGGACAAAATTGTATGTATAGTACTTTCCTACACACGACCCACACGTGCGAGTATGTATGGTATCAGAGCTTCTTATTCTTAACATGATATCAAAGCTTCTTATTCTTAACATGGTATCAAAGTCTCATTTTTAACATGATATCAGAGCTTCTTATTCTTAACATGGTATCAGAGCCTTTTATTCTTAACATGGTTACGGGTATACATTCAACCCGATAACTCAACAATCCGAACCAATCCAACCCAAACTATAAGGGTTGGGTCAGGTTGGATTAGCATTTCGAGTAGGGTTGGGTTCATTTTTCTGAACCTAAACTGAATCGATTCGGTTTCAGGTTCGTGAGCAAAACTCCAGGTTGACTCTAGCCAAATAAAAATATGTTAACAATCCTTTCGTATTAATGGACTTGCCAGAATGGTACTGAGTCCAGTCTAAAGATATTCAAGCGATATAATTTTTTTTTATTATTTTGTTTAAATTATTTTTAATTTCTTTGTTTAGTTTCTTTTATATATATACATGTTTATTTTTATTTCTTTATTTAATTTCTTTTATATATACATGTTTCTTTTTATTATTTTATTATTTTGTTTAATTTCTTTTATATTAATATATAAATAATTTTGAAGCATACTCTAAATTATAATGCATTTATTATCTATCTTTTTTACTAGTTTAGGACGTCATTAAAAATATTTCAATCCAAATATATTTATATATTTTTTATTTTTGTTATATACAATACCTTTAAACTAATAACTAATAATTTTTATTGTTTATTTAATTTCATGATCTATACTTATATTTATGTTACTTTAATCAATTCTAAAAAAATGTCGGTATTTAGTTGTCATTAATTTTATGATAATGTTGAACTATGTTAATATGTTACCATTTTTACTCGTTGTTTTTTTATTGAATTTGTTTTTTTTTTCCAATAACTATAGATTGATTTGTGTTTGTCTGTGAACTTTTAATATATTTTATTTAAGATTATATCGAAATAATTATAAATTATGGATAAATAAAACTTAAAAAAAAACTTACAACCCAACCCAGACCCAACCCGAAAATAGAGGGTTGGGTTGGGTTTTGAAAAGTTTCGGGTTGGGTTGGGTTGGGTTATCGATCCAACCAAACTCGAACTTTTGGGTTGGGTCAAAAAAATCCCCCAACCCGACCCAACCCGATCCAACCCAGACTATGTACACCCCTAAACATGGTATGGGAGTCATCGTTCTTAACATAGTATCAGAACCATCATTCTTAACATCACATAATCATTTTGATTTCAAATCGTCGAAAAATCTGAATCGAAGAACGCGCTCAATTAGTTTGTTAATTCTAGGGGCTTACCCATTGTTTTGCATAGATTCTATGTTTACACAATTATTTTTTTTAAAAAGTTTGTATCCAACTTGGTGTTATAAAAAGTTATATTATAGTCTATTACACAAGTCAATAACATGAAGAACAAATAGAATCCAAAAGCTAAAACCTTCCCCAGATGCTAAACCCCTGGCTACCTACTTATCTTTGCCACTTGAGTAATTTTTAAGTACCCCATAACCCTAAATTAAGTAAAAAGGACAAAAGGTACCAAGTTGTAGGGTACTTTTCATGCATTGGGTTCCTCTTCTTTCCCTATATAAATACTCGTATCGACTCGATTTCTTCATCAACCAAAGAACCCGACTATCCCATTTCTCATTCATTGTCATTCTTAATGGGGAAACGAATTCATTTCATCCCAATTCTTGTTTTAATTGCTTTCGTGTCGTTGGTTGGCTCGATGGCTGCAACCCTAGTTCCAAGCCGAGGTACGCATGTCGGGTTCTACTCGACGACATGCCCACAAGTCGAGGCTATTGTTAGAGCAACTGTGAAGTCTCATTTTCAATTAGATCCAACGGTGGCTCCTGGGTTATTGAGAATGCACTTCCACGACTGCTTTGTACGAGGATGTGATGCTTCTGTGCTCCTTGTCGGTCCGAGAACCGAGAGAGCAGCACCGCCCAACCTCTCTTTAAATGGGTTTGAGGTTATTAACGATGCTAAATCTCGCCTCGAACGTGCTTGTCCTGGTGTTGTCTCTTGTGCTGATATTCTTGCCCTAGCTGCTCGTGACTCGGTGGTTTTGGTAAGGGCAATAGTAAGGTTATTTTGTGCAACTTTTTGGCATTACAACTTAGCTTTTGGCTTTGTAATTGTAGACAAAAGGAGTGAGTTGGGGAGTGCCGACAGGACGTAGAGATGGAAGGGTTTCGTTGGCTTTGGAGGCTAACAATGCTCTACCTAAGGTCAATGATACCATTCAAACTCAAAGGAAGTTATTTAAGAGCAAAGGTCTCAATATTCAAGATCTTGTCACTCTAGTTGGTAAGGATTAATCTTATAAACAAGTTGATTATACTAATAAAAAACTTTTTTCGTTTTTAAATTTTTAATATAATATCTATTTGGTAATCAAAATGGCGTTTGTAAATTTTAAAATCGAGAATAATTACTAGTTTATTCGAACCCGAGAAGAGTTTGTGGTGTGATATAGAAGTATTCATATGACTAAAAACTCGACCAACTCATACTACCGAACTCTGGGTAGATTTTTTTTTTTTTTTTTTGATATGGGTTTGGTTGAATATTTTGAAAAACGAAAATTTGATTCGTTTTGAGATTTTTTATTTATTTTTATCGGGTCAACTCAACCCATAAGAAAATAAAGTTATAACCTAACTCTATTTTACTTTTCAAAAAAATTAAGAATAATTAACGTTTATAACTAATGCTAGTAATGTTTCGTGACTTGTAAATATTTGATATTTAAAATTTATGAGATTTTAATTATTAACCGTGAATAAGTAGGTGCACATACGATTGGAACCACCGCATGTAGCGTTTTCAAATATAGGCTCTACAATTTCAGCACCACAAGGAATGGTGCAGATCCAGCCATGAACCCATCCTTTGTTCATCAGCTACGAACACTTTGCCCCAAAAATGGAGAAGGCTCACCCAATATTGGACTCGACATAAGCACTCCCAACCAATTTGACACATCTTTCTTCTCAAACTTGAGGAATGGGCGTGGGGTCTTGGAGTCTGATCAGAAGCTGTGGAACGATCCCTCGACTCGGGCTTTCGTTCGACGTTTCTTGCTCAAAGGTTCGTTGGGTTTGAACTTCGACCTCGAGTTTGGGAAATCTATGGTTAAGATGAGCAACATTGGAGTCAAGACGGGAACTCGAGGTGAAATTCGGAAGATTTGCACTATGGTTAACTAGTGTTTCTTATGCCATATGTGTTTTGGGTTTGTTGTCTTCATTGTTTTTGGTATTTATTGGTATAGATTTGTAAATTAAGGTTTTTTATTTTTTTGTCGAATAAAGGTAAGTAGTGAAGTTTTTATGATTGAACTGCTAAAACTGAACGAGTATTTTGCCAGTAAATTTTAATTTTTTAAGCTTTTTTTAGTCATTATATTTTTTAAGATCACTCTTATTTGAATAGTCGTCACTCTTAAGAAGAAACGTATTGGTAACGTGACTATATGACTGAGTAACGTGATCATAGTTGGAGAATCTACTTACTAAGGACATAGAATGTAATTATAACATAATTTAATAATATTTTGCAATGGGTTAAATGGTGAGAGGATACTAAGGTTGTGCCAACATAGTTTAATAATCGAGCATTTACCAATTTTTCATCACCAATAATTTCTCTTTTTTTGCTTTCTATATTTCATCATGGGTATAAAATGCTACAAAAATGAAAAGTGGACTGTGATGTCCCACATTGGCCGGGAAGGAGAACAAAACACCTTTTATAAGGGTGTGGGAACCTTCCCCTAGCCGACGTATTTTAAAGCCTTGAGGGGAAGCTCGAAAGAGAGCGCAAAGAGGACAATATCTGCTAGCGGTGGGCCTGGATTGTTACGAATGGTATTAGAGCCAGACACCGGACGATGTGCCAACCTTCTCACTGTTCCCCGAAAGGGGTAGACACGAGGCGGTGTGCCAATAAGGACGCTGGGCCCCAAAGAGGGTGGATTGGGGGGACCGGGGGTAGACATGAGGTGGTGTGCTAGTAAGGACGCTGGCCCCAAAGAAGGTGAATTTGGTGGGAGGGTCCCACATCAATTGGAGAAATAAACTAGTGCTAGCGAGGACGCTGGCCCCAAAGGAGGTGGATCGTGATGTCCCACATTGGTTGGGGAGGACTTTTTTCTTCTGTTTTAAGAAAACTCTCCCCTGGGGAGGTCTTTTTTCTTCTGTTTTAAGAAAACTCTCCCCTCGCCTTGTTCTGTATGCTTCTTTTATTTGTTTCGGTATATTTGGACCGCGAGACAAAACTCTCCCCTCAGCTTGTTCTGTAGGCTTCTTTTAGACTTCTATATACTTGTTTTATTTGTTTCGGTATATTTGGACCGCGAGACAAAACTCTGCCCTCAATTTGTTCTGTATGCTTCTTTTATTTGTTTCGGTATATTTGGACCGCGAGACAAAACTCTGCCCTCAGTTTGTTCTGTATGCTTCTTTTATTTGTTTCGGTATATTTGGACAGTGAGACAAAACTCTCCCCTCAGTTTGTTCTGTATGCTTCTATTATTTGTTTCGGTATATTTGAACAGTAAGACAAAACTCTCCCCAGTTCTATATGTTATTTTATTTGTTTCATGTATATTTCGACCCTGAATCATATTCAACAACTTTTCCACTATTAATCGGACGTATACATTATCCCTTTCATTGCAATTATGCAACGTAGAAAACACGAGAAATTAAAGTAGAAAAACCAGTTTTGTTTAGTTAACTACAGAACAAACTTTACGAATCTCTCCCTGAGTACCAGTTTTAACTTCAATATTACCCATCTTAACCATGGATTTCCCAAACTCAGCGTTGAAGGTCAAACCCAACAGCCCTCTCAAACCCAGAAAGCGTTGCACAAAAGTGCGAGTGGAGGCATCGGTCCATAGCTTTTGATCGGACTCCAAGATCCCACGTCCATTCCTTAAGTTTGAGAAGAAGGATGTGTCGAACCTGTTGGGGCTGCCATTGTCCAACCCAACCCTGCGGCTGCCGTCGCCGTTCTGTGGGCAAAGGGCTTGCAATTGGCTCACGAATGCTGGGTCGATGCTTGAATCTGGACCATTTGAAGTGAAGTTGAAGAGCCTGTAGCTGAAAAACTGGCATTGTGTGGTGCCAATGGTGTGTCCACCTGCTCCAAATAAGGGTTTTGTTATTGTTTTGAGTAATGTTTGTGATGAAGAATTGCAATGTTTTGAGATCATTCCAGCTCATGAGCAATCAAGATGTTAAAATATAAAGGAAAAATTGTCTTACTTGTATTACAAGTTTAATCTTTTGAAATTTTGTTGACTTTTATAGGTTTTTGAATTTTTAAATTTTGTGTGTTTAATCGAGTTTATTGTGAGATCCCACATTGGTTGTGGAGGAGAATGAAACATTGTTTACAAGGATGTGGAAACCTATCTTAGTAGACACGTTTTAAAAACCTTGAGGGGAAGTCTGGAAGGAAAAGTTGGAAGATGACAATATTTGCTAACGGTGGGCTTGGGTTGTTACAAATGGTACCAGAGTCAGATACCGAGCGATGTGCCAACGAAGAAGTTGAGCCTCGAAGGCGGTGGACATGAGGTGGATTTGGGGGTCCCACATCGATTTTAGAAGAGAAACGAGTGCCAACGAGGACGTTGGGCCCTGAAAGGGGGTGGATTATGAGATCCCACGTCATTTGGGAGAAAAATAAAACATTCTTTAAAAGGGGTGGAAACCTTTCCTTATGAGCCCTAAAAGGTGACCTTTCCCTATGAGCCCTAAAAGGTGGTGGATTGTGAGATCGCCCTAAAAGGTGACCTTTCCCTATGAGCCCTAAAAGGTGGTGGATTGTGAGATCGCACACAGATTGAGAAGAGAACGAAATATTCTTTATATGGGTGTGGAAACCTCCTCCTAACATACTCGTTTTAAAAACCTTGATCCTCGAAAGGAAACATTTTCTTATAAGGGTGTGGGAACCTCTCCCTAGCAGACGTGTTTTAAAAACCTTGATCCTCGAAATGAAACATTTTTTATAAGGGTGTGAAAACATCTCCGTAACAGACGCGTTTTAAAAACCTTGAGCCCGAAAGCAAACATTCTTTATAAGGGTGTGGAAACCCACGTTTTAAAAACTTTGATAGAATCGAAAAGAAACATTTTTTTTTATAAGGGTGTGAAAACCTCTCCCTAACCGACGTAAAAGCCTAAAAAACACAGTTCAAAGAAGACAATATCTACTCGTGGTGGGCTTAGACGGATACATTTATGATTTTTATATACTTATATTGGTCAAACCCACTCGAGTTTTAGGGATTAAACTTAGCTTGTTTAATGCAATAACAAAGAGATATGTATATGGTCTTACCCACGAGAGTAACAAGATCTTGAGTGTTGAGACCCTTATCGCTGAATTTCTTCTTTTGAACATCAATGGAGTCAGTAAATCCAGGTAAATCGTTAGCTTCTGAAGCCACTGAAACCGTGCCATCCCTTCGTCCTGTGGGCACACCCCAACGCAATCCACTTGTCTACATCCAACCAAATAAAGTTATCATCAAAATGACCTCACCCACACATGCATGCAAACCAATCATTATCAAAATCAGATACATGGGTCCTACCATAACCACCGAGTCACGAGCCGCAAGCGCAAGAATATCGGCACAAGATACAACACCAGGACAAGCAGCTTCAAGCTGCGTCTTGGCATCGTCAATCACCTCAAACCCTTTTAACGAAAGGTTCGGAGGTGAAGTCCTCTCGCTATTGGATCCAGCTAGGAGTACAGAGGCATCACAACCTCGAACAAAGCAATCATGGAAGTGCATTCTCAACAACCCAGGTGCGATCGATGGATCGGATTGGAAATGAGATCGAACGGTAGATGCAACGATGGACTCGGCTTGAGGGCAAGAGTTGGAGTAGAAACCTAAGCGAGTGCCTTGGCCATGCACGACCGGGGTCGTGAAGGTGAGTAGCACCACCGCTATCGAGATAGCGAGAACGAGCATTGGACTATAACCCGATTTCGCCATTGGATAAGAGAAGAGAAGAGAATGAGAGGTTTGTTTGTGATGAAGTTTGCATGGAAATGAGAAGGTTTTTATAGAGTGATGGGAGATTGAAGAGTCAAAAGTGGAGTAAGCAAAGCCGGCTTGAGAGGGTGATGGGCTACAGCGATGCAACGTTGTCGTTTTGAGGGATTGTTGGATTAGTCAAAGAAATGGATTATTATAATTCCGCGTGGGACAGACACATAACTGGGAAGTAACCAATTTTTTCAACACGAAGACTGAATCAGCCATTGTGTTGGGAAAGTGACAAACGACATGTCGGATTTCCACATCATGGTTAATGGTTTTCTTGTTTAGTACCCAAAATCATCACTTAAAATCATATTATCTCCTCAATTTCTTGTGGAATCCAGCTAAGGAAGAAGTGTTGGGTGGCTATCCACAAACATTTGAGCTCTTTTAGGGTTTGGTTTAAACAAAACAAAACGATAATAGCATGATTGGATCTGTAATATCCTAACCTCACCGCTAGTAGATGTTGTTTTTTCTTAGACTTTTCCTCTAGATTTTTGAAACGTGTCTATAAAGAATGCTTCGTTCCCGTCTCCAACTGATGTGGGATCTCACAATCTATCCCTTCAGGTGTGATGATGTCCCACATTGGTTAGGGAGGAGAACAAAACACTATTTTATTAGAGTGTGGAAACCTTCCCCTATCAGACTCGTTTTAAGGCCCTGAGGGAAGCTCGAAAGGGAAAGCCCAAAGAGGACAATATCTGCTAGCGGTTGATCTGGGCTGTTACAAATGGTATCAGATCCAAATACCAGACGATGTGTCAGTTTTCTCGCTGTTTCTTGAAGGGGGTAGACATGAGGCGGTGTGCCAGTAAGGACGTTGGGCTTCGAAGGGGGGTGGATTTGGTGGCGGTCTCACATCGATTGGAGGAAGGAAAGAGTGCCAGCAAGGATGCAAAGAGTACAATATCTGCTAGCGGTGGATCTGGGCTGTCACATCAGGACCCAACGTCCTCACTGGCACTCGTTTCCCTCTCCAATTGATATGGGATCTCACAGGGTCGGTAATGGAGAAATTATTTGATGAAACTACTACGATATCACGGATGGTTTTTTATTATTCGATTATTAGGACATTACGAGATACGTCTTTTTAAATTTGCATCTAATAATTTTATGAGGCAAGCATATTATAGTTAATATTTGGAAATCGATTTGAGGAAACAATGTTATAGACTCGCATCCCTTTATAGTACAAATCAGCTTTGACAGACCTAAACCTGATTTTGACGAAACAGCACACCCTGAACAAATATGATTGGATTGGAGCACAAGGCATGAAAGAAAAGAAGAAATTTTGACTTTACCTAGTTGTTGATGAGTCAGTTCGGTTTCCTTTTGAGATATTTAAAATTGTCTTTTTCGCGATCCTTCCATGCTTTATTGAACTTCATCCATAGTTAGGTAACGAGGGTTTATTTTATATAACGATTATCATATTCTCTAATTATTACGAAAAATTATTCAACGAGGTTTCCACGTTCAAAAATTTAATTGATACAAAAGATAATATAATTAAAGTTGCACTATTTTTTTGAGGCTAAATTAATAAAATAAATATACTTTTGCCTCTAAAATTTCAATAATTCTTTTAAATCAATATTTTGTTTTTTGTTTTTTGTTTTTTTTTTTTTTTACAAATTTGAAAAGGGTATTAATAAAATTTTAAAAGTTTGTATTTTTAAAACACTTTTCAAAGCTTAAGGTATTTTTAAAACAAAGTATTAACGGTTTCCATTCAAAACTAGCGATATGAATATTGTTTAGACTTTTTTGAAAATTTAAGGGTATTATTAAAACTTTTGAAAGTACAGGAACTTGACAAAGTTCGGAGTTCAAGAGTATTTTTATTAATTTAGTTTTTCAAATATTATTGATTTAAAAAAAAAACTTCGAAATTATGAACGAGAAGAAAATAATTATATATATATATAATACGTGTTTGGCTCGAGGTTAAGTTTGTATAACTCAAAACTATAAAGTCGAGCCTATATTTGGTACATAAATATGTCTTTCTTAATTAATTTTTTTTTATTCTCACGTCTTTTTCTTTAACATTATATTATTCCAAACATACCATACCGAATAAAATATTTATTGTCAGTTTAAAAGTCATAAAAGTTAAGGTTTATTAATTTATTTTGTTTTATTTATTTATTTCCATCGATAGAATAAGAAATTTTATAAACGGGTTTTCTTTATCTTTTGATAGTGTGTCGTTTTAAAGTGGAATTCATTGTTTTCCTTTCCATTCACTTTGATCTCTTCTGTTTCATCGATTTTATCTCGATCATCCTTTTCTTTCGAAAAAAGTGAAGGAGAAGTATTTTTTTCGATAGATCCGTCTTGTTCCTGTTTAGTCCCCTTCGTTTCGGAAGTGGTTTATATTTCTACATCTGTTTTTTTCCTCGCTTTCGTTCTTTCTTCGTTTCTTTCAGTTTCTTGTAGACGATGGTAAATTAGGATAAATCACTGATGATAATTTATATTTAAAAATAAATATGATAATGTGAATGCATTTTCAAAATTTAGCAATAGTTAAAAGATTCCAAAATCCAATCGCTTTTGTTGACTTCATTTAGTGTTGACTTTAGTAAACGAATTATTAAAAATAAATTATATATATTTTTCTTATTAAAAATATATTTTAATTCTTATTTTTCTTTGATGGGTAAAAGAGTCAAAGCCGCCTTTTGTCGTTTTGCTATTTGGACAATCGTTTCCTTTGAATATTAAAAAGCAATTTACTCACGATTTTGTTTTTGTTTTTTTTAATTTTAATATTTAATTTATAAAATTATTGTTATACCAAAGTAGATTAAAATCCATGTTAAGAAAATAAAATTAAAAAAAGTTTATTTTATTTTTAAGAATCCATAAAATTAAATAAATAAATAAAACGAAGAAAAATAGTGTTTATAAATATAATTTTTAAAAACTAAATAATTACTTAACGAACATTTATAAAATTATTAAAAAAACATTGAATTATCCCTTAAATATTTATTCAAATATCTTTCTTGAAAATGTTTTTACCGTGATTTCTTTGAGTTCCTAATTGACATTTAAAATACTTTTTATAAAAGTGTGAAAACTTCTCCCTATAACACGCGTTTTAAAAACTTTGATGGAAAGTTCAAAAGGGAAAGTTCAAAGAGGACAATGTTTGTTAACGATAAGCTTGGACCGTTACAAATGATATCAGATCCAGACACGGAACGATGTTCCAGCAAGGAGGTTGAGTCTCGAAGGGGGTCGACACGAGACGGTGTGCTAGCTAGAATGTTGGCCCTAAAGGGGGGTGGATTAGGGGGTCCCACATCGATTGGAGAAGGGAACGAGTGCCAGCAAGACACTAAGTCTCGAAGGGGGTGGATTGTAAGATCCCACATCAGTTGGGGAAGAGAACGAAATATCATTTTTAAGGGTGTGAAAACCTCTCCCTAGCAGACGCGGTTTAAAAACCTTGAGGGGAAGCCCGAAAGGGAAAGTTCAAAGAGAACAATATCTGTTAGCGGTGGGCTTGAGCCATTACAAATGATATCAAACCCAGACACCGTACGATGTTCCAGCAAGGAGGCTAAGCTTCAAAGGGAGTCGACATGAGGCGGTATGCCAGCAAGAGCGCTGGTCTTAAAGGGGGGGGGGGTCCCACATCAATTGGAGAAGGGAACAAGTGCACACTGAGTCGTGAAGGGGGTGGATTGTAAAATCCCACATTAGTTGGGGAGAAGAATGAAGTGGAAACCTCTCTCGATTGTGGAGGAGAACGAAATACTGTTTATAAGGGTGTGAAAACCACTCCCTAGCAGACGTGTTTTAAAAACTTTAAGGGGAAGCCCGAAAGGGAAAGTTCAAAGAGAACAATATCTATTAGCGATGGGCTTGGACCATTACAAATGATATCAAATCCAAACACTAAACAATGTTCCAGCAAGGAGGCTGAGTTCCAAAGGGGGTGGACAAGAGGCGGTGTGCCAACAAGAACGCTAGCCCCAAAGGCGGGTGGATTGAGAGGTCCCACATCGATTGGAGAAGAGAACGAGTGTCAGCATGACATTGAGTCCCGAAGGGGGTAGATTGTGAGATCCCATGTCAGTTGGGGAGGAGAACGAAATACCCTTTATAAGGGTGTGGAAACCTCTCCCTAATAGACACGTTTTAAAAATCTCGAGGGAAGCTTTGTAATCTTTGTCTCTTAACTCATAATGCATGTGAATATTCTTCCACCAAAGCTTTACAACTTTGAAAATTTTGCAAAATATCAACATCAAGTAAGCCTAGTGGAGCATATCAACTACTGAAAATACACACACAATAATTAATTAATTAATTAAATAATAAATCCAAAAATACCTAATTATGGCTTCTGGAAGCTGAATAAAACAAAGTAAAAATAATTATTAATTTGCTGCTTTATTTTGTTTAAATGCTCTTTTATTTTTTCCACCGACCATGGGCGGTTCAAGATAATATATCGCCCGAGCCCTACTTTATATTTAAATTAAATTATAAATTTACTTCTTTTAGTTTACTCTTTTCTTTTTTAATTAATTATTTTTATTTTATTTTCATTTTTTAGGATAAAATTGAAAAGTTTAAAACTATTGGAATCAAATTGAAACTCGCTCATTAGTCTTTACTTTGACCCATATGGACCCATATGCAAATCAGACAGTGACTAACATCACGAAGAAGATTGTCTTTCCTTACTTCCGAAAAAGCAGAAGAATAAACAAGTGAAGGATTTCATTGACTCTCATGTTTTTGTTCAGGTGAAGGTTTCGGAGTTCAGGTTCAGGTTCAGTAGCTCAGGGAATATCGGAAAAGGTTCCCGAGTTAAAAAATAGTTCAACCCTCGTTCAAAACAAAGGAGGAGAACATAAATGAATTAGGGTCACATTCGAATGATGACGATCGAGAGACATGAGGCTAAAAAAGACTTAAAATGGCTCAACTACCAAAGTTAATCGATTAACTGTATTTTTTTAGAACAATTCTATATTGAATTATTTATTGAAAATGTATGTGAATTAAAACAGCGTTAGCTGGTGGTATAGTAGTGAAGACTAAGTAATGAATTTTGAAAAGTTTGAAATATATTATTATTATAATTTTTTTTAAAAATATATTTTGAAAATTTGAAATTTTCCATTTACTCACATTATTTTTTTTTATTTTTATATTATATTATTATTATATCATTATATTAAAAAATAAAATAAATATTAAAAAAATTTCCTTTACTCACGTTATCATTTTTATTATTTACTTTTAATCTTTATCTTTCCATTTTTATTTTTCAATTCTCAACGTATTGTGAGGAAAGAGGTGTGATGTGTTCTTTATAAAATTTCAATATTTATAATGGTTTGATCATGTGTCCGAAATGATTGAGTTTACTCTTGAATTCATGAAAAGAGTGGTGGAAAATTACCAAAAGACACTTTAAAAGTAGGGTAGGTTGAGTTTGACTGAACTACTACAAACTAAAAGTATTATATTTTCTAACTCTTTCTTATCTAATTCCAAAAGTTTTAGGCTAATTTAGTGCATGTTCTAAGTTTTATTTATTTATTTATTTATAATTATTTAATGTTTTGAATTAAATTATTTCTTTTTATTAATCATGTATTTCTATAATATTTAATAATTAGAAAAATTAAGTCAACTTAAATAATTTTATCGTTCACCCTTTAATGGCATACTGATCTAAGTAGGTAACATGACCATGTCGTAAGGGAATGTCGTGGCTATCAGATGCCAATCCGAATTTTGATCTAGGACTTAGGTCATTATAGAGGGGAAGTGGTGGAAATCAACGTAAATGAAGGAGGGGATCCAAACCCTTACCGTGGGTGTTTGACAAGTTGTGGCAGAATTTTTTGAAATGAAAGCCATGAATGGGAAATCGATCTCAACCTAGGTAGAGGCTAAGAATTATAAAAGAATGGTGATTGATCGAACGAGAATCCCACAAGGTTTATAGTATATTAATAAGAGTAGATCAACAAAAGCTCGAGAGCATGAGCATTACCTTGCCACAAGGAGAGGAACTTTTGTCACATCTTAGAGAGAACACACCTTCGTATTAATTAGTCTAAACGAATAATAAAAGATCGTCTCGTATTATTCAAGAAAATTGAAAAAATCAGAAAGCCAAGATAAACTAAGATTGTTATGTTCAATCCTAGAAGTTGTTCAACTACTGAAATCTTAGCCCTATCAACATCCAAACTCGTTTCGAACACCTTCTAGTCCACGACTATACATTAAATTCGTTTCGAACATGTAATAGTCCAAGTCCACTACTCGCAGATATTGTTCTCTTTGGACTTTTCCTTTCGAGCTTCCCCTAAGGTTTTTAAAATGCGTATGCTAGGGAGAGGTTTTCACACCCTTATAAAGAATGTTTCATTCTCCTCCCCAACTGATGTGGGATCTCACAATCCACCTCCTTTCGGGGTCCAGCGTGACTTTTCCTTTCAGGCTTTCCCTTAAAGTTTTTAAAATGCGTCTGCTAGGGAGAGATTTTCACACCCTTCTTATAAAGATGTTTCATTCTCCTCCCCGATCCATGTGGGATCTCACAATCCAGCCCCCTTTCGGGGCCCACACCCTCCTTATAAAGAATGTTTCATTCTCCTCCCCAACTGATGTGGGATCTCACCCCCTTTCAGGGCCCAACATGACTTTTCCTTTCCGACTTCCCCTTAAGGTTTTTAAAATGCGTATGCGAGGGAGAGGTTTTCACACCCTTATAAAGAATGTTTCGTCCTTGCTGGCACACCGCCTCGTGTCCACCTCCTTTCGGGGCTCAGCCTCATCGCTGGCACATCGTCCGGTGTCTAGCTCTAATACCATTTGTAATAGCTTAAGCCAACTACTAGTATATATATTGTCCTCTCTGAGATTTCCTTTCCAGACTTCCCCTCATAGTTTTTAAGACGAGTATGCTACGGAGAGGCTTTCACACCCTTATAAAGAATGTTTCGTTCTCCTCCACAACCGATGTGGAATCTCATAGAACACTTTCTAGCGCACGACTATACATTAATTTACCATAAAATAACATTTTTACTCCATCTAAAACAAGGTTAGTTTCTTAACAATACCACGACACGAGAAAGAGACTATAAACGTGAGTCAAATGGAGAATAAAAAGTTAAAAAAGTAGTCTTCTCTTAATAGTCAAGAACTAGTTATTTGATTATAACGTGAATAACCCATCAAGAAAGTAACAGTAAAATTAACATGCTAATCTATCAAATATTAAGAACAGTTCGTTTCAAGATACCTGAGAATAAGATATTTAAGAAAAGGAAGACTACATTTTACTTTGGTTATTAATTTTGGTATACTCGATCGATGGTCAAAACCAACAACATTCTCATCCGACTAATTTGATCCTTCATGTTCTTAATAGTTGCCCATGACCACTTACCATACTCTCAAGCTAAACCAACTCCTCAAGATGTGGTTTCTTTTCTTGTAGCTGAGATGATGAATATCCATAAAGAGTTGCAACACATTCTTGTTGTTTGCAATAAGAGAAGTTCCCATCAATCATTCATTAACCCAAGATGACATTAAGTTGGCCAAGAATTATTTATCTGGTTGCCTCTAAATCCAAAACTTCTATCATATTTGAGGTTGACAGAATTCATAGTAGAATTCGAGAGAGCTTTAGCCTCATATTAGTAAGGCATGTGTACGAGAATACTAGACTCAATTGACTTAGATATTTCCGACTCTATGAGTTAACTAAAGTGTTCGATAAAGAAATGCATACATTTGGAGTAGTAAGTAACGTCAAAGAGGGTGGTGTGACGTTGAGCTGACCAAAGAGGTGAGACGCTATAATGTAGGCATAAAAATAACCATTTTAACCTCACAAGAACCAACAATTATACTTCAATCTTTGCATTATCAAACAACTCAAGAATTTCAAACAATGATTTTGTAATATTCAAGTTTACCGCTAGTATATATTATCTGCTTTCGCCTGTTACTTATCGTTATCAGTCTCACGATTTTAAAACACATCTATTAGGAAGAGGTTTCCACGCCTTTGTAAGAAATGTTTCGTTCTTCTCTCCAACCGACGTGGGATCTCATAATTCACATCCCTTAAGGGCTTAGCGTCCTCGCTGGCACACCATTTGATATCTGGCTCTCATACTGATCCCACATTAATTAGAGATGAGAATAAAACATTTCTTTTAAGGGCGTGGAGACCTCTCCCTAACATATGCGTTAGAAAATTGTGAGGCTGACACTGATACGTAACGGGTCAAAACATACAATATCTGTTAGCGGTGGGCTTAAGCTATTACATATTGTTTATAGATAAGAGAGTAGAGCGGTGGGCTTGAGCTATTACATATTGTTTATCGATAAGAGAGTAGTTGTTTTGATTGAAAAAATTTGTAAGGAGAACCATTAAATTTGGTCTAGAAAATGTTAACTCCATCCGACCCAATCCAACTCAACTACAAACACTCCAACTATACCGACCCGGCCCAACCTTTTAACAATAATAATAAAAAATCATTTTTTATATTTTATTAGAAATTAAAGGACAAACTAGTAAATTACACCTATGTCGGGCCTTAACTAGCTGGACCATCAAGGTCGTAGCTGTTAGTCAACTTCTTTTTCAATTTTATTTAAAAGTAATATTATATCATTATATGGACTTTTAAAAGGTACTTTATATATATATATATATATATATATATATATATATATATAGATATATATATATATATATATATTTTTTTTAATTTATAAATTTAAATGTTATTCTCATCATTAGTATATGAAATGTAACTTCATGATTATATTGTCAACTTTTTATTTTTGAATATATAGAAAATTTAGGAAAGCAAAAAGAATTCAATCATAAATAGAATTGAAATAAATTATTTTTGACTAAACAAGAATTCGAAGAACGAACAGGTAATTAGTTGTGTGTGAACGTGTTCTGTGCTGGAGTAAAGGGACGTAATGTAGGATGATGTATGTGGAACTTCTCAAGTAAAATTAAATTTTAAAGAAACATTAAACTAGTATCAATTGGTCATAATAGTTCAACCTAGGCAAAAGAAGGTGGCTCTACTATAGTCTGGTCGTACCCAGTGACCTTGCACATGTCATGTGTGTGATATGCCTTGTGAGTGCTAGCATAAATATACACTATTGGGCGTACTCGTATACTGTTAGATGAACACGACTCTCCACAATGGTATGATATTGTCCACTTTGAGTATAAGTTCTCATGACTTTACTTTGGGCTTCTCCAAAACGCTTCCTACCAATGAAGATAGTATTATTTGATTATAAACTCATGATCCGATATGAAACTTTGATCAAACTAACCAAAAAAACTACCCGACAACATTTAAAAAAATGTTGGTGATATTTTGAAACGTTAATAATGAATGGTTCCAATTTGAGGAGAAAATAAAGGAGGGAATTGAGGAGGTCAATCAATAACAATAATGACTATCACCATGCCTCTCTCTATCACCTAAATTAAATAAATATATTAAAAAGAGTATGGAATCAAAATCAAATATGCTTTATTTCATGATTTTGAATTTTAAAAAATGACTTTTTAATGATAAAAAAAGAGCAACAAAGTTGATGTTGTATATGGGCATCATAATGATTGGGTGTTTTTATAAATGAAGACAGCTTTTTTTTTCATTTTTTTAGGGCTTTATGGTCTGTTTTTTATTTGTGTTATTATCATGTCTTGGCCCCATTGATGAGACATTTAATAAACTTAGATTGTGTTTGATAATGAGGTTTTATCATTGTTTATTAATAATTTGTTAATTTAATCTCTTGCATTTTGAAATGACGAAAGTTTATTAGATTGAAAAGCATCTAATTTTCTGTTAGTCAACATGAGTATAGTTCAATTGATATAAAACATATATAACATTTTTTAGATGATTCTCTAGTTCCGAAGATTTCCTGAGAGTTTCAAGATTGATTTCGAGCTCTTTGTTATTGTATCTCTATTTTCTCCTCTATTTCTTTTTTGATCGATCTTTCTCTCTTTCTTTTTAGGGCTCCCTCGAAATGTTTGTCACAACATTACTGTATCTTGAGCAAAAATCATTACAGTTTGTGGTACGAATTTAAAAGCTGCATTGCCAACTTCACCTTAGGAGAAGGGCCACCATCATTGATTTCGTGGACCTCCTCTTTCTCAACTTTTTGTTAGGCGTGTTGGTAACAATTGAACTAGTTGAATTGATTTGATCGGTCCATTTTGATAGAGCTTGACTAGAATTTTCATGAACTATAAAGAAAGGAACACATAATTCTTATGTTTCTTGAAGTTTTAATGAGGTAAGTAGCCTACTGTTGAATTTTCTATAGCCGTGACCTATATGTTAATTATGAATGAGTTGCTATAACATACTCGATTTTCAATTGTAGGGATTAAGTATGAACGCTAACTATCCATAGTACCAAATATTATTCTGTGCATACTATATTTATGATTATTTATATGCCTCTTCATATTAACTGGTTAATATGATGGGGCTGCTAGAGGGTCACCAACTAGCCTCTAGTAGTGAAGAATCTATTATTATTGGCTCATAGATGTATCATAGTTGGTTCAAACACAAGGTTACTCCCCTCTATTACGACTAACCCACTTACATATCTTAGTTTGTTCAGGCACGTGGTCGCTCCCGTAGCACCTTTCTTCTCAATGGCTCAACTATAGGAACTTTATGGCTAAGTGTGCATGCTTTACTTGGAGAAATTCTATGTTTGGTGGTCTTCGAATGCATGTGAGTGAAAATAAAGCATGCTTTAATGACTCGTGTTAGTAAGGAATAGGTAATGTGACCATGTCACAGGAAATGCAAAGGAATGTCGTGACCATCAGATGCTGAATCTTGATCCTACTTCTGGGCATGGGTCGTTACACTCTTCATGTTATCAAGTTAATATGATGAGACTACTAGAGGATCGCCAACTAACCTCTAGTAAAGAAGACTTTGTTATGATTGATTGATATATATATCTTAATTAGTTTAGGCACGGGATTGCTCCCAACATATTTATGATTTTATCATAAAATTAGCTAATTGCATACCTAAAGAAGATGAGCCTACAAAAGGACCTTTGTCGAGTAGAGTTTATTACTATACCGAACCATTTATTATACATGTCGGTTTACTATATATGACTATTTACTATCAATGTTATTTGTCATGTATAGTTATTCAATATGTATAACCATTAAGTAAGCTATAAATAAGTAGTCGGCTCTATTACCTAACAATTCTCCTACTTTTAAGACTGATTCAGTCAACCAAAAACTTCTTTCTCAATAGATCTTCATTGGCCATGTTTAATTTTGCTTAATTCTTCCATATAGTCTGTCATCTATATCCGCTCCTTTCAAGCTTGACCTATTGTCACATACCCAGCCTTAATAGATAAAAGAGCAACACAGTTCTGAAGCCTCGACATCCAACTCACTGCTATTCCATCTACCGTGTAGATATATCCATATATGTGCTCTTGCTAGAGTCTACATATCCACTAAGATCAACATCAACAAAACCTTGCAACATTACTTTGGCATTATCATAGCAAAGTGCATATCGATCTCCTCATCTAGATCTCCATGTAAAAATATTGTCTTTACTTACATTTGCTCTAGGTACAAATTCTCCAATGCAACAATACTCGACAAACGTAAGATAGTAGTTAATTACAATATGAGAAAATATTTTAGCATAATCAATGCATTTTCTCTGTGAATATCTTTAATCTTGTTTTTGTCATCTAGTTCAATCTTGATACCGACACCCACTTGTTCAACAAAATTTTCTTTCCTATAGGTAGCTCAGTCAACACCCACATGTTATTGTTTTTAAGTGAACTCATATCATCAAGCATGACTTGTTCGTTGAATCCTCCACCTATAGAGCCTCATCAAAAGACCCAGGTTCTGTTTCATCGGTTAACAATAGATAGTGTAATAATGGTGAATATCTATTTGGTGCTCTAATGGTTTTAGATGATCTCCTTAACGCTTGCTAAGGTGTTACCTTCTCTACTCTGGTTCCTCACCAACCGATTAGATTAGGGCATTGTTTTATTCTTTTCTTTGTTTTTATTTCAATTTCAAGTTATTTATTTCTCGTTGTTTTGCTTTAGGATTTTATTGCGAACATTTAAGTCCATGACATCATTTTATTAATTATTTTAAATGGATGTTTCCACTCGTATCAGTCATGTCATGCATGTAGTAGCGACTCATATATATATATATATATATATATATATTTACTATATACAACCCTTTACTATAAATGTTATTTTATAAATAAGGGGCATGATTCATAACCTAATATAGCTCATATACTAACCTACATTTAATATAGTTTTTTCATAGTAATAGTTATGAGACAACTCACTAACCAAAATTGATCACAAATTTAAATAAAAACATAACTCTAGATTGAGTATTTTTAAAATCCCATCACTTTTCTATCATAAAGATACTTTATAATGAATTGAACACAAAAGATATATTGGATAGTAAAAATAGAAATGTAATCCACGCTGGTACGTTGTCTAGTCGATACAATATGTCTACCATTTTGGAGACTTGACAAAATAGGGAGTTGGAAGCATAGTTTCGCGAAATTCACTTCTCCCAGTATACGGTAAGTAAATGAATAGTTCCATGAAAGGTACTTCGTTTATAGTTGGATCATAAACAAATTGTTCATTAGAGGATCAGTTGTACTTAGAGTGTAGGATGCAATTACAAGGATAAAACGGACTTTTGACCAATCTGTAATTCTGAACCACTCACGAAAAAACAACTTGCTTCGTTTCTATACGGGACTCTACATGCATGAAAGTGATATATAAAGAGTTGATGTGCATGAACGTGATATCCACTTACATATAAAAGTGATATGTACTCACTGAGGTTAAATTATGCTATGATATAAACAAAATGTTATGTTACGATCAATTATGTTATGTTATGATATGTTAATATTATGCTATGATATGTCATGAAATGTTTTGAGATAAAGTAATTTATGATGCACAGTCTCCGTATGCCATGTCATGGAAGCTATGTTATGTATGAAATAATGTATAAGAATTATATACGCATAATTATCGAATTTAACGTGTTACGAAATATGGAGGTTTTTCTTACATCATTTATTATGTCATGACGGAAAGTAGGAGGACCTCATGCATAATTGTGTGTGTTACTTACGTACATCGAAATTCTTCCCCATTATGATGAGTATGGATGCATACACTATGAGACTAGTTATGAAATTTATATTCGTCATGATGATACGACGATCGTTATTCTCTCCGAGTGTCCAGCAACAGCCCGTTAGCGAGTGTGCCCGGCCATGTTTGCACACGTGTGGATCGTGTGTAGAGAAGTTATACATCCAATTGAAGCTCGGACTGGAAAGGGCCCTAAGATAATGAAATGATGTCTTAAATTATAGGTCTCACCATGTTGTATATGACTACATTTCACAACCCTTATAGTAGGGTCACTTATTAAGTATTTCACTCTTACATGTCAAGTAAAGACAAGACACTCTTGTAAGGATGACAGCGATGTCGTGGCAAAGGCCATGAGACCAATATTAAGGTAGTTGCATTTATGTTTATTTTGTAACTCTTAGGTTAAATCAGGACATTGTATTATTCTTATCTTTATTTTATTTAAATTTTCATTGTTTAATTTTAATGATCTTATTTTCAAACGGTTTAAGTTCATGACATCATTTATGAACTATTTTAAATAAAATATTCCACACTTTACCGTCATGTCATGCACGTTGTAGCAACTCTATTTTTCGTCATTTGTGGATTGGGCTGGGTTAGAACATAATTTTTTTGAGTTGATTTATTTGAATCATCGAACTTTTTCAATCTCTGTCTAAACGAGATCTGATGACGTGATTTCGCATGTCATTTATATTTATATTTGAACAATATTATTGAGCGTAAACAAAATGTTAGTAACAAATTTTCAAAAATAGGAAATAATATATTGTTTGGCCATTACCAAAATTTAGAAATAAATAAAAGTTTTTTTCTATTTTTTATTTGTTTGATGAATTATATTATTCTTGGAAAAGAAATAAAGGTGTTTGTTTGTTGAGTGTTTCGAACTTGGGATGGTCCCACCAAATTAATGTCTTCAAATAAAACGGTGCGTTGCGTTGCGTAAGCTATGAACTACCTTCCTATTTTGCTTTCCCATTTGATCCCAACGCGTGGCATGTTTGGCCTCACTTTCTTCCTTATCCAACTTTTATTTATTTATTTATTTATTAATATTTTCGAGTCGAAATTCAAATCTATAATATTCTTTTTTGTCAAATTTATAACCCTTTAACTAGCTCGGTAATGTTCGGTTTAACTTTTTACTCTATATTTAGTTCAACAGCATATGAACCGAAAGGATTCGAGCCTCATACTTCTTAACCAAAAATTAGGTGTACATGTTGAGGGTTAGTGGGAGGGAGTCCCACATTCACTAATTTACGGAATGTCGTGGGTTTATAAGTAAGGAATACATCTCCATTGGTACGAGACCTTTTGGGAAAATTAAAGTAGATAATATCATACTATTGTAGAGGTTCGTGATTCCTAATAGTACATGGGTCGAATTGGGTTAAGAAAATTTTTGGGACCAACCCAAAATTTCAAGTTTTGCGAGAAGTCATGAGTGTCAGTGATTCCTACAACTACGACGGCATGAGTGTCAGTGAGGCATATGCTAAGTGTTGCGAGAAGTCTTCAAAGTGGTGACATGAGTGTCAGTAAGGCATATGCTAAGTGTTGTGAGAAGTCTACCTACTTAGCACTGCGATGGAAGGCAACAGTGACTAGAATCTGCGAGGGTCGAGGAGTATGCTAAATGTGCCTAGGAGTGCTAAGTGTGATGGTCGAATAATGCTAAATGTTGTGATGAGGGCCGACAATGTGACTTAGGTTTAGGTTTGTTTTTGTTTTCCAATAGTATATATATTAATAATGATTGGTTCGATTCGAGTCTAACCCAAAAATTTGTCCACTGAACTCAAATCGAACCAGTTTGATTCCAAAACATTAATCCAACCCAACCTAACCCAACTCTCATGATTCAGGTTGGGTGAGTCCAACATTTCAAATCTTGGGTTCGATATACACACCTAACTAAAAGATATACGTTTTAATCAATTGGGTTAATAAATTATGCTGATTTGACATGAGAAGATTGATCAATGGAACTAGAAATTAGGTCAACTAAGGTTGACCAAACAAAAATTATAATTTGGTTCAAAATGTACATTTCGCTACTTTACCCTATGGTTATTTTCTTTGGCTCCCTGTGTGTATATATATATATATATATATATATATATATATATATAATATGTTTATAATGCAATATTTTGTTTAAAAAGCATAATGAAACTTATTTAGAATGTCCATATTAATAGAGTGGGCCTCTAATGAATAAATTAGTTACTTAATTAGTAATTTGCACGTTAATTAAGGACAATATAATATATATAAATATATATGTATATGTATATATTGCCTTTTTTAACGGGTTGTTTGGTTGTCTATCTGTAATTGAACTCTCCGTTTTTCCCACATCTTTCTGTCCTTTTCAAAATTACATTTTTTTAAAAAAAATTTACAAAAATACCATTTTTGTTAAGTTGATAAAAATACTTCTCGACTCTAGGGTCCGGGATGTTGCAGTTATGCTTGATTTAAATTTTAAAAATTTCACATCGGTTGACGAGGGGAACAAAACATTCTTTATAAGAGTGAAGGAACCTGTCTGTAACATACGCGTTTTAAAATCTTGAGAGGAAGCCTAGAAGTGAAAGCACAAAAAGAACCATATTTACTAGCGAGGAGCTTGGACTTTTAAAAATGATATTAGAGCCAAAGCCAGCGAGGATGTTGCCTCTAAGGGAGGTGGATTAGAGGGAAACGAACCTACTTATAAGGGTGGGGAATCCTCTCCTTAACATACCCGTTTTAAAACCTTGAGAGAAAGCCCAAAAAAAACAATATCTGCTAGCGGTGAGCTTGAGCTTTTACACAACAATACAAACAACGTAATATATTGAACTGTGACGACCCATGATCAAGATTCAGAATCTAAGTTGAAGTTTATAATCAACACAAACGAAACTGTATGAGTTGGATCGGATTGATCCGATTTTTTGATTTATCGAATTTTTTTTAGCACCACTAATAAACTATGTTTAAATCGACACGTTGATACCCATAGCAAAGAAATGATTGTAAGAAGTGGATGAATAAGTAAATAAAATAAAGTGAAACATATAATATAAATATACTCTCTTTGTAAAACTAAATATTATTTCTTAAAAATTATTTTTTTACACCAAAAGTTCAAAAGGTTTTTTTATTTTTTTTATATTTTATTTTAATAATTAAAAAAATAAAATAAACATTCCAAAATCTCCTTATTTAAATGGCCCTCACCAACTTCAATCCACACTCCCCACTTCCCCACTTCTCCTTTCCCATTTCCCCCACTGACCTTTCCCTCTCTCTTTCCTCTCAGAAATGGCCACCGCCAAGCTTTTTCTCGCTCTCTTCGCTCTGGCTGTCTTCTCTCTAGATCTCTCCGCTGTCTCCGCCGCTCACGACGCTCCAGCGCCGGCTGTGGACTGCTCCAGCCTCATCCTTAACATGGCCGACTGCCTCTCCTTTGTCTCCAACGACAGTACCACCACCAAGCCCGAAGGATCCTGCTGCACTGGCCTCAAGACTGTTCTCAAAGCCGACGCTGACTGCCTCTGCCAGGCCTTCAAGAACAGTGCACAATTAGGCGTCGTCCTTAACGTCACCAAGGCTCTCTCTCTCCCTGCCGCTTGCAAAGTCTCTGCTCCTGCTGCTTCTAACTGTAAATGTAAGACTAATTCCTCCAAATCGCTCTTTCAATTTCGATTTTGAGAAAAATGAAACCCTAGGTAAATGAGGAACTGATCTATTTGAGTGAAATCTTTGATTTCTTTTTGTTTTCTCAGTGTCGAACTCTCCTGCTGGTTCTCCTGGTACGATTTCTTCTCTAAACGCTTTTCGATTAGTCTTAATCTTAGTCTGATGATACCGATCTGGATTTCGGAATGTTTGTGAGGAAATGTCTGAGCGTTTATTCTATTTGCATGCAGCGATTGCGCCGGCAAACTCGCCAAAATCGGAGGCGGCGATTGCACCGGCGGTGAACGAGCCGACGGCGGCTCCAGGACCTGGAAAGTCGGCAGCGACGGGAGCGATGGTGTCAGTTGGATCTGTAATCGGCGCCATAGGAGTTGCTCTGTTGAGCAGTTTCTGAGGGGCATGCGGCGTCGTTTTGGTTGGGAGAGAAGGAGAATTTGGGGAAAATTAAATTTGTTTTCTGTGTTTTTATTTTGTGGAAGGGAAAATTTGTTGGCAGTGTTTGGCTTTGGGTTCCTTTCTCTATGGGTATAATTTATGGCGTGTGACTCAAAGCAGATTATAATATTTAATTTTTTTAGTCTTTCAAATCCGTTCAGTTATTATTCCTTTTATTATTATTTTGCTTAAATGAAATATTGTTATTTTAATTTATATTGGATAAATTAATTAATTTTTAAAACTTTTAAATTAGTAAGGAATATATTTGATAGAAAGTTCAAGCATTTATTAGATTTTTTCTTTTAAACTTTATTCTCTTTTTATTTTTTTCTCTCTAAAATTTATCTTTCCCTTTAACTTTTATTTAATTTTTATTTTTAAACAATTTTTGTCCAAAGTCTAAAGCAATATGCTCTCCTAATTTATTTATTTTTTTTCACTTTAAAACATTTATTGTCACATTTTTAAAATTTTAATTTTTATAAATCAATTGAATTATGTTTAAAGAGAAAATGCTGTAATAATTTTTCAATAGTTCTAAACTTAATAAATAAATAATAAATAAAAAGTGAATATTTAATTGGGAATTTAATTCAAGATTCGAGTGCTGCAACTCCCCACCGACCATAATTATGGTTGGTCTTTTTATAGGAAAAGATAAATGTTTTGAATTATTTTTTGGTGAACTTTTAATCTCTAAAATTTTAAAAATAACCAATTTGATAATCTTTCAAATTATTATTTAATGTAATGTTTAATAGTTTTTTTTTTTAAATTTATTTTAAAGTTAAAAATTCTTATTATTATTTTTATTTAATATGTACTAACTCATTCAATTATATGGCTACCATACCTGTCACATCAAAATATTATTATACATATTCAAAGTAATAGTATTCATTTATTGATAATATATTGTCCAAAAATAAATAATATTTTTAAATAAATTTGAGGATTAAAATCGAGGGTTTAAATTTTGAATTTAAGATAAAAATTGAATAGAGTTGAAAGGAACGAAATAATTTTAAATTCTAAATTTTAAAATATCATTAAATAAGTATAAGAAATTGTAAAATAATAATATATAGCATATTATAAATACTTCAATTTTATCTAAAAAAAAAATATTTTAAATTTTCAAAAGTTTCAATAATATCCTTAAATTTTAAAAATACCGAACTAAAAAAAAGTTCAAAAATATTTTTACCGTTAGTTTGCGATGAAAACCGTTAATATTTTGTTTCAAAAATAATTATGTCATTTTAAAATGATTTAAGTTTTTAAACTTTTTATTAATACCCTTACAATATTTTTAAAAACTTCGAAAATACCCTTAAACTTTTTAAAAACTTATAAAATAACCTTTAACATTAAAACGTTTGTAATTAATCTATGAAGTAGCGATAGACGAGTTTCGTCCATGTATTGACAGTAAGAATTTTTTAAAACTTTTTTTTTTTTATAGCGGTAAAAGGTGTCAACGTTAGTTTAAAATTTTATAGATATTTTTTTAATGTAGAGCAATTTTTTTTTTTAAAAAGTTTTTTTTTGTTAGCTTAAAGAATATATTTTTTAGACAGGTGCATATTTGGGTATTTTTATTAATTATTCTAAAATAATTATGAAATATAAATGTAAAATAAATGGCAATAATATTGTAGACCCAGAAATAATTATATATGAAATTTATAAATTTATAAAAATTGTGAGCTGCAAAACTTCGTACCAGATGTTATTAATAAAATACCAATAATACTATTCTTATTAAAATCTAAGGCTGTATTTTCTTCCATTATTTCAACATTTATTTAATTTTTTCATACCAATAAAAGATAATTTGAATACGTTTCCAAAATATTCGATTAAATCAACCCATTAAAGCTTGAGTTGCTGTTGGCATGGGCGACATATACTCTAGCGTCTAACCCGTTTTTGAAAAAAAAAAGGGGTCAAAGAAGGTTTTAAAAATATTTTAAAAGCGTTTTAAGAGTGCAATGTTATAGGTTAGTAAGCAATAAGGGATAACAATGACATTAATTATATACGGTTCAGGTAGGAAGAATGGATGATTAGTCACATTCTACGTGTAACAACTCAAGCCCACCATTAGCCAATAATGTCTGCTTTGGCCCATTACAAATGATACCATAGTTAGGTTTCCGGCAATGTGACACCAAGGATGCTGGGTCTCGTGTGAGATTCTTTATAAAGGGTCAGAAATCGGGGGTTTATAACGGGTGCGTACGTTTCTTTTTATGAATGGGTCCTCATAGATTTAAAAATTTGTGTAGGTAACCCAAACATTATGGGCCATAGTTCATGTTTGGTTTAGTTTGATTGGGCTTAAGAAAACATAGAAATAAATGAAATATAAAATATCATAATCATTACTTTGTTTCATTTTAGAAGGGTGTATGTATATATTAACTTATTAATTTTTAATCATCAAATAATGTTTTAATTACAAATAATCATAGAAAACTAAGTAATTAAATTTAACATTTTTATTATTAGAACATTCATTAATATTTTTTTAATAACATATTAATTAATAGTTTACGTAAGTTATTTTAATGTATGTTGCCTTATAACTATGTTTATTTATATTAATTTATAATAATAGAATAATGTAGTATATCAAAATTATTTTTAATGTGTTATAGTCAATTATATATTTAATTAAAACATATTTATGAAAATTAAATTTATAATAAAAAAGAAAAAAAAAATGACAATAAAAAAGTGAGAGAGAGAGAGAAAAATGATTGAAAAAAAAAAAAAAGGTGATAATTATTAGAAATGTTTATGGATGAAAGGGAAGGTAATTCTGTTAGGTGTGGTAATTCTGTAATAGCCTGGCATAGAAAGGCAAGGTAATATAGAAGGTAATTCTGTTAGGTGTGGTAATCCTGTAATAGCCTCACACACAAGGTAATATGGAAGGTAATTCTGTTAGAAGGTGTAATTCTGTTAGAAAGTGTAATACCGGGTAATTGTTAGAAGGTGTAATAGTCTCACCTAGAAACTTAAGGTAATTGTGTTAGAAGGTGTAATTGTGTTCGAAAGTGTAATAGCAGGTAATTGTCTCACCTAGAAACTGAAGGTAATTGTGTTAAAAGGTGTAATAGTCTCGTCTAGAAACTGAAGGTAATTATGTTAAAAGGTGTAATAGTCATGTAATTCAGTTAGAAGGTGTAATAGCCATGTAATTCTGTTAGAAGGTATAATAGTCTCAACGCAGAAACCGAAGGTAATTCAGTTAGAAGGTGTAATTGTCTCAACGCAGGAACCGAAGGTAATTTAGTTAGAAGGTGTAATTGTCTCAACGCAGAAACCGAAGGTAATTCAGTTAGGAGTATTAGCCTCACGCAAAAACGCAGAAATCAAAGGTAATTCTGTTAAAATATTTAATAGTCTCACGCAGAAACCGAAGGAAATTCTATTAGAAGGTATAATAGCCTCACGCAAATACGCAGAAACCGAAGGTAATTCTGTTAGGAGGTGTAATAGCCTAACGCAAACACCAAAGGTAATTCCCAAGGTAGACACAGACACCAAAGGTAATTCTGTTAGGGGGTGTAATAGTCTCACGCAGAAATCAAAGGTAATTCTGTTAGGAGGTGTAATAGCCTAACGCAGAAATCAAAGGAAATTCTATTAGAAGGTGTAATAGCCTCACACAGACAGTATCAAAATTTAAAAAACAATGAAATTTCTGACAAAGAAAAGAAAGAGACAGGAAAAATTAGAGATAAAGAAAAGAAAGAAACAGACAAAGGCCAAACCCAAGGTAATTCTAAGTAAAATAATAAATAAATAAATAAAAATAATTAAAAAAACAATTAATAAATAAATGAACAAATAAAAATAATTAAAAAAACAATTCTTTGGTTTGGGAGCTACTCAAGTACTAAAATTTCTGAAAGAAAAAAAAAAAAAAATTGAAACGATCGCATATCTACCTATTTGCAGGATGAAACAAAGGTAATTTTGCAGGGGAGACAATGGTAAATATTTTTTTAGATAAGTGATGTCCAAATTGTAATATCCTAAGTAAAATAATAAATAATCAAATAAAAATAATTAAAAAAACAATTCATCCTTAAATTCTTCCCCTTCCTTCAAATATCTCTCCCCAACACAGACTACTCAATTTTCAGAATTTATAAGATTTTTGAAGAAAAGATAAAAAAAACTCCAAGAATTTCCTTAAAAAAATAAAGAAACAAAAAAATTAATGGTCTTCAAGTTTCCTCTAACTAACGACTAAATCATATCTCTTTCCTCAAAGAGAAACCATATCTACAATAAAATCATCTCTCTCCTCAACGAATCTTAGTAAACCATGTCCCTACGAAACGACAAAACTATATTTCTTCCCTCACTGAATGACAACCATATTTCTCCCCTCGGCCAACGATGAAACCATATTTCCCCTCAACGAACAATAAAACCATATCTACGAAAAAATCATCCCTCCCCTTAATGAACGATATCTACGAGAAAATCATCTCTCTCCTCAACGAATGAGAAAACCATATCTCTCTCGTCAGCGAACAACAAAACCATATCTCTCCCTTAGCGAACCACGAAACCATATCTCTCCCCTCACAAACCATATCTATGAGAAAATCATATCTACGAGGAAACCACCCTCTCCTCAACAAACTCAACAAAGGAGGAAATCATATCTCTCCCCTCAACAAACGAGAAAATCATATCTACGAGGAAATCACTCTCTCCTCAACGAACGACAAAACCATATTTCTCCCCTTAACCAACGACGAAACCATTTTTCTCCCCTCAACGAACAACGAAACCATATCTCTCCCCTCAACGAACAACGAAACCATATCTCTCCCCTCAACGAATGAGAAAATCATATCTACAAAAAAATCATCTCTCTCCTCAACGAGAGACGAAACCATGTCCCTCCCCTCAGCGAACGACAAAACCATATTTCTCCCCTCAGCCAACGACAAAACCATATCTCCCCTCAACGAACAAGAAAACCATATCTACGAGAAAATGATATCTCTATCCTTAATGAACAAGAAACCACATCTCCCCTTAACGAACAAAAAAATCATATCTACGAGAAAATGATATCTCTCTCCTCAATGAACGAGAAAGCCAAATCATTGAGGAACCATATTTCTCCCATCAATGAGAAAACCATATCTACGAGAAAATGATATCTCTCTCCTCATCGAACGAAAAAACCATATCTACGAGGAAACCATATCTCTCTCCTCATCGAACGAGAAAACCATATCTATGAGGAAACCATATCTCTCTCCTCATCGAATAAGAAAACCATATCTACGAGGAAACCATATCTCTCTCCTCATGGAACGAAAAAACCATATCTATGAGGAAACCATATCTCTCTCCTCATCGAACGAGAAAACCATATCTACGACGAAACCATATCTCTCTCCCTCAACGAACGACGAAACCATATTTCTCTCCTTCAACGAAGGACGAAACCATATTTCTCTCCTTCAACGAAGGACGAAACCATATTTCTCTCCTTCAACGAAGGACGAAACCATATCTCTCTTCCTCAACGAACGATGAAACCATATCTCTCCCCTCAACGAACGACAAAAAACATATCTCCCCTCAAACGAGGAAACTATATCTCTCCCCTCAAATGAGGAAACATATCTCTCCCCTCAAACGAGGAAACCATATCTCTCCCCTCAAATGACGAAACCATATCTCTCCCCTCAAACGACGAAACTATATCTCTCTCCCTCAAACGACGAAACTATATCTCTCTCCCTCAAACGACGAAACTATATCTCTCTCCCTCAACGAACGACGAAACCATATCTCTCCCCTCAATGAATGACGAAATCATATCTCTCCCCTCAAACAAGGAAACCATATCTCTCCCCTCAACGAACGAGAAAACCATATCTCTCCCCCTCAGCGAACGAAGAAACCATATCTCTCTCCTCAACGAATGAGGAAACCATATCTATGAGGAAACCACTCTCTCCTCAAACGAGAAAACCATATCTCTCCCCTCAGCAAACGAAGAAACCATATCTCTCCCCTCAGAGAACGAAGAAACCATATCTCTTCCTCAGAGAATGAAGAAACCATATCTCTCTCCTCAACGAATGAGAAAACCATATTTACGAAGAAACCATATCTCCCCCCTCAGCAAACGAGGAAACCATATCTCTCTCCTCAACCAATGAGGAAACCATATCTATGAGGAAACCACTCTCTCCTCAAACGAGAAAACCATATCTCTCCCCTCAGCGAACGAATAAACCATATCTCTCCCCTCAGAGAATGAAGAAACCATATCTCTCTCCTCAACGAGAAAACCATATTTACGAAGAAACCATATCTCTCTCCTCAGCGAACGAGGAAACCATATCTCTCCCCTCAGCGAACGAAGAAACCATATCTCTCCCCTCAGCGAACGAAGAAACCATATCTCTCTCCTCAACGAACGAGGAAACCATATCAAATGAGGAAACCATATCTACGAGGAAACCACTCTCTCCTCAAACGAGAAAACCATATCTCTCCCCTCAGCGAACGAATAAACCATATCTCTCTCCTCAACGAATGAGGAAACCATATCTACGAGAAAACCACTTTCTCCTCAACGAACAAGAAAACCATATCTCTCTCCCTCAACGAACGACGAAACCATATCTCTCCCCTCAATAAACGACGAAACCATATCTCTCCCCTCAATAAACGACGAAATCATATCTCTCCCCTCAAACGAGAAAACCATATCTCTCCCCTCAGCGAACGAGAAAACCATATCTCTCCCCTCAGCGAACGAGAAAACCATATCTCTCCCCTCAGCGAACGAAGAAACCATCTCTCTCCTCAACGAATGAGGAAACCATATCTACGAGAAAACCACTCTCTCCTCAACGAACAAGGAAACCATATCTCTCTCCCTCAACAAACGACGAAACCACGAAACCATATCTCTCCTCTTAACGAACGATGAAACCATATCTCTCCTCTCAAACGAGGAAACCATATCTCTCCTCTCAGCGAACGACGAAACCCTATCTCTCCCCTCAGCGAACGACGAAACCCTATCTCTCCCCTCAGCGAATGAAGAAACCATATCTCTCTCCTCAACGAATGAGGAAACCATATCTCTTCCCTCAAACGAGGAAACCATATCTCTCCCTTCAGCGAACGAAGAAACCATATATCTCTCCTCAACGAATGAGGAAACCATATCTACGAAGAAACCATATCTCTCCCCTCAAACGAGGAAACATATCTCTCCGCTCAAACGATGAAACCATATCTCTCCCCTCAACGAACGACAAAAAGTCAAACGAGGAAACATATCTCTCCCCTCAAACGACGAAACCATATCTCTCCCCTCAACGAACGAACGACAAAAAGCATATCTTTTCCCTCAAACGACGAAACCATATCTCTCCCCTCAACAAACGACAAAAAGTCAAATGAGAAAACATATCTCTCCCCTCAAACGACGAAACCATATCTCTTCCCTCAACGAACGACAAAAATCATATCTCCCCTCAAACGAGGAAACCATATCTCTCTCCTCAACAAATGAGGAAACCATATCTACGAGAAAATCACTTTCTCCTCAACGAACAAGGAAACCATATCTCTCTCCCTCAACTAACGATGAAACCATATCTCTCCCCTCAATGAAAGAGGAAACCATATCTCTCCCCTCCAACGAATGAGACACGTGCCACGTAAATGACTTTACTATCGGTATGGTTAGAAATTGATGATTTGTATGATGACACGTGCCACGTGGTTCTTCACGTGTCAATTGTTTGATATCTGTGATATGTTTATGAAACAACATGAGTATGACGGTCGATATTCCTAACGGGTGTCTGACATCAACAACTATCAGAGAATGCTCGCTCGACAAAAAAGGGGTTCAAGAGGTGTGCGAACCAATTGGTGGGCACATACTTGCATGTGTGGACCGTGTGTAGAATAGTAAATACAAATCCAATTATCTGTTTAGGATAGCCACCTAAAGTAATATAGACCAAAAGGATAGGCTCATTCATGCATTAGACATATGAAAGGTGGCATAGTATATAGATGACATGTATCAAATGGATTAAATATATGACTCTACCTTCAGAGTCATATACTTCACACCACTTTTCCTACTTGATTTAGGTCCCTAAATGAATTAGTGATGTCTCCGTTCATCACAAAATAGCTAAAACTATTTTGATGCTTAACTAATAAAAGGAAATGGATCAACCTTTTAGAATGATGTATATCGTTCTAAGTTTAGTAGTAATCTGTTCTTGATTTTGATAATTCAATATGATTTGCTTCTAGGGTGAAATCTAAATCATGTAGATCCAATTTGATTGCTTTATTTTCGATAGATATGAAAGAATAATTCTATTGCATGTCCTAAGAAAAAAAACTTAACACATCAAAAACTTAAATTTTGACAAGGTTAGACATCATTAACATTCCGAGTAATTCCGAGCCCGCATTCTCCCACCCCACGACACCGACCGATCCCTTTGACATGCAGACCGACGCTTGAGCTCAAGAATCTGCCTTTGCCACACGGTTCTATCCACCTCAAAGCCTCCTCTCTCATAGGAATACCCATTATTCAAACCCATCATAGAGTCATCATATTGTCTTCTAAGAACAGGATCAGAGAGCGTCTTGTACGCCGCATTCAGCTGAACAAACATCTTGGTAGACTGCTCTTTGAGCAAAGGATCACAAACAAGGTCAGGATGATACTGCAAAGCCATGGCTCTATAAGCCCTCTTGATCTCTTCACCGCTTGCATTGCAGCCGCTACTCACCGACAGCAATTTGTAATAATCAGGCCCTTTGGTGGTAGCAGCCTTGCAGGACAAGCCCACCATCGGCCTGGTCGGAGTGCCCACCATCGGTGTGGAGAAAGCCACTCGGTTTGGTGAAGAATTTGGTGAAGAAAACATGGGTAGTTTTGATTGACAAATGGAGGATAGGAAGGAAGGAAGGAGAAATGGGTATAACATATATATAGTGTGTGAAAGCTTAATGAAGAAGAATTATTCTTAATTTTGGTGAGATTCCACTTTGATCGGACAAGAGAACAAAACACATTTTATAAAGGAATGAAAACATCTTTCTAGTAGACGGATTTTAAAAATTTTGAGGGAAAGTCCAAAACCTCTCCTTAAGAGATGGGTATTAAAAAGTTTAACGAACAAAACACCTTTTATGAAGGTATGAAAACCTCTTTCTAGCAGACGGGTTTTAAAATTTTTGATGAAAAGTCTAAAACCTCTCTTTAAGAAACGGGTATTAAAAAGTTTAAAGAGGATAATATCGGCTAAGAATAAGCTTATGAGATTAGAACGGTTTAAATGTGACGGTGAGGTTCGTGGAAAGTGGGGAGGGTAAAGAACAAAAGAAAATTGTGGGTTTGAAATCTGGTGGGCTGGGAAGACGACGGCTAAGTAAGGAGAGTATTGACGCGTTTTGGAATGCATGGTAACCATCGAGACCAATATTGTATTTGTGGTGAAGAAAGAGACTAGTTTTGTCTTGTTTGTTTATATAACCGACTTGTTTTTTTTAATACCTTCTAGATGTTTTTTTTTTCTTTGGTGTAAATTTGGGTATTGATGGGTTGGGTAAGTTCATGACTAAATTCAATTGTTTTGGGTGGTCGAATCTTTCCATCCAAACAACGTTAAACGTAAAATAATGAACTCAATCCAAACATAAAGTTTTTTGGATTAAATTGATTTGGATTATTCGGGTCAATTATTTATTTTTAAAAAATAAAAGTAAAACTTAGTATTTAGTAAGTAACTGAAAAATGTCGGAATTCTTGCCATCCACGCTGAGACACACCCCACGACCTCTACGGATCGCGAAACATCACCTCAGACCTTATGCAAGCTCCGAGGACATCTACAAAAGAGAAAATTAGAGGGAAAAGCGAAAGAGAGACGAGCTCAGCAAAGTTTTCTGGCTAGACCCAAAACCGCGAAACCATAATCAAAACGACCAAACTCGATGTTGAAACGCCTGATTCACGCCACGAAAGGGACCCTCGATGACTGTATGTTCATCTAAGGTACGTTTCATCCTTTTTACGTACATCAACGTTGGTAACAAGAGAGGGATCTCAATTTTTGAGAGTTTCATGGATTTATGTACTCGAGAGCAGACCCAAACTCGCGCCTCGACCCAAGAAGCAAAATGCAACGTGTCCCTCTCCCTTGGTGACACGTGTTACGCCTGCAGACACACTCCTCTCAGACTCCAACGGCTTGAATAAGTTGTTCTACCTTTAATGTTTTAAAATTTATGTCATCATCATTTTTAAGTTTATTTCTCAATTATGTGTTAAACAAGTAAGACCATAAACGTGTTTTCAACCATGAAGTCTATTTTAGTATGAAATTTATTACTTAAATGATGATGTTGGCCGTAGCCACTTTAGGTAACTAAAATCTAGGACCCTTACCCGTAAAATTTTCATTGAATTCATCATTTATTTGAATTTAATATAACTCATATAAATTCATAATTAGACCCAAATCATTTAGGTTGGATTAATTAGGTTTTTCGAGTTTTCAGATTTTTTTTTGAACTCTTTTGTAAATATAACAAGTTTTTTTCTTTTCTTTTTTTATTTTTTATTTTTTAATTATAAGAAAATGCTTAGTTTTAAAGGTTTATAAGTGATATACTATTTTTTGTATCATTAATGTAATATGTCATTTATATACCATTATTGTATCAATGATCAAGTATAGCATTTATATGACTAATACAAAATGTATAACTAATATTGACTTTTGTACATCTACATTACTAGGATATGTATTAGAGGGTGTACCATCAACGAATGAACTCTTCTAATAGCACACGTTTTTTTGGTCTCCAATATTTGGACAAATTTTATACACATATACATATCTTTTATAGAAATCGAGTAATGCAAAGAAATTAACCAAGGATTGTAACAGTTCAAACCCAAGATTAGCAGATATTGTCGTCTTTTCAATTTTCCTTCAACAATTTTCCCTCAAGGTTTTAAAACGTGACTACTATGGAGAGGGTCTAGTCTTACTAACTATGATACCATTTGTAACAGCCCAAGTTTACCATTAGTAAATATTGTCTGTTTTAACCCATTACGTATAGTCGTCAGCCTCACGATTTTAAAACGCATTTATTAGGGAGAGATTTCTACATTTTATAAGGAATACTTCGTTTCGATGGATATTGAGAAATTTAAATGATTAGAGGCAATCTTTTGGTTTATATGCATTGATTTAATCACTCATTTAAATCTAGAAACTCAATAAAACTGGCTCGTAATCTCGAATTTGTGTCACTTTTACACAACATTTCATTAACATGAACAAATAGTTACTATGGCTGTAACGACCCAAATCCACCGCTAGCAGATATTGTCCTCTTTAGGTTTTTTCTTTCGGGCTTCCCCTCAAGACTTTAAAATGCGTGGAAGGTTTCCACACACTTATAAATGATGGTTTGTTCTCCTCCCCAAATCCACCACAAGCAGATATTGTCTTCTTTGGGCTTTTTCTTTCGGGCTTCCCCTCAAGACTTTAAAACGCGTGGAAGGTTTCCACACACTTATAAATGGTGGTTTGTTCTCCTCCCTAACTAATGTGGGACACATCACGATGGTTTAGTTTAGTTCTACTACCATTGCAAATGCATCGAACACTATGACATTAACTAAGCAACATTTTATCACCAACCAAGAGTAGTTACCGATAGGTAAAAGGAGGTTTTCTTTTATATGTATTCCAACACAAATGAAGTTTGCCCTAGATCTTATTAAAAGAAGATTCAAATAACATCTGACGATAATCATATATTGTCGTAGATTTGAATGTAACTTTTTACAATTCAAGCTAAGAACGAAAGGATCCCGCTATTGTTAAGTGAAACTGTGTAAAGTTGGTTTTTATTTTTCTTCATTGTCTATACATTGTTGTCCTTTTAACACGACCGTAGTTGGAGAATTTAAGATTCTTTAGACCTTACAAATTGCCACTAGATGTCGATATCTAAATTTAAGCTTTAGCTTGACCATTTTTTTTAATTATTATTCATAATCACATAAATTTATGAACAAGACAACCAAAGTTTACACCATATTTTATCGGTCGAATACTTCCAAGGCTCATCAAACCACGTAATGGCACCAATAAAAAGTCCACCTGCCAGCCAAAATGTGGCATTTGATCTCATAGCATACCCTATTTTAAAATGAAATGAATTGATCTTTGAAGATCTTCTGAGGATTTCAAGTCTATGAACTAAACCGTTAAGGTATCGTCAAGTCGGCTAGATTTAATTACTCGAATTATACGTTTTTATTGACATGTTCGAAGAAAACATAAAAAAATAACCATCCTATCGTAAATCTTTGAATCTCTTTATTCATTTTTGTCTATGGATGTGTGAATGCAATCGAGAGACGGGTGGCACCAATGAGAGAATGAGCGTTTCAAAGTGTCCTGTTTGGCAACCACGAGAAGAATCTCTAATCGGCGACGTTGGCTTGAGTAATCGATTATCGTCAACACCATAACAACACTCCACGATTGTGAGTTAGGGACTACCAACGATGAGCTTTCTGGTTTTGTAAAGGCGACCTTGGGGGAGTGACCGATGAGGACAATCAACGACACCACGAGTGAGCTCACAACCTAACCCAACCAAACCATATATCTTCAAGTTGGGTTGAATTGGGTTGCTGGATTGTTTTTTTAAAAATCTTACTTATCAACTTTATCAACTGTATATGATAGATCAATAACTAAAATCTAGAAAAATTCAAAAATCAAAAATAAAAAATCAAATGTTCATAAGCCACATGCATTACTAACATGGATGGAAACATTAAATATTCTTAATCATTTTAACAATAGAGTAGACTTGAATTGTAACTCTATATTCGGGTTGGCTCAACAAAATATATGTCAACTCACAAACTGAACCAATTTTTTTATTTATCACCATTCAGATTAGACTTTGTAATTTGAATTTGTCAACTGATGACTTTGGCATTCCCCTATGACATAATCACGTTATCTACTCCTCGCTTCTTAAGAGCGAAAACTATTCCCACTTACCAACACAACACTAACATGCATTGCACGAAAATTCTAAGAAATTACCGAATATGAAATTTCTCCAAGTAAAACACGCTTAACCATTGAGTTTCTAGACTTGAATTGTAACCCTATTTTCGAGATAACTTGACCAAAAATATGTCAACTCGCAAATCAAACCAATTTTTTTTATCTATAGAAAGCTCATCGCAATCCAAACTAAAATATAACAATCCATATCCAGGATTCAGTTCATGCTTTGTAATCTGGATTTGACACCTGATGACCTTGGTGTTTCCCTACGACATAGTCACGTTATCTACTCCTCGCTTCTTAAGAGCGAAAACTATTCCCACTTACTAACACAACACTAACATGCATTGCACGAAAATTCCAAAGAAATTACCGAATATGAAATTTCTCCAAGTAAAACACTCTTAACCATTGAGTTTTTATGATTGAGCCACCGAAAAAAAAGATACACTTTGTTGGTATAGACAGTAACTTTTATTTCTTTTAAGCTTTTCTATCTCCAGAATCGCTCTCATTTAGATGTAGTCTCAATTCATTCATGTATCTCTCATTTACTCGGGCACACCTATAAATTAACGTAAATAAAAATATTGATAAAAAATAGGAAATAAAAAAAAAAAGAGTGTATATATAAAGCCGGCCAACACGTGCATCTTGAGACCTTAATTACTATATAATTAATTAATTAACTAATATTTATTCTTTTAAAAGAAAGACCTAAATGAACTGTAGTGATAAGGGAGATGGTTGGCTTATGAAACTCAATACAAATTTTAATACTTTCTTCATTGTTCTTATCTGCTTGGAATTTGCTTTTGGAGATTATCTTCATTTGAAAGGTTATTGATGGAGCTAAGTTGGTGGAAAAGTTCATGTCAAAAGTCAAAGTTTCATTTTTTAATACAAAATATAAAGATTCTTCATTATTATTTTAAATTTTCTAATTTTATTGTTAATATAATAATTCACATTCAATTCCCGAGCATAGTTCATAGAATAAGTTTAAATTACCGTTCTAATTTGATTGTGAGCTCAAAAAAAACTAATAAATAAAGCTCGGTCAAATTTGTAAGCTAGTATGATATGCTCGTCTAATGATTAGTGAATACAATATTGATAATGCATATTACCTTTAGATCTACCATGTTTGAAATGTTACATTAACTTGAATCTTTGACGTTTTAGTCGAGGTTAATGTCTTAGAATTATGATTAGATTAGTAATATCTTAATTAATTAACTTTGGTTGGGTTTAACGCTAAAAAAACTAGAGCAATAATACTTCACACGAATTAAAAAGTTTATAACCTAATCTTATTACTACAAAATTTAACTAAAGATGATGTTCATCATAATCATATTTTGTGATTTTTTTCTGTCCTTGAGTTAACCATCAAAGAAATTTCATACATGATAGTAGAATATAATTATCACAGTTAAGTTAATTATAATAGTTAAAACGATCAAGTTAACTTATTAATGATAACTACGGTCGTTATAATAATTTTTTTTTATATTATTTAATGAACACATTAATGCCCATATATATTAACAAATAATAAGTAAATTATCGATCTAGTGCAAATGAGAAAATCGACAATTCTCAAGCACTCTTACAAGTGACCTCACAAAGGATCCAATCGTGGAAGAAGTTTGATATGGCTAAGTCATCCACGACGGAAGCATTTGTAACGTGTAGTTGTATAGAGATAACGAAAAAGAAGGTAAGATGCATTTGAAAAGAGCTTCATAACCTAAGAGAGGCAACTTGAAAAGAAAAACAAATCATAAAAGATATAAACATGTAGTTCTTTTTTTTTTTTTTTTTTTTTT
>NW_019268545.1:788169-788905 GCF_002738365.1 Cucurbita moschata | reverse complement strand
TTTTTTTTTTTTTTTTTTTTTTTTTGTTCGATTTGGTGTGAGTAGTTGCAAAATCGACCTGATCCGAATTGACTTGATTCGTTTTGGTTTCCTTCACTCCTATAATTAATGTTGAAATTTTTTGAAGGGTAAGCAAGAAAATGATTAAAACTCGAGTCGAGCTAAACTTGAGAACCCAATTCGGCTTAGGAGAGAGAATGAAAGGGTTCAAATCCATTGGCTTGACCTCAGCCTCGGCTTGCCTCATGCCTCCGGCTCGAGAGACCTAAGGGTCAACTTGATTCTCAAACCCAAATCTAGGAAAAAAAAAAAAAGAAGAAGAAAAAACGAGAACTCTAGGTGAACCCTCTTATAAATACATCATTATGATTATTTCACTCTTTCACTCTTTGATTCAAGCATCAGAGTGTATGTGACAAACAACACGTTAGTTTGTAAATTAGTTAATTCATTTTGGGGTGTAGGCAGGCAGGTTAGGTTGAAAAAAATCTTTTAGACCAATCATAAATTTTTGGTTGGTTGGTTCAATTGATCAACCAGAATATTCACAACTTAACTTAATCCAATCATCTGAATCCAATCATCTATTTTCAGGTTGGGTTGAGTAGTTTTTTTTTTCCTTCTTAAAAATCACTTATTTACTAGTAGAATTAGGGTGTAACCCTATTTTTGAGTTGGTAGCTTTCCCAAAAAAAAAAAAAAAAAAAAAAAAAAAAAAAAAAAAAAAAAAAAAAAA
>NW_019268545.1:773780-788048 GCF_002738365.1 Cucurbita moschata | reverse complement strand
AAAAAAAAAAAAAAAAAAAAAAAAAAAAAAAAAAAAAAATCACCTACAAACTGAATTAAATGAAAACCTCAACCTAATTCGAGAAAAAATCTAACTCTATTCAACGTTTATGGTTTGAGTTCAGATAATTTGGATTGCTTAGGTTGTGGAGTCATACCAACGCTACTAAATTCACTAAATCAAAAAATGTTAAGATAAGTTAATGCACAAGCTCAAGTATATGAAGATCATGTGTTTTTCTCGAATCTAGATTTTGTCATCAACACCCACCGAAAAATATATATTTCTTTTTAATTTTAGAACTAGGTTTCTTGAGAACACGCTTTAACTTGGTGAATTAACTAGTCTTTTGGCTATAAAATCGTAATGCTCTCTATTGAGTATATTTAGTATTTCATTCTTGTTTACTCAAATATCATATTTGACCCTTTATTCTCTGTTGAGGATATTTAGCCTACTCTTTACTCTCTACTCTCCATTGAGGATATTTAGCCTCCCCTTTACTCCCTCGATGATATTTAGCTTCAATTACGATTTATATAGGTATCATATTTGGCTCTTTATTATAGGCAAATATATTGTATGATATTTAGCTTTTCATTACGGTTTACTATAGATATCATATTTGGCAAATATTGTATGATATTTAGCTTTCCATTATGGTTTACAATAAGTATCATATTTGATTCTTTATTATAGACAAATATATTATATAATATTTAGTATTCCATTACGGTTTACCGTTGGTATTATATTTGATCTTTTATTATAAACAAATATCTGGATACATTTATTTCTTATCATTCCCTTTTGTAACGAATTTAATCATTTAGGGGCATTGGTTAAAATAAACTAAAAAAAGGAGCACTCTAACCCAAAACTTCAACCCCATGCCAAAGCCAAAAACCAAATGCCATTCACAACAAAATCCGGTAACTCATAATTAAGTGAACGAAAAGGAAATATACACACAAGAAGAAGAAAAACAAAACAAGAAAACATCATATGTAATTTGTAAACAGCTGATCAAAACTATATACTACAAGGAAGAACAGACAATAAAAACACTACACAGTTCGTGGTAGTTAAGGATCAAGAGCCGCATTTGGGGCATAAGTCTTAATAGCTTCGTTGACACTAAGGAAAATGTTGTCTTCTCCAATGAGCTTGTCGAAGTTTGCAGCTAAGAGCTTCTCCATTATCACTGGACCTGGATTTGCAAGTGCAAGCTCAATTTCCTTCTTCTGCAAATGAGAGTACAATCCCTCAATCGCATGGATGCCGCTCGTGTCGATATCGTTTACCGCTGCCATGGAAACACAAGAATTATTTGTTCATTTCCATTTTGATGCATACATAATATTGTGGATTACTTCAATCGATTACGTCGTTTCACTTACGAGACATGTCGATGACCACGACTTTGATGGGGAGAGATTGGTCTTTGAGCTTCTCTGTTTCATCTGCTAGCCATCTCAGTATCCTAATGCGTATGAAAGTTAGCTATCAAGTAGACCTTAGAAAGGGAGTGAAGCTATCAATAAAAATCATGCGTGCATTTCAAATGATTTTAATGTGTGAAGATGTTTTGTGGAGACCCGTCTGTTCGAAGAATCAATTCGACTTAACTGTAAGGAAAGACGAAAGATTCCTTCTTGATCTTCTCCTCAACTCTCGATTCATGAAACAGTAAACACTCTCGAAGAATCAATGATCGTTAACTGTCAGTCAAATTAATTCTCTTCCATATTTCATTTATTCACAAAATACGGGGAATATCTTCAAAAGCTAGGGAATCAATGCCAGAGCGAAAAACTCCCATTTAAATTTGAGATGAAGGAAGGAGCGAGTAGAGTTTTTTTTTTTTTCAATAGATAAACGAGGTTGGGGACAGAAATTGAATTCCCCATCCCTACACTTTTCTATTATAGGAAATGAAAGAGGTGGTGGGGACGGAGACAAGAATAGAAAAAGTGTGAGATCTCACATCGGTTGGAGAGGAGAATGAAACATTCTTTATAAGGGTGTGGAAACCTCTCTGTAGGGGACGCATTTTAAAACCATGAGGGGAAGCCTAGAAGGGAAAGTCCAAAGAGAACAATATCTGCGGGCTTGAACTATTACAAATGGTATCAGAGAAAGACACGAGGCGATGTGTCAGCGGGGAGGCTGAGCCCCAAAGGGGGGTGCACACGAGGCGGTGTGCTAGCAAGGACGTTGGGACTCGAAGGGGGGAGGATTATGAGATCCCACATTGGTTGGCGAGGAGAACGAAACATTCTTTATATGGGTGTGGAAACCTTTCCCTTGCAGATGCATTTTAAAACCTTGAGAGGAACCTTGGAAGGAAAAGTCCAAAGAGGACAATATTTGTTAGTAGTGAGAATGAACGGTTACAAATGGTATCAGAGCCAGACACAAGATGATGTGTCAGAGAAGAGGCCGAGCCTCGAAGGGGTTGACACAAGACGATGTGCCAGCGAAAAGGCTGAGCCTCGAAGGGGTTGACACGAGACAATGTGCCAGCGAAGAGGTTGAGCCTCGAAGGGGTTGACACGAGACAATATTCTAGTGAAGAGGCTGAGCCTCGAAGGGGTTGACACGAGACAATGTGCCAGCGAAGAGGCTGAGCCTTGAAAGGGTTGACATGAGGCGGTGTGTCAGCAAGGACATTGGGCCCCGAAGAGGGGAGGATTATGAGATCTCACATCAATTGGAGAGGAGAACGAAACATTCTTTATAAGTGTAGAAACCTCTCCCTAATAGATGCGTTTTAAATCCTTGAGAGAAAGTCGAGAAGAGAAAACACAAATAGGACAATATTTACTAACTATGGGATTGAGCTGTTACAAAAAGCTTCTCTCGTTCTCACCCATCTCACAGGTGGACATTTCTAAATTTGATTGTACTCATTTTCCAAACTATTTCTAAGAGAGAAATAAAAAAGAAAAATTGAAGTACAAGTACCTTTCTTTGACATAGTTGGCATTGGAGAAGTATATTGAAGAATCAACCCTAACCATGAGGATTCCATCAATCCTCTTTGCCCCAGGGTATTGCAAAATGTTTCTAAAAATGGCAATCTTTGGGAGCTTCCCAAGCAAAGCAATGCGAGGTCTCGTCACTTGCAATAGAATTTTGAACAGCGACAAACTCACCTATAGTATTGTTCGAATTATGTTCATTTCAAGACATAAACATACAAGTAACCAAATTTAGTACTTACAGCAATGAGAAGACCAATCTCGACCGAATCAAAGACGACGCCGAAGAAAGCTCCCATGCAAGCAATGAAGTCGAATTTATCGATCTTCCATAGCAATATCACGGCGTCGATGTCGATGAGCCCAATCACGGCGCAAATGATGATGGAGGCGAGAATGGCATTAGGGGTATACTTGAAAAGGGGTGTGATGAGCTCTAAGGTCAAGAGAACGACGCATGCCATGACGATGTTCGACATCGGTGTGCTGCAGCCAGCCATGTAGTTCACAGCCGACCGGGAGAATGATCCTACATGGGTGACAATGGAAAAAGCTCGTTAAAGATTCAACGGACGACGACGACGACAATGACAAAAAAGTTATAAGTGTAGAACCTGTGGCTACATAGCAAGAAGTCATGGAGCCAGCAATGTTCATGGTGCCAAGAGCCATCATTTCTTTGTTACCATTGATCTCGTAGTCCTTTAAGTCTGCGAATGTTCTTGCAATGGCCACAGCTTCCTATATTAAACAAACAATGAAAGAAACAAAGAAGGAAGAAATTAGCGATTGAAATTAACATAAGATTAGTGTGTTTAATTAAGATTAATGAATGAAATTAGGGAAGTGTACCGTGAGGGCAATCAAACCAGCAACCACTCCAATTTTGAAACCTTTGGTGAGATTGTCTCCATGGAAGAAGATCTTATCAAGGGATGGTGGATTTATTCCTTTATCTATGTGTTTTACCTGAAAAATATAAAACCATACTAAATTCACAAAATTTCAACTAAAATAGACATAGAAGCTATATATATATATATTTGGGTTAATAGGGTGTTCAAACAAGAACCCGATGACATAAAAAAATCTGATCAGTCTAACCCAATTCGCACTATTTGAATTAAGTTATGAGCTTGTTTGGGTTGAATTGGGCTGGATTGGGTTGGGTTCAAATAAATGAAAACTTTAAAAGAGCCCGATGACATGAAAAATTCGATCAACTCAACCCAACCCAACTAATACGTTTTGGGTTGAGTTATGATCTCATTTGGATTGAGTTAGGTTCAAATAAATGAAAACCTTAAAAGAACCTGGTGACATGAAAAATCCAATAAACCTACCCCAGCTCGTACGGTTTGGGTTAAGTTATGAACTTATTTGGGTTGGGTTGGATTGGGTTGGGTTGAGTTAAAAAATTGAAAACTTTAAAAGAACTTGATGATATGAAAAATCCAATCAACCCAACCCACCTAGTACGGTTTGGGTTGAGTTACGAGCTTGTTTGGGTTGGGTTACGTTCAAATAAATGAAAACCTTAAAAGAACCCGATGAGATGAAAAATTCGATCAATCCAACCCAACCAAACTCATACTCTTTAGATTGGATTATTAACTTATTAATTAGTCTATTTCACGCAAAGAATATTATTAATAAAATCTACACTACAATAATATAAATTTCAATTATGATCAAAAGTCAAAAGGAAATTTATGATTTAACAAAGTTGATATTGTAATAGAACTTACAATCTGAACTCCATCTTTATCAGCTCGAGTGATATACACAAAAAAAGTTGAGAGTATCACCGATGTCAAGGGCGCAATGGCAGGTATCCAAAACAGTTTCTTATGCTTCTTGCCCTACACATTCAACCCAAAACCATACTCAAAATCTTGTTTTCAAGAACAAAAAGTAACGCGAACGCTAAGCAATCAATAAGCCTACCCTCGAACAAAGTACACTATAGAGTCTCTCCTGAAACCTATGGAGCCCTTGAACAAAATATATCCTTTGTTCGACATTTGAATCATTTTTTACTACACTTTGAGGCTCAAAATTTCTTTGTTCGACATTTGAACATTCTATTGACATGACTAAGTTAAAGGCATGACTTTGATACGATGTTAGAAATAATGACTCTCAACAATGGTATGATACTGTCCACTTTGAACATAAGCTCTCGTAGCTTAACCCATGATCATTCTCTAAATTAACAAACGTGTGACTCCCTCCCAACAATCCTCAACAAGCAAAATGGAACTTACGATATATTTGGTAGCTAAAAGGAACACCAAAAATGATACCCCTATCAGTATAGTCTGCCAATTCCACTGCAAGCCAAGCAACAAACAAACAAGTTATGAATAAACTAAGGCGATACAATCAAATTTGAGGGAATAAAATATGGTATGAAGGTTACCCCATGCTGCACATTACTCCAAACTGAGCGCATCACTGAAATGATATCAGTTTTCTTGGTGAAGTTTTTTATGCCGAGAAGACCTTTCAGCTGTTGGAGGGCGATGGTGACAGCGGCGCCACCCATGAACCCAACAATCGCAGCATGTGATAGAAAGTCGATCAAGAATCCTAGCCGGAGGAAGCCTAGAGCTAGCTGAGTTACTCCGGCGAAGAAAGTTGCCGTGAAAGCTAGCCGTTTGTATTCTTCGGCTTCTTTCACCGGGTCGTATACCTGCGATAGGAGTGTTCCGAGTAAAAGTGACACGACTGCGACCGGGCCGATTGCTATGTCTCTAGAGCTTCCCATCACTGCGTAGACCAATGGTGGGACAAAGCTACTATCTACAAACGAAGAAATTGTCGATATTAATTGGGGAGGAAAGGACGGTTGAAAAAGTTTGAATTGAAAAGTTTAAGCTAATGTAATGGTGCCGTTGGTGTAACAACCCAAGTCCAATACTAGTAGATATTGTTCTTTTTTGCCTTTTCTTTTTGACTCCCTCTAACATTTTTAAACTAGTCTATTAGGAAGAGGCTTCCACACACTCATAATGTCTTTGGGCTTTCCCTTTAAAACACGTCTAAGGGAGAGGTTTCCACACCCTTATAAAGAATGCTTCCTTCCCCTCTCCAATCGATGTGGGACCCCCTAATCCACCCCCGGGGATCAACGTCCCTCTTCAACTGATGTGGGATCTCACAATCTACTCTCTTGGGGCCCAGCGTTTTTGCTGGCACTCGTTCCCCTCTCCAAACGATGTGGGACCCCCCAATCCACCCCCGGGGATCAGCGTCCTCGGTGACACTCGTTCCCCTCTCCAATCGACGTGGGACCCCCCAATCCACTCCCTTTCGGGGCCTAGTGTCCTCGCTCAGACTCGTTCCCCTCTCCAATTGACGTGGGACCCCCTAATCCACCTCCTTTTGGGGCCCCGTGTCCTCGCTGACACTCGTTCCCCTCTCCAATCAACGTGGGACCCCCAATCCACCCCCTTCGTATCCCAGCATCCTTGTTCACACACCACCTAGTGTCCACCCCCTTCGAGGTTCAGCCTCCTCGCTAACAAATCGCCCAGTGTCTGATTCTGATACCATTTGTAACAGCTCAAGCCTACCACTAGCAAATATTGTTCTCTTTGCATTTTTCCTTCCGAGCTTACCTCAAGGTTTTAAAACCAGTCTGCTAGAGAGAAATTTCCACATCCTATAAAGGATATTTAGTTCCTCTCTCCAACCGACATGGAATCTCACAGTTGAATTTGAACTAAACTCAAAATTTTAGAATATCTATTATAACCCATCAGCCTTGTTGCTTAAATAATAAAATGATACTTACAAAGTCCATTTTCAGCTGGCAAATTGGCAAGCTTGGCATATCCAATATCCTGAGGAATACAAAGACTAGCAATGGTTAAGCCAGCAATGAGGTCCCCTTTGAACTTACTGAAGTTATATCCCCGTCCCCATTGGAACACAGGGAAGAGGCCTTGCACAAAGAGAGCAACTTTCTTGCGCTTGGGCTGGTCCTTGAAATGCCTAAGAGGCTGATCGGAGAAGAAAGTCTCATTCACCACAGATTTAAACTCCTCCCACGCGTTCTTCCTCGGCGGCACGCCCACCTTCGAAGGTGGTGCAACGCTGCCTGCCTCGCTGTGCCGCTCCGACTGCACCGGATCCTCTCGGCTCACGATCCGCCCGCTCATTTTGCACACGCTCTCTAATCTTGAAATGAAAAAGGAAGAAGAAGAGAAAGGAATCTGTGGTTTGGTGTGAGGGAGGGGGGGGCATAGAGATTTGTATTTATAATGGGATTTTGAGAGTGACTTTAAGAGGCCTACGTAATGCAATAAGGTTGGGTCAACGGTTTAAAGCGTACCCCTTTTTAGCTTCAAGTGTCATTATGTATATGGACACTATTTATTCCTAATACAAAAGCGTTTACTTTTTGGGCACAAGATCATCAAGCATTTTTTTATTAACATTTCTCCCATTAGAAAAAAAAATATTCCTCAACTCATATATGTTTATGGAATGATTGTAGAAATCTATTCAAATTTGGATCAATTGGGGTAATGAGCAAGAACGTTAGGTTGATGTTTGAGATCCTAACTTTTGTTTTAGATCGCTGTCACGTTATTCCATATCTCGATTTTTGTATTTCTAATTAAAAGAAAAAATGTATTTGAGTATGATTTGAGAGGGTTAAACCAAGCTGGAAAGTTAAGTTTGAACTAGTTTGGAAGCATTCAACCACTAATTTGGAAGCATTGAACAAAACAATTAAACAATAATGGGCATAAGATTACTCACTTTCCCAATATACATATTTACAAAAATGGCTATGTAAATAAACATCTATGGTATTTCGGTATCTTCCTTGGAGCGAATTCGATTTCATGGACCTCCAGAAAAAGTATCGAAACTATGTGCGGGGTAGCTCTTTAAAATATATTTATTTAATAATCCAAAAAAATTATTTAATAAACTAAGTTTAAGAAAAGAAAGTCAATGCTACAAAATATAATTGGTTTGTGACAACTCGAGCAAAACATGAAAGACAAGCATAAGCGAAAACTAAAATGAGATTAGTCAGTGCCTCCTCATCATGGCCTTTGCACGTTGGAGTTAGATATGTATAGGCACACTTAAAAACTATAAAGTAAATTGATGAACTTAAATCGTTAAAAAAAAATAGGTAAACTAGGTTGTGACCATGTCCGAGACAGGAAAACCACTATGTGACTCTCTCTATGTTAACCGGCAAGCATGAATCAACCGGTTTGTAACCAGCCCCAAAATAGGACCAATTAGCCATTGGCTGTAAATACTAAAACTCTAGCCAACTAGCCTATAACCCAGGTGATACAATTAACTCCTACCTTGGATAGGTAGTTTCATGATTTCATTTCGAAATATCATGTCATTCGAAATACGCAAGATATCATGCAAATTCAATAGCATTTGTATAATGTGCAACAATACATAAATCACAAAGAAACCACATGGATCCTTGCTTGCTCGCTCGTTTATAAGATTCCTTTCGATTCTTCTTTCAAACTTTCTTTCTAAAATCTATCTGCCTCATTTTTTAAACTTTTCTCTCAAAGTCGAGTAGAAATTTGGGTATACATCGTTGGCCAAGGCGACATGATTTCGAGTTGGCTAACTCACTCAGTGGTGAGAGTGAGTGTCACACAATCACTTGCAAGCCGTCTTGTGAAAGTGCAATTGTGACATCTAGCACTATCTGGACAACTCTTCGAATAAAGCTCTATTATGGATCTTCACTATGACTATACCTTCGAGACTCACAATTTCTGTGTTCGACACTGGAGTCACCAGGACTACACCTTTGAAGCTCACAACTTATTTGTTCAATACTTGAAAATTCTTTTGACTTTGGCTAAATTAAGATAAGAGCATAACTCTAAACCATTTGATAAGAACCTGGGACCTTCACAATAATATGACATTGTCCACTTTAAATATAAGCTCTCATGGTTTAACTAGTTTTAGTTGAAATGATTGTTTTGAACAATTAATAAGGAAGACATCTTCAATCGTGCATAAAAAGGTTCCGTGTTAGGTTATGGAGCCTGCTGGTTATTTATAGCTTAGTCAATGATTACATAGTAAAACTATATTTGGTAAATGACATATAAAGTAAAATGTCATAGAGAGTAAATAGCTATCTATAGTAAAAAGCTATATATGGTAAAGTTATATATGGTAGATAGTTATATATAGCAGATGGTTATATCAGGTAAAGCTATATATAGTTAGCTAAACTATATATATATATCCTCACAAACAGTTGAAAATATACTTTCTTTATTCCCTGTATTTTCTTTATTGTACATATTTGTAGTCATCAATACAAAACCTTTAGCTAATATTCTCCTTACATTTTCTCTATCCTGTTCTTTGTGTTCATCTAGATCGAGTGTGTGCGTTGTTGTGCGATCCTAACAACTGGTATCAAGCTAGGCAAAATTCACCACGAACTATGAAGATAGAAAGTTCAAAGATTGGAATTGAGAAATTTGATGGATCCGATTTCGGTTTCTGGAAGATGCAGATTGAAGATTATCTATACTAGAAAGATCTTCACGAACCCCTGTTGGGGGTGAAGCTGGATACCATGACCACAGAACAGTGGATGCTCAAAGATCGACAAGCCTTAGCGTTGATCCGGTTGACACTATCCAGAAGCATGACATTCAACATCATCAAGGAGAAGACAACGTTAGATCTATTGAAGCCGTTGTCGAATATGTACGAAAAACCGTCGGCTATGAACAAGGTGTATTTGATGCGAAGATCGTTCAATCTACAAATGTCTGAAGGTGGATCTATTGTTGATCATATAAATGAATTCAATATGATTGTAAGTCAACTAAGTTCGGTGGAAATTATTTTCAAGGATGAAATTAAAGCATTGATTTTGATGTCATCTTTACCTGAGTTGTAGGATACTGTTGTTGCTGCAATCAGCAGTTCCCGATGATCTGATAAATTGAAGTTTCATGAAATTTGAGATGTAGTTCTCAGCGAAAGTATCCGTAAATGAGAAATTAGATATTCATCTGGTACTACTCTCAGTGTTGACCAACGGGCAAGAAGTAAACCGAATGGCCCAAACAAAGGGTGAACAAAATCAAGGAACCAAGAAAAATCTTCAAATAGATCAAACGTAACGTGTTGAAATTGTGAAGGAAAAGGTCACTTTTGGACAGATGGTACAAAACCAAAGAGGAAACAAAATCACAAATCTGGAGATGATGATTCTATAAATTCAGCAGAAAAGATATTGGGGATGCTCTAATCCTCAACATGGACAGTTTAATTGAATCCTGGATTTTGGATTCAGGTGCATCTTTTCATTTGTCTCCAAACAAAGAGTTGTTCTGGAATTTCAAGTCTGAAAATTTCGATAAGCTGTATCTTGCTGACAATAAAGATTTGGAGATTAAAGAAAAAGGGGATGTCTGCATAAAAACTCTGACAGGAAATCAGTAGATATTAAAGGATGTCAGATATATTTCTTGTCTCAAGAAGAACCTGATCTCAATTCGTCAGTTGGACAATACAGGTTATGCAAAAGAGTTAGGGAAGAGTTTGTGGAAGATTATGAAAGGTGTTATGGTGGTAGCATGTGGCACAAAATCTAGAACCTTATACACCACTGCAGGGTGTATGAACATAGCTGCTGTAGCTGAGAGTGCTTCAAATTCAAGTCTATGGTACAATAGACTTGGACATATGAGCATGAAAGGAATGAAATTGTTGGCTGCAAAAGGAGCTTTTGAAGGTCTGAAATTTGTTGATGTGGGTCGTTGTGAGAACTGCGTTATGAGAAAGCATAAACGAGTTAGCTTCACAAGGATTGCGAGAGAATTGAAGAAGTGCGGTTGGAAATGGTCCATACAGATGTGGAGCAAGGTTCCAAGACCACGAAGCAAATGAGAGTTGAACTTGAGTTGCAGGGAAACTCATCTAGTGATGTTGTAGCAGATACTCATGAAACTCCTGAGACTACTGCTAAGGAACCAGATGTGGAGCAAGGTTCTAAGACTACGAAGCAAGTGAGAGTTGAGGTTGAGTTGCGGAAAAAATCACCTAGTGATGTTGTAGCAGATATTCAAGAAACTCTTGAGACTGTTGTAGAGGAACTAGCGGTAGAGCAAGTAACACTTGAACAGGTGTTGAGAAGATCATCTAGTACTATCAGAGTACCAGATATTTATCTACCTTCATTACACTATCTGTTGCTGATGAAAAGAAACCATAGCCCTTTGATGAGGCCCTACAGTTGGAGGATACAACCAAGTGGGAGCAAGCCATGGATGATGGGATGTCTAGGCTTCAAAAATGCATTGTACTGAGGCTGAATACGTGGGAATAACTGAAGCAGCATGAAAAGATTCTTTAGAGAGATAGTCAGAGCGTCATACAGTTCGTGAGAAACCCGATCTATCATTTAAAGATAAAACACGGAAGGCGATATCATTTCACTTGCAGGATAGTGGAAGATGGTGATATGTTTTGAGAAGATAGATGGTGCAAAGAATCCAGCAAACATGTTGACAAAATGTGTTGATGTTGGGCAAAGCCTCAATTGGTATGGTGCCATGAAGATGCTCATGGTCGTTTGAGAATGAAATTCTTGGTTGACTAGATCAGTCTCCAAGTAGGAGAATTGTTAGGTTATTTATAGCTTAGTCAACGGTTATAATAGTAAAACTATATTTAATAAATGACCTATAAAGTAAAATGTCATAAATAGTAAATAGCTATCTACGGTAAAAAAAACTATATTTAATAAAGAAATAGAGCAGATAGTTATGGTAAAGCTATTTATAGTAATCATGGTAAAGTTTGGTAAATGAAATGTCATAAATAGTAAATAGCTATGTATAGCAAAAAACTATATTTGGTAAAGATATATATAGTAGATAGTTATATATAGTAGATGGTTATATCTATATATAGTAAATTAAATCATATATATCCACACGAGCTTTGAAAATTTAATTTTTATATTCTCTGTATTCTCTCTTACTTCCATGTCGGTAGTCATCAATACAAAACCTTTAGTCAATATTCTTCTTGCATTTTCTCTATCATATTCTTTGTGTTCATCTAGATCGAGTGTGCGTTGTTGTGCGATCCTAATATTCCGTTCGTGAAATTTCTAGCAATTCGATTGAGATTGCGTTAGTTCTTCGTACGGGTTGAAGAATAGGTCAACCTAACTCGAGAACCTTTTGACTCGTTGACTATGAGCTTTTTTTTCTTTTTAAATTTGAGATGATAGTTATAAATTGACATTAAAGTTTACCCTTGGGTGATGTTTTTTGAATCGAACCCTCTAGGTTTTCGTCTCCCCGCCAAATCTCTACTCCACCTCACCTCACTTACTGTTTACATGTACGTGAGAAATACTATATTATAATATTGAAATTTGAGTTTTTAAAAATTATATATATAATATTATATGAAACATTATTGAATCGATTATATGTTTACATTTTTAATAGAAATTATATTGAAAAATGGTGATTATCCAAAATTTAAACGAAGAATTTTACGAGAATGAAGATTGACAATGAGAGGCAAGACCGAAATCCCGAGCCCGTAGGCATCTCTATAATCAACTCACCAAACTTCAAATATACAGTTCAAAAACTATATAAAAGATATCTCTTTCAATTGATTTGTAATAGAATATTGAGAATCATGTCTCTGTACGTCTTCTTTAGTATAATATTCTCGAGTTCTCATGCTATCATTAATGGGAACAAGTATTACAAACAAAAGTTAATGGCCTAATGAATTTGACCTGATTGATTAATTAATTATATGATCGATATCCTCCCAAAAATGACTAGAGAAATGAGATTTCAAAGTTGATTGTCTAAGCTCTCCGCTAACTGATATTATCTACTTTAGCCCGTTAAATATCGTCGTCAGTCTTACACTTTGGCCTGTTACCTTTCCTTAATAGACACGTTTTAAAATCGTGAGACTAACGACAATACGAAACGAGTCAAAGTAGACAATATCTGTTAGTGGTGGGCTTGAGCTATTACATGAAATCTTTTTTTCAACATTAAAACTAAGTTTTGTTTGAAAGAATATCAACAAATAGATCAAATGGGTATTGTTAATTAGTTTTTCAAAAGTCAAATGTTCTTTAATTGATGTTTAACAAAGTAATAATGTGGCGCATGGTTTAAGTTCATGAGAATGATTATTGATTCATAAATGTGAAGAAAATATCTTCATTCATACTTAGGCTTAGAATAGTCAATATCATATTCATGTTGAGATATATAAAAGAAACATAATCTCAATGATCATTAGCCAAGTGATAGCAAAGCAAGTTACAATATCTTTATCAAATTGCCCATGAGACATCATGTTGACAATGATATCCAAATCAAAGTCTATTATGGTGCTTTTTTTTTGTTTTTGTATAAGTCGTGATAGATGTAAAGATAATTTTGTCACTTTGATATCATTAGTAACGCTTTATGCCCAGAATTTGGAATCTAATGGCCCTAACATCTCTTGCGACATGATCATGTTGCCTACATTTTGCTTCTAAGGGTGAAACTATCTCCACATACCAACATGAATCCTTCCAGCATGTTTTGTCCTCACTCACAAGCATCTCAGGAAAATTCCTAGAAGATCACACAACATAGAATTACTCTAAGTAAACCAGGCTTAACTATGAAGTTTCTATGATTAGGACACCGACAAGGAAAATACATATTGTTGGAATAGATAGTAATTTTCATTTCCTTTAAACCTTTTTTAGTCATGCTATCCTTAAAATCGCTCTCATTTGGGTCGGTCTCAGTTCATTTATTTACCCATTTTTTACTCGGGTGTCACATAAGTGTGTATTATTTTAGATATTAACCAATCAAAGCATAACTCAGTTGATAAAAATTTATTACCATTACAAAAGTCAATGAATTCAATCTTCTACTCGACCACCCTATAATTGTTTATTGCATCCATATTAAAATGAAAAAAATTAGTCTTAACATATATTTCATAAATATTGAACAAAGTAATCGATAAAACACTCAATAATGTTTTGAATTTTATTTTCTAACATGAAGAAAATAATTTTTTACTTTTCTAATTGCTTATTCTATTCTAAATTTTACACTATTCTCAAATTCCTCATTTCTATTTTTTCCTCTTGCTTGTAAGATATTATAAGTTCTCTTATCTATATGCACCCATAGAATTAATAGTAATTTAAAGGCTTCATTCTTAAAAAAAAAAAAAAAAAAAAAAAAAA
>NW_019268545.1:688168-773300 GCF_002738365.1 Cucurbita moschata | reverse complement strand
ATAGTAATTTAAAGGCTTCATTCTAAAAAAAAAAAAAAAAAAAAAAAAAACTTGTAATATATGTTTATTTTCAACTCCTTCGAACATTTTATATATACAAACTCGTAGACGACGACCTAACTCGTTAATTTATTCGAGAAACTTGCTAATTGTTTATGCTTATTTAATAATTATTTAAAGACAGTCGTGTTAACAAACACATATATGAAAAGTCTTACGAGAGAGAAAGAGAGCTTATGAAAATGAGACGAGAGCTCGTAAGGACGTGGGTCTAGTGTTAGGATGATCAACCCATCTTTCGACTTCATTGTGGTAGTGTGATGTCAACGTCAAGACTAGCCAAACCGACACGAACTTGCTTTTAGCTTTATTGAGAGAGAAAGAAGCTTGAAGATATACAGAGTGTTCGAGGGAGAGAGATTAGAAAGGGAGATTTACGTGTAGTGTATTAATACTATTGAAAGATAAAATAATGATAAAATAGTTTACAAAAAACAAAGTTTTAATGTCATATGTGACAGAACATAAAACAAGGTTCTAATTAAATGTTTTTCATTACATGAAAGAGACTAATGATGAAAAACATATCTTTTTGAACATGTCTAGATTCAATGAATCTTATAAACGTCCAAATTGTTTTCGAATAGTTTAATAATATTTGTTCTCGTTGAATCCGAAACAACTCCAAAACATCGAAAACAGGACATTTGCTAGAGCTACCGCAGCTGTGATTGTTCATTATGAACGGCGGCTGACTTTGTGACAATAACTCCTCCTAGGATGTCTTTTCAAGCCTTCAAACAACAAATTTATTAGATGTGGCAGCTACATTGTGATGATTTATTAATATCCGACCGATGTCATGAAGACGTATTGTCATAACTCTTATTTAGTTCGTAACCATTGATAGTTTATATTCTCATTTATTTTGATTATTTACTCTCATTTAGTTCATAATCATTCTATTTGAAATTCTCATTTATTTAGTTCAGGTATGAAAATTAGTATTTTTATGTTTATATAGACGTTTATTTAGTATTGTTTTGAGGTGTTAAGTCATTGTCATTTTGTATTTGTCTACCGATATTTGGGTTAGATGTGGAGTCATGTGCAACCATTGCCATTTTGTATTTGTTTAGAGACAATTGAGAGAAATTTTGTTGTGAAACTTTGTAGTGTGAGAGTGTGAGAGATACATCTGTAAATACTTTGATTATAGTGATTGACTACGACCGTAGGGGAATTTCTTCTCCCTGAACTACATAAATCTTTGTGTCTATTTGTTTAATTCTCTTGTGGGTGTGTGAATGCGATCGATCTTGCTTCCGTAGATAGTAAAAAGTTATATCTAGTAAAATTATATACCGTAGATAGTAATGACTATATCTATTAAAGCTATGTATTGTAAATTGAATCATATATTTACCTTCTCATTAGTGCTTTGACAATATACTTTTGCATTGTTTGTGTTTACTTTAGTATACATACTCGAAATCATGAATATAAGTCTTTAGCCAATATTCCTCATTTCATTTTCTCTTTCTTGATCTTTGTATTCATCTAGATTGATGGTGGGTTGTTGTGGGGTCCTAACAACTGGTATCAGAATTAGGCGATATTCAGCACGATCTGTGAAAATGGAAAGTTCAAAGATTAGAATTGAGAAGTTTGATGGATCCGATTTTGATGTCTGGAAGATGCAGATTGAAGATTATATGTACTAAAAAGATCTTAACAAACCTCTGTACGAGTGAAGCTCAAGGATTGACAGGCCCTAGGGTTGATCGAACTGACATAGTCAAGAAATGTGACATTCAACATCATCAAGGAGAAGACAACATCAAACCTGTTGAGGGGGTTGTCGAACATGTATGAAAAAATCGTCGACTATAAATAACGTGTATGTAATGCGGAGACTGTTTAATCAACAAATGTCTGAAGGTAGACCTGTTGCGGATCATATAAATGAATTCAATATGATTGTAAGTCAATTGAATTTGGTGGAAATTAATTTTGAAGATTAAATTAAAGTATTGATTTTCATGTCATCTTTGCCCGAGTCTTGGGATACTGTTGTTGCTACAATTAGTAGTTTTCAGAGATTTGAGAAACTGAGATTCGATGAAATTCGAGATGTAATTCAGCAAAAGTAAACTGAAGGACCCAAACAAAGAAAAATTAAAATCAAAACCGAGAAATTTTCCAAACAAACCAAACGTGTGTTGGAATTATGGAGAAAAAAGTCACTTTTTGGATATATTGTACCAGATCAAAGAGTAATCAAAATTACAAATCAAAAGATAATAATTATTCTATAAATTCAGTAAAAGACATTAGGGATGCTCTAATCTCAGCGTGAACAGTCTGATTGAATCTTGTTCCTTTCTTCATAATATTAAGAGCCAAATAAACATAACACCATCAAGAAAATAACGGGAACATTTACTGCAATTGAATTTTGTACGACAGAAATCTTGGGGCAAGGGTTTTTTTTTTTTTTTTTTTTACAACTTAGTCGTTCATTGCAACTCTCCATAGTTTAACTAATCATTGCACTTCATGCGCATAAGTTGGGGTTCCCTCGTATGTCTTGAGCTCTAGAGAAGTCTAACAAGTATGGAGTAGGCGCCACTCGCCATAAAGAACCTCTCAATCTCCCTATACTTGATACGCTTCTACTACTGAGTGCTATCCGGACGCTTCCATAATGGTGCCTAACAAGCTCCATATTCTCATGTCATTCCAGACCCTAAGATAGAGCACAACAACTTTGTCTATGCACAACCTGAGCTCCCTTGGAAGTACCCTTTAATGTGTTAAAGGCCTTAAGTTAGTGACTTCACATTCCTATATGCTAAGTTGGCCCTCACCAGGTGAGGCGAGTTCACGATTAAGGATTGCACCCTAATCATCTCTACATAGATTTAGTCGACCCATATCATCATACCAAACCTTATATGTGTCTCAAAGACCAAAGAAAAGTAAACCTAGACTAAGGCTCACTAGTATATCATGGATATCCTCTTAGGCCTCGAAGCATAGGGACCATAAATAAATCAAAGCAAACTTAAGTATTCCAATCGCCTAACATGCTTTTATGGAGCATAAACATCATTAAATTATAAAAATCATACATATTTAACTAAGTATGTGCATATCAAACAAAATATAATCAATCATATCATATTAGAGTCTCAACAAAGCATTTAGATTAATCAGAATCGAATTTGGCATAACGAAAGTCATAAAATGTGCAATGTAGCTAAAGTGGAAAATATTCCCTTTTCCTAGACTTAGCTAAACGTTTTCATGCTCAATTCAATCACATTACATGTTAATAGTCCTCATGCCCAAGTTTCAGTCGATTCCTACCGTTGAGGATACTTAGTCTTCCATTCCATCACGGTTTACCATATTTGATCGTTGATTATAGACTCATATCTTGTATTCGTTTACTCCTCTTTTATTTTATTTGGAATCTATTTGATCTTATTTGATTTTGTAAATGATTATAGGTAGAAAACTCTCACCAACCTTCATGTGTTGTTGTTTTAGCAAATATTCTTACCTACACGTATTTCTTGCTAAAAAATCCGAATGATTACTTGCTTAGCTGGTTGACTTTAGGGGTGGGTCCCGCTCTTAAAAAATTTCAATTTTTTGAAACTCCTAAAATAGATCCTATATTGAGAAAAAAAAATATGACAACCATCAAAATTGGGATGAAAATCAGGTTGAAAACAATCAACCAGTAAGGAAAACAGAAAATCGATTCAGTTGGACCAGACTGACCGATTAAAAAAAAACTCACCTCAATCAAAACTGATTCTTCATTCCTCGAGTTCCTCGGTCTAAATCTCCTCCACCAAACTCTAGCTCAAGGTCTTTGCAACAGAACTCTCACAAATTCGAGGCCTAACGTTTGTTGTAATTTTACGAATCCAAGCTTGACGATCATGGGTACAGTAGGCGAGTTTCTTGTCTTTTGATTTGCATGGGTGAGATTAACTTATATCGTTTATTCAATAAACCTACCATTTTGTAACGAGATCAAATAGGGAATTGGAAGCGTAATCTTATAAGATTGAATCAGTATTTCCCTTATAAGAAAAGTAGATGAGTAGATATTCTTTCTAGAGCTCTCGCTCGCCCATTGTGATAGAAGCTATATACTTATAAAAATTTTATTCGACCTCGATTATAGAAATGATCTTCAAGATCAATTATAAAGTTAGTAACTCCTCTCATGGAGATGTCCTCTTTAACAAGTGTATAACTTATTTTAAACAATAATGTAGGTTGAATTTATTATTGTAATGTCAACTCTAATTAATGAATAGTTTTAAAGTCATTGGAAGGATCAAGGATTGAAAGTGCGTCCACATTCAATGAACCTAAGAACCAAACATTGATTGTTTGACCAAAAGAACAAAGAACAGACATTAATAAAGAGGAGCAAACGACACCCTTGTTCTGTTGTCTAAAGACAGACATTTAAGGAGAGACGACGTGCTTGGTTTCTCTCCATAACCCTCTTCTTCTTCTTCCCAATGCAATTGTAAGTTGGCAATATCTATTTTCTATTGAATTTTCTTTATTTATTATTACCGATCTTCTATGGTTTAGATATATAAAACGTAGATGATTTATTGAGTCGACCGTGATTAAGAAATTATTATAACGATAACATAAACTTATATGTATCTCTATATATTTGATTAGATTATATGAAGATCGATGATATTCGTATTACATGGTTTTTTACATATTTTTTTAAATTAGCTTTTCAATTTTTTTACTAATATGAATTAGAAAACGATCTAGTTGAAAATATTATTTTGAAAATGAATTTCGTTTACAATATTTTTTTTTAATTGTTTATGTATATAAAAAATTTAAATAACTCTTAAAATTAATTTTTATATGTAGGTTTTTTTTTTTTTTTTTTTGCCTACATGTTGCAAGATTAATTGTGTTAAATTATAGTATCGTGTAAATAGTTCATACTCAATTTTATTTAGAGAAATAAAAACTAATTAGATGAGATAATATAGTGATATAATAGACAAATAAAATAGTGAGAAATTTTATACATGAAATATTTTGGAAATTGATTTCGGCTAAATCTATTAATTAAGTTGAATCTTAACGTTATCGTTTTCTACCTTTGAAAAACAAGGGTTTGCGCATGGTTCAACTATGATAGTCTGGTTCTTTCTTTCGTTCGTGTTTTTTTGTCCCGATTTATAAAGTTTTTTAACCAAAGTTGAAAGTCTTATTCGTAGAAACTATATAATTGAAGAATTATGTCTTCCAAATCTAAGGGAGAATTTAGGACATTAAAGTTTAAGTTTTGCTCCAAAATGGTTCTTTCAACTTTGATTTCGATCTCGTTCTTCAATAATTTTTAGCTTTCGATACCTTCACTAGATTTGTTTCCAGTGATCATACGTATCTAAAAAGATTAGAACTTCGAGCTATCATCCACTTGAAGGGAGTATTCCACTCTAAAAGTTTCAAAAACTTACCCAAACCATGTATGTTATTTGGTAAAGATAGACTTAGAAAATGTAGTAAAAAGAGCATCCGTATTTTCTTTTAGCTAATAACTAAGTTTTTTTGTAATTTTATGTAGTTTATATTGCGTGTTTAGAACCATTCAAGTTTGGCATGATTGATCTTGGTTGTGGAGTGATTTGAATCTAAAAGAAGTGTTCTTGCCTTGAAATATTTGGTAAGATAATTCGAATCTTACTTTCTTTTGGAGTGATTTCTTAAGGGTTAAGTGTTCTTACCTTTTCTTAGCCAATGGCTAAGTTTATTTTATTTATTTATTTATTTATTATTATTATTATTATTTTTTGCAATTCTACGTAGTTTATATTGCATGCTTAGAATCATTCAAGCTAGACTTGATCGATCTTGCTTGTGGAGTGATTCGAATCTCAAACAAATGTCTTTGGCTTGAGATATTTGATCAACAAGGTAATCTTAATCTTACTTTCATTACACTCATTCCTTATCAATTCACTATTATGAAAAGTGTTGTAGAGTGTTGCTATTGTGAGCCATCACTAACAAAATGCATGTCTGACCGCTAATGGTTCGACTGAACCAGTTCGTGAACTCTTATTTAGTTAAACCAGCTAACTAGTTCAATTAGACTAGCTTGATCTGATTCAATTGGATTTTTTTAGTTCATTCATTGTTTTGAATCCAAATTTCAAATCTTAGATATAAGACGTTACAGATGGTATTAGAGTGAGTCTCTCCTAGTACGATGTGGTTTATAGACAAATCAAGACGAAAGTGTGTGGGCATTGGACACTCGAGTAAAGAAAGTGCACACAAATGAACTGAGACCATATCCAAATAAGAGCGATCCTATAATCATGATAGTTAAGAAAAACTTAAAAAAATTGAAAATTACTACTCATATCAACAAGTTGCACTTTTTTTTTTTTTTTGGTTCAATCACAAGAACTCGATAGTAAAGCGTGTTTCACTTAGAGTAAATTTATGTTGGTTGACCTCCTAAAAATTTTCCTAAGAAACACGAGAGTAAGGACAAAATATACTAAAAATACTCTCATTGGTTTGTAGGTATAGTAGTCTTCACTCTTAGAAATTGCAAGTAGTAGCTAACATGGTCATGCTAAAACCGAGCAATCCTCTAACTAAACAACTTAAATTATTGTTCGAGCATGAGAACTCGAAAAACAAACCCTCAATAATTGAATTATTTGTTTATTATTTTTTTTTTATCATCTTATACTATATTATAAGTGTTAGGGGAAATTAATGACCATTCATTTAAATATAATTGTTCTATATATATATATTAACCGTCGGTTCGAGCATAGATAAGATATTCAATTTCAAATATTGATGGTTCGATTTTCCACCTTCCTAATTATTAAACTGAAAAATATATAAAATTATGGGACATATTTTTTATGGGGAATTATTGCTTACTATTTTAATGAAATAAAACTATTATTATTATTATTTGTAGTAGTAGTACAATGTCTAATATAAATAAAACTATTAAAGTCAATCAAAGAATATACAGATATTCAAAGTCACAAATGCATCTTTGAAATATAAATTGAACTTTAAACATTATTATTTTATATGAAGTCGAATTGGAATGTTTATATAAAATTATAGTTAAATGAATGATGAGTGGAGATCTAATCGGACAATCATATATTATATGCTTACAAGTAACATTATATGCTTGCGGCTACGCCAACATGTTAGAGAAAGCCAATTTCATTTATGTTAAGTTATGTATATTCATATATAATGGCTATCCATTCATTTGGATGAAGTAATATTGATAGTACCTTTTATTTATATGTATCTATCATTAATAATAGCTAGTATTGGTGATACCCAACATCCAACATCCAACAGATGAATTGACCTCAAAATCTTCGAAATTTAACCTTTTTGTCTACGAGAAGTCTCGCTCCTCGAATAAGGGTAATATGTTCTCATAACGGGTTGCTAACTTTGATGAAACTATTTTGCTTTAACAATAAGGGAAAATTGTGTTCGAAGAAGTATATCCAATTGAATCTTGGATATCGTGATATTTGGATTCTCTTTAATGAAACTTATGTAATTACTTATATTGGAATGTTTTTTTTTTTTTAATGAAATCAGATACGAAATAAAATGTCTTAATCATGTCACAAAAACTTCACGGTAGATGACAATATTGTAACATACTTGTTCAGATTTAAGGAGGTTTCATTGTATTTTTCAATTTTAAAGTGTTATTGGTAAGGTTAGTTACAAATAGTTAATGGTCGTTATGATATTGATAGACACGAAAGTTACAACCTTTCAATTGACCATATTTTATTCTAAGATTTATTTTTAACGTTATAAATAGTCATTCTTGTTATTGTTTTAGTACGATGATTTTGGATATTAAAATAAAAGTTGCATATTATATTTCTTAAGTCATTAGTTCGTTCTTTTGCATTTCTTGTGTTTAGATTTGCATGCTAGAGTCATTCAAGTAGCTTGATCAAGTCATCTTGGGGGAGTGAATCAAATCATGACTTTAGAAACGAGCTTTCTTTACTCTTGATCATGATCATTAAGGTAATTCATTCCAAAACTTTTTCTTAGATTGATTCTTTATCGTTTTTTAAAATTCTTATATAATTTAGATCGAATAGTCTTGTTTTTCAACAATATTATTAGATGATTTGCCAATAATTTCAAAACATAACACATTTATGTAATAGCACAAACTCAACTCCACTACGAATAGATATTATCCGATTTGCCTCATTACCTATTATTGTCAGTCTCACGGTTTTAAAACGCGTATGCTAGGAAGAAGTTTACACACGTTTATAAGGAATTCTTCATTCCTCTCTCCAACCAACTTGTAATATCTTAATTTATAATTATATAGTTTAAACAATAAAAAATAATAGAACTCAATGAATTCTAATATTTCTCGAAAATATTCAATAACTTGTTATATAATAATGAAGTTGGATATGTCATCCATCATCTAAGTCTTTAAAAAATAATTAATTCATTATCTTCTACAAATTTTTGTTACCAAAGTAGGAGGAAAACTTCAACTCTTCCACTCTCATTGATGAATTATTAAGCCAAGTCAAAGAAGAATAAATTATTGGATAATCATATCATTTTTTAATTATTAATTCGACATAATTGTATAATCACTTCATAATTAGGAGTTCGTCGAAGAAAAAAAAATTGATATATTCGTTTGGTTCACAATACGTATTGTTTTAATATTGTGAATTTCACATCATTTTAAAACGTTGACGTGAAATGATAAATGAGAGAGTATCCTACTTCAACATGAAGTGTTGCAACCAATAATCAATTAGTATATATAAACCAATAATCACTGTTATACGTAGTATTAAGTATGATCTCTATATCATTTCGATCCGTCATATTTGATTTGTATCTAATCGGGGTTAAAAGAGTCAAGTACGGTCTCTAAAAACATGCGAGATTTGTCCTTTTTAGAAGCATTTGTCCTTCCCGGCACATATCGTAACAACCTGCCTCCTTGAATAAGAGTTGGTCTTCAAAGTCCACGAAAACTATATGATGTTCTTTACTTTTCTTTGTATTTTAATGTCGTTGGATTTTACTGAAAACCTGATGAATGAAATTTCATGAAGTGATAGAACAAAAACGTTCGTGAATATATTAAAGGACACAAAAAAATATCAAATTCAAACTCAAATCCGCTTTTCAGCGTAGCATCCTTTATGAAAGTTGTTCGGTGGATCATCCTCCATAGATCTATGCTTTTGAATCATTCAAGTTGGAAAAAAAAAAAAAAAAAAGGAACTATAGATTTTATATTGTGATTTTTTTCGAGCTCCTAGATGGATGTTTTCTTCTAAGTATTATTTATAGAGCATTAAGGGGACATATTGAGCCGTTTGTTAAGGACATCGAGAGAGAAGCTGATTGGAAAATCGTGTTCATTGGAGCTCCAAAAATATTAAGATTCAAGAGACGTTATAACTTTGAGCATGAATATCAGTTTTTACGGTTGATAAAATTATATGATATTTATCATTTTTTCACAATAGAGTCCACTTGTCCACTCGATACGTGGCTTTGTCAAACAACCGTACAACCCTCATGTCTTTGGCAAACCATAGATGAATTCATACTTACGTCCTCCCACTTGTATTGGAGGTCATTTAGTGGTTGTAACAGCTTTAAAAGTCGTTGTCTCAACTTCTTTATCTATTAACATGTCAAACATCAGCTTCTACTTAATGTGGATAATGTTAATTGATATCGCATTTGTTCTACCACTCATGATTTGATATAAAACTATAACAAAACTTGGTCAATAGTTCCCATTCAAATATTTAAAATTGTAAACTAAACGTTTTTTTAAGTTACAAATAGTTAAATAAATATTCCAAAAACTAGATGACATTTTTTAAGTTCCAAATAGTTAAATAAATATTCCAAAAACTAGATGACATTTTTTTATTGTGAGTTTGTTTGTATTCAAAATATTGAATTAAGGATATATCTTGTCAAACATTTTTGAAATTTTAAGTTAATTAAATTATGTTAGACAATTTAATTTTTTTTTTTATGTTTTTTAAAATTAAAATTGAGAAGTTATTACAACCGTCCTAGATTTAAAAATAAAATTTATGATGATATGATGATGCATGATGTCATGATGACGAAATGACACACTATAATGATATCTCATATTATGATGATGTGCACGTACGACATGTCATGCTGCGTTATGATGAAGAGTTTTCTAACACAAATGATGAATGTATTAAAGCTTATGCATGAGTGTTAATTAGGTAACAAGTGAAGGATTCACAGGGTTATGAATATACAATATGCACGGGGTTCCTATCAGAATAATTTAAGATGAAAATTTTAGGAACCTTATGCATATTGTATGTTCATTTACATGCACGTTGCATTGATCTCATGCGCTCGCCAGAGTTCTTGGGTCTTCGTTGGATTTTCGATTTTTTTATTTTTTTTTTATTAACGGAACGTTAAAGCCAACACTTTTTGCAAGCTTATTTAAAAGTAGGCATATTACATACTTGGCTATGACAAGATGTTACTTTCAGTTGACTATGGAGAAATGAGTCTACCGAACCTATAACCGAGGTTCTGATACCAATTATAACGATTTACCTTCTAAAATTAAATTGATAGACAATTACTTAACAAAAAAGTACTCTATCAATCGAGACAGATTGTTATTAAAGAATAGTTTGCAACTTTCTAAGCACCGTGATCAAGTTTAACATGAATTATGAGATAATTATTAAAATAGAGCTTAATTGTTAATTTAATTAAAATAGTTCAATAATTCTCCATAATAAAATAACATTTATTTTATTTTATTTATTTTTCTTTCGTTTCCCCCATGAACTGAGGATAAGATGTTCATGCTTATGATAGCTTATCTATGCTACCAAGCTCTTGAAATATATATATTTTAGAAACAATAATATTTAATTGAATGGTCATTAATGTGGATAATATTAATTGATATTGCAATTATTTTCTCTACCACTCATTATTTGATATAAAAATTATAATAAAACTTAGTCAATAATATCCATTCAAATACTTTAAGTTGCAAATGTTTTTTTTTTTTTTTTAACTTGCAAATAGTTAAATATTTCAATTACCCAAATAAGTTGACTTTTTTTTCTTTTTTTTATTTTGAATTATGAATAAATGGGAACATCATTTTCCGCCACCATTTTTTTTTTTTTTTTTTTTTTTTTAACTTGCAAATAGTTAAATATTTCAATTACCCAAATAAGTTGACTTTTTTTTCTTTTTTTTATTTTGAATTATGAATAAATGGGAACATCATTTTCCGCCCCCATTTTTTTTTTTTTTTTAACTTGCAAATAGTTAAATATTTCAATTACCCAAATAAGTTGACTTTTTTTTCTTTTTTTTATTTTGAATTATGAATAAATGGGAACATCATTTTCCGCCCCCATTTTTTTTTTTTTTTTAACTTGCAAATAGTTAAATATTTCAATTACCCAAATAAGTTGACTTTTTTTTCTTTTTTTTATTTTGAATTATGAATAAATGGGAACATCATTTTCCGCCCCCATTTTTTTTTTTTTTTTAACTTGCAAATAGTTAAATATTTCAATTACCCAAATAAGTTGACTTTTTTTTCTTTTTTTTATTTTGAATTATGAATAAATGGGAACATCATTTTCCGCCCCCATTTTTTTTTTTTTTTTAACTTGCAAATAGTTAAATATTTCAATTACCCAAATAAGTTGACTTTTTTTTCTTTTTTTTATTTTGAATTATGAATAAATGGGAACATCATTTTCCGCCCCCATTTTTTTTTTTTTTTTAACTTGCAAATAGTTAAATATTTCAATTACCCAAATAAGTTGACTTTTTTTTCTTTTTTTTATTTTGAATTATGAATAAATGGGAACATCATTTTCCGCCCCCATTTTTTTTTTTTTTTTAACTTGCAAATAGTTAAATATTTCAATTACCCAAATAAGTTGACTTTTTTTTCTTTTTTTTATTTTGAATTATGAATAAATGGGAACATCATTTTCCGCCACCATTTTTTTTTTTTTTTGATGTTTTTCTTTCTTTTGGTTTACGGGTCATTGCACCAAAGGCTTGAAGTGAACGAGGGAAGCTATCAAAAGAGTACCAAATGCTGACGATGACGAAGGTAACCTACTTTCGATGGACGCGGAGTCAATGAATTCAGTCGAACAACATAATAAGTCTAAGGTTACAGAAGCGTTCGCCAACTTTGATAGGTATAGCATCAATAATACTCTTAAGCTTTCGAGGAAAAAAAAAACCTAAAAAATAACGGTTAGTATTTTATTTTATTTTTAAAAAAAATTCTTGAAATTTTAATAGTATTTAAGAAATACCCTCGAACTTTAAAATTTTTTAGTTTTAAGGGTATTTTTTCAGATTTTTTAAAAAGTTTAACAGAATATTATGAAAAATTAAAAATTAAGGATATTTTTGAGATAAAATGCAAGCTATTTTCATTAATTTAGCTATTAATATTAATAATTATTCTAAATTAATGATTTTAATAAAATAATAGTTTAATCATAAATAATTAATACCGCCATAATTAATTATATATATGATAGTTCAAAAATTAAAGTGGAGTATATAATGATATGATAAAAATAATAATAAATTTTAAAATAATAAGATAGAAAAATAAAAGGAGGAATAAATGTAAAATACACAAAAACAAAGTAAAAAAAAATATGGAGGTAGGAGTGTACATGGTTCGGTTGGGTTGGGTTGAGAAATTTTTTTGACCCAACCAAAAGTTTGGGTTGGTTGAATTGGTAATCCAAACCAACCCGAAAATTTTCAAACTCAACTCAATCAAACCCTCTGTTTTTAGGTTGGGTTCGGGTTGGATTGTCTAGTTATCAAAATAAAATTTTAAAATAATTATTCGAATACAATCTTACATAAAAATATATTAAAAGTTCACAAACAAACACAAATCGATCTATAAATATTCACATAAAAAAAATCAATAAAAATAACAACAAAAATGGTAATAAAAATAACCACGAAAATTGTAACATATTAACATAGTTCAACATTGTCATAAAACTAAATATTGCAAACATTTCTTGGGAATTGTAATAAAAATAACAACGACAATTGTAACACATTAACATAGTTCAACATTGTCATAAAACTAAATACGATTAAATACAAACATTTCTTGGGAATTGTAATAAAAATAACAACGACAATTGTAACACATTAACATAGTTCAACATTGTCATAAAACTAAATACGTTAAATACACAGACATTTCTTGGAAATTGATTAAAGTAAGAAAAAAAAAAAAAGGATAGATCATCATCCCTGGCGTCAAACTCGGGCGTGGGTGACCTTAGAGAGGTCGAGGTACCACACTAGCAAACATATTAATACAAAAAAAAAATCTTAATATAATTTATATATTGGCTCGGGTCAACCTGAATGTTTTATCCACAAACCCAAAACCGAACCGATTCAATTCGGGTTCAAAAGAATGAACTCAACCCAACCTGAAATGCTAATTCAACCCAACCTAACTCAACACTTATAGTTCGAGTTAGGTTGGTCTAGGTTGTCGAGTTGTCCAGTTGAATGTACACTCTTAAATGGAGGAACGATAAGAAAAAAAAATCGAAATAAAAAAGAAGAGGAGAAATGAAAAGACTTTGATGGCCAAAATTTAATTTTATATTTAATGAGTTTTTTTTTTAAAATATTCAATTTTATAATTTAATAACCTCGATGACCTAATTGAATATTTTTAATGGTTAAAAGCTTATTAAATATATTTTAATTCAAAACCAGCACACCTAAAGGTTCATTGAATGTAGACGTATTTTAACCCAAATTTTTTAATTAATATATCTAACCGTCTACAAAAAAAAATTATAGTTTTTTAATTAATATTCTAATTAACATATCGTGTGAATTAAGTTAGGAACTTATTTGAACTAATTGAGTTAATTTCAGATAAATAAATTTTTTTATAGATTTGTTGGTCTATGGATTTCACTAAAATTAGATTAGATTAAACACAAAATTTTAAAATATTCATTTATTCTTAGGAATTATACAATTATATATATAATATAATATTTATTTATTTTATTTCATAACTATTGTTTTATTATTTATGATTTTTAAACACTATATATTAAAAAAAATTGAATGGTAAATCTGAATTAAATGCTTGAAACTAAATGAATAGATATTTTACGAATTTAATTTTTTACTGCCTAAAAATGTATGGTTGAATTAGGTTGAGTTCATTATTTAATCGAGTTATTTGACTTGAAAAAATTTATTGGTCGAACAATTGAGCTAATCTAAAAAATCTCTTAATCCAACCCAACTCGAGATTATTTAACATTGCAAGATTCCCACGACCCTTCTCTCTTTATATAATTAGGGGGCAAATCCATATTCGAGGTCAGAAAAGACACTTACTTCTCAAGTCTTAGAAAAGACATGTATTTATGATATTTAGTCATTTTTTAAACTTTTGTAAATAGTTACGTCTTGACTTTTGCTACTCGACTTCATGATCAATAGTATTACGACTTTTGAAAGTTGTGAGTTCAAAATAATAACGTGAGAAGTACTTTTCATAACTTGAACGTAACCGTGATTGCATAATCAATTTCATTTTTTATTTTATAAACTTATACTTATTTTTTTCTTGCCCATATTGGTCCGTAACAAAAATTTTGTAAATGCATCCTCCCTCTCACATATTTTTTAGAACACTTCATATTTCGATCCAACCTGACTTAGAGAAGAAAACATGTTCAAGGGATCCATTAATAGTAAGCCTTGATGTCTTTTGAAAGATGAATTCGGGTTGGTGAGAGGAAATCGCTGACGAAGGAAAAATAGTAGAAGAAAATTTATTGGAAGAAGAATGAAAATAGAAACGATAAGAAAATAACAGAGAGAACGAAAGCTAAAAACACTGTGATTTGGTTCTCATTAAATTAACTTATTTAAATAACAATTCTACCCTAACCATGGCCCAACCAGCTAAAAATATGGTAATGCATTGACGTGTATGTCAAATGATAAAAGGAAAAGATTCCTCGTTAATTTGAGTAAAAACGTGTGTTTTAGGAAAAATTTTATTTATCATAAAAAGTGGTCAAGAAAGCAATAAGTGGCCCAAATCCAGTTGAAAAAGAGAATGAAAAGAAATATGCAAGAGAATTTAAAAAAAACAAAAAACAAAATGGAGAAGAAAGTAGGCCATAGATTAGCTAGACGCATATGATTATCAAAAGAAATTTCCAACATATCATAAGATTTTCTTTGAAAATCTGCACTTTTCCAAACCCAGAAACAGAACGATTGTTGAAATGGAGTCTCACGTGGACTAATTTAGGGAATGATCATCTATTTATAAGTAAACTATATTGTTATGAGATCTTTTGAGAAAGCTCAAATCAAAATCATGAGAGCTTATGCTCAAAGTGAATAATATCATACCATTTTGGAGAGTCTGATTCCTAACATGGTATTAGAGCGAGGTTGGTGTAGGGTGTCTGATCTCTTTAAATTCTTAATATGCTATGTGGTTGCAACTCTGTTTGATCTTCTATATCCGAAATGATTTCTTGAGATTATTAGTGAGTGGGCTTTTTTGTGCGATGAGTAGTTTGTGATTGCAAGTTTTGTGTCGAAAAAACTTGTTTGGTATTATTGAAATATAGCCAACACGATGAGTGAGTTTCTTTGTGTCGTGAATAGTCTGTGACGACAAGTTTTGTGTCGAAAAAACTTGTTTGTATTAGTGTGATATAACCAACACGATGGGTGATTTCCAAATCGTTGGAGAACTCAAGAAACTCAACAACAATAACTACAACACTTGGGCAACATGCATGATGTCCTATTTATAAAGACAGGACTTTTGGGAGATCATTAGCGGAAGTGAAACTATTAGAAGAATTTGATTAGGTCAACATAGTTAGAGTATTTTTAGGTATGTAGTATAAATATTTTCTAGATTTGTGTACCATTTGGATTTGTGGTTAGTTTCTATTTATGGTTATGTGTAAAGTATTTTAATAATATTATCACTTCAACCTTCAATTGTTTAGGTTTCTTACTTAGTTATGTCAAACCCTAACAATTGGTACAAGAGCCGCAATTTTTTAGTGATCAAATAGAGAGAGTATGAGTGAAGACAGAACTTTAACGAAGATCCCTCACTTCGATGGTCACTTGGAGTGAGCGGATGGAAAATTTGCTCAGAGCAAAGGGTCTATGGAGTGTGGTAGAGGTTGGTTTCTCGGAACTAGAGGAAGGAACAATCCTGACTGAGGCACAAAATGGCCACCTTCATGATGTTACACTCAAAAATCACCAAGTAAAGCATTACCTGTTCCAGGCAATTGATCATACTGTCTTTGAACAAATCTTGGATCGTCGCCCAGCCAAAATTGTTTGGGACTCAATGAAGTGAAAATTTGGTGGAAACAAAAAAGTGAAGAAATCTCTTCTTAATGCATTAAGAAGAGAATTTGAGATCCCAGAGATGAACAAGGATGAAAGTATCATAGATTATTTTACAAGAGTGATGATAATCTCTAACAAGATGAGAAGCAATGGAGAAGATATGTCAGACAAGACAATTGTAGAAAAGATTCTGGGTACCTTGACTGAAAAATTTACTTATGTTGGAGTATCCATTGAGGAATCCAAAAATACTGATAACATGTCCATTGATTTATTACAAAGTTCATTAGTGGTGCATGAACAAAAATTTCGAAGATCCAACATTAATGGAGAGGAACAAGTTCTAAAAGTCGAAGAACGAACGAAAATAAGTAATAGAGGAAGATGAAGTTACAGGGGCAGAGGACGTGGAAGAGGAAGATCAACTTTCAACAAAGCAATTGTTGAATGTTATAGGTGTCATGACTTGGGTCGTTTTCAATCTAAATGTCCAAAGATGAATAAGGAATTGAATTATCCGGAGCTGGAAGACTATTAATGGCTCATATGGAAAGACATGAAGCAAAAAGGAGTGATGCTTGGTTCTTAGATTCTAGTTGCTCAAATCATATGTGTGCAAGTGAAGGTATATTTTCAAGCTTAGACAAGACATTTTCCCACATTATCAAACTTGGAAATAATACAAGTATGAAAGTTATGGGAAAGGGTGCAATGAAATTAACTTTGGCTGGGGTTCGTTGCACTATTAGTAATGTGTATTGGGTACCTGAACTCAAAAATAATCTTTTCAGCATTGGACAACTACAAGAAAAAGGAGTAGCAGTGCTATTTAAAGATGGTGTATGTAGCATTTATCATCCACAAAAAGGAAAAATAGTAGAGTCAATTATGAATGCAAATTGGCAGTTTATTTTGCGTACTGAACCATCTACCACAACAAATGAAGAAAGATGCCTCCAAGTTTCAAATACGGATCAATCAACACTTTGGCACCATCGTTGGTCATCTCAGCTACAAAGGCTTGTGCACCTTGATGTTAGGGTCGCACAACAACGCACACACTCGATCTAGATGAACGCAAAGAACAGGAGAGAGAAAATGCAAGGAGAACTCTGGCTAAAGGAATTTGTATTGATGACTTCAAGTATGTACAACAAGAGAGAATACAGAGAATAGAAAGTTACATATTTAAAGCTCTACCGGACGGGGTATATATATAATTCAGTTTACTATATATAGCTTTACCAGATTTAGCTTTACCAAATATAGTTTTACCGGATATAGCCGTTGACCAAGCTATAAATAATAGAGCAGACTCCATAACTTAACAATTCTCCCACTTGGAGACTGATCCAGTGAATAAAAAATTTCATTCTCAAACGATCACTCCACCATACCAATTAAGGCTTTGCATAACCTTAATTTTCCAACATCAACACATTTTGTCATCATGTCTGCTGAATTCTTTGCACCCTCTATCTTCTCTAAACACATATCGCCTTCTTCCACTAACCTGCGAGTGAAATGATATCGCCTTCTAATGTGTTTTGTCCTTGAGTGATAGACTGGGTTTTTCACCAACTGTATGACACTCTGACCATCTGTATAAAGGATCTTCTTGCATTGCTTCCTGCCTAATTCTTCTAGATAGTCTGTCATCCATATCATCTCCTTTCCAGCTTCAGTTATTGCCATGTACTCAACTTCAGTAGATGAAAGGGACCGCATTTCTGAAGCTTGGACATCCAACTCACTATTGTTCCATCTATAGTGTAGATATATTCAAATGTACTCTTGCTAGAGTCTACATCTTCACTCAGATCAGCATCCACAAAACCTTGCAGAACTACTTTGCCATTGCCATAACAAAGTGAAGTATTGGATGTACCTCTCAGATATCTCAGAAGGCACTTCACAACTTCCCAATGTTCTTTCCCTGGGTTTGCCATGTACTCGCTAACAACTCCCACTGCATGTGTTATGTCAGGTCTAGTGTAGACCATAGCATACATCAGACTCCCAACTGCAGAAGCGTACGGAACTGATGCCATGTGCTCACGTTCCTCAACTGTCTTGGGAGATTGCCCCTTTGACAATTTAATATGATTTGCCAAGGGGGTAGTCCTGGGTTCAGCGTCATTCATCTTGAATTTAGACAACACCTTCTCAATGTACTACTCTTGGGATAGATTTAATGTGCCAGCAGATCTATCTCGAGAAATCCTCATCCCAAGAATCTGCTTCGCTGCACCCAAATCTTTCATCTCAAATACTGAAGACAAGCTTGCCTTCAGGTGGTTTATCTCCCTCATACTTGATCCAGCAATTAGTATATCATCCACATACAGGAGTAGAAACACATAAGAATCAATGTATTTCTTGAGGTAGCAACACTGATCCTTTTCACTCCTGTGGAAACCACTCTTGCACATGAAGGAGTCAAACTTCTTGTACCATTGTCTCGGTGCTTGTTTCAGTCCATACAAGCTCTTATTGAGCTTACACACCATGTGCTCCTTGCCTGGAGCTGCAAATCCTTCTGGTTGTTGCATATAGATCTCCTCATCTAGATCTCCATATAAAAACCCCGTTTTTACATCCATTTGCTCAAGGTGAAAATTCTCCGATGCAACAATACTCAGCAGAATTCGGATAGTAGTTTTTCACGACTGGAGAAAAGATCTCAGCATAATCAATGCCTTTTCTTTGTGAATATCCTTTAGCTACTAACCGAGCCTTAAACCTCCTTCTGCCATCTGGTTCAACGTTGATTCTGAACACCCATTTGTTCAACAGAGCTCTCTTTCCTGTAGGCAACTCATTCAGCACCCACGTATTATCCTTTTCAAGTGAGCTCATCTCATCATCCATGGCTTGCTCCCACTTGGTTGAATCTTCCACTTGTAGGGTCTCATCAAAGGACTCTGGCTCTCCTTCGTTAGTCAGCAACAGATAATGCATGAGGCTGATATATCTATCTGGTGCTCTGATAGTTCTGGATGATCTCCTGAACACCTGCTCAAGTGTAACTTGCTCCACGTCTAGTTCTTCAGCAATAGGATCAGGAGTTTCTTGAGCTTCTGTTGTAACATCACTGCGTGAATTTTCCTGCCACTCAAGTTCAACTCCCACTTGCTTCGTAGTCTCAGAGTTTATCTTCTCTCTGTCCTTGTACATGACATTTTCATCAAAGGTCATATCGCAGTGTCTTAGGATTTTCATATTTTTCTCATCCCAAAACATGTACCCGAACATGTCAGAGCCATAGCCTATGAAGTAGCATTTCACAGCCTTAGCATCAGGTTTATCTCTCTTCTCTGGATCAACATGAACATACGCAGTACAGCCAAAAGTTCTTAAGTGAGAGTACTTGAGTTCTTTTCCTGTCCATACTTCTTCAGGCAATTTGAACTCCAAGGGTACTCACAGCCCTCTATTAATCAAATATGCTGCTTTGTTCACAGCATCAGGCCAGAATGTCTTTGGTAGTCCAGAATGAATCTTCATGCTTCTTGCTCGCTCATTCAATGTTCTGATCATCCTTTCTACAATACCATTTTGTCTTGCCTTACCAGGAATTGTTCTTATTAATCTAATTTTCTCAGCTGCACAAAATGTTTTAAACTCTGATTTGTTGTACTCTCCTCCATTGTCAGACCTCAGGCATTTAATCTTCAAGCCGGTCTGATTTTCAACTTCAGCTTTCCACTTCTTGAATGTGGTAAATACATCTGACTTGTGTTTCAAAAAGTAAACCCATACCTTCCTGCTGAAGTCATCGATGAAGGTGACGTAGTACCTTAATCCACCAAGTGATGAAACTGGAGATGGTCCTCAAACGTCTGTATGGATCATTTCCAACCGCACTTTCTTCGGTTCTCTGGCAGCCTTTGTGAAACTAACTCGTTTCTGTTTGCCCATAACACAGCTCTCACAAAGACCCATATCAACAGATTTTAAGCCTTCTAAAGCTTCTTTCACAGTCAGCATCTTCATTCCTTTGACGCTTATATGTCCAAGTCTATTGTGCCATAGACTTGAATTGGAAGCACTCTTAACAGTAGTAGTCATGTTTATACACTCTGCAGTAGTGTAAAAAGTTCCGAATTTTGTGCCACGTGCAACAACCATGGTGCCCTAACAATCTTCCACGAACTCTTTCCAAACTCTGCTGCATAGCCTGTGCTATCCAACTGACCAATAGAGATCAGGTTCTTCTTGAGACCAGAAATGTATCTGACATCTTGTAATGTTCACTGATTTCCTGCTGGAGTTTGTATGGAGACATCTCCCTTCCCTTTAATCTCCAGAGTTTTGTTGTCGGCAAGATACACCTTCCCGAAATTTTCTGATTTGAAATTTCGAAACAATTTGTTACTTGGAGATGAATGGAACAATGCACCTGAATCCAAAATCCAGGAATCAGCTAGGCTGTCCACACTAAGGATTAAAACGTCCTCAGTATCTTCTGTTGTATATATAGAATCATCATCATCTTCAGATTTATGAGTCTGCTTCTTCTTTAGTTTTGTACAATCTGTTCGAAAGTGTCCTTTTCCCCCACAGCTCCAACACGTTACGTTGGGTTTGTTTAGAGATTTTCCCGATTCTTTGATTTTGATCGCCCATGTTTGTTTGAGCTTTTTGATTTACTTCTTCCCCTTCGATCAACACTGAGAGCATTGTCTGATGAATCTCAAATTTCTCGTTTGCGAATACTTTCGTTGAGAACTACATCTCGAATTTCACCAAACTTCAGTTTATCAGATCCTCGGGAACTGCTGATTGCGGCAACAACAGTATCCCATAACTCGGGTAAGGATGACATCAAAATCAACGCTTTAATTTCATCTTCGAAATTAATTTCCATCGAACTCAGTTGACTTATGATTATAGTGAATTCATTTATATGATCAGCAACAGGTCGACCTTCAGACATCTGTAGATTGAACAATCTACGCATCAAATACACCTTGTTCATAGTCGATGGTTTTTCATACATATTTGACAGTGCCTTCAATAGATCTGACGTTGTCTTCTCCTTGATAATGTTGAACGCGATGTTTCTGGATAACGTCAACCGGATCAGCCCCAAGGCTTGTCGATCCTTGAGCTTCTACTTTTCCGTGGTCATGGTATCCAGCTTCACCCCCAACAGAGGTTCGTGAAGATCTTTCTGGTACAGATAATCTTCAATTTGCATCTTCCAGAAATTGAAATCGGATCCATCGAACTTCTCAATTCCAGTTGTTAGGATCGCACAACAACGCACACACTCGATCTAGATGAACGCAAAGAACAGGAGAGAGAAAATGCAAGGAGAACTCTGGCTAAAGAAATTTGTATTGATGACTTCAAGTATGTACAGCAAGAGAGAATACAGAGAATAGAAAGTTACATATTCAAAGCTCTACTGGACGGGGTATATATATAGTTCAGTTTACTATATATAGCTTTACCAGATTTAACCATCTACTATATATAGCTATTTTTACTGTATATAGCTTTACCAGATTTAGCTTTACCAAATATAGCTTTACCGGATATAGTCGTTGACCAAGCTATAAATAAGAGAGTGGACTCCATGACCTAACACTTGAAACACAAAAATATGGTGAAAGACCTGCCGTAAATTGTAGCTCCAAACACCACCTGTGCGGCATGTATGAAAGGCAAGCAACATCAGACTCCATCTCTATTTTAAAAAATGGGCAAATGGAGAGCAACATAAAAATTGGACTGGGGAAAAATATTGAAATTGATAAGAACACGGCCGAAGGAGGAGAAATCAAAGAGGAAACGACTGAACCGGTTGCTGAAACAATTAAACCGGTTGCTGAAAATGAATAAGAAAAAATCACGAAAGAAACAACTGAACCAGTTGTTAAAAACAATTTTCCAGTAACTGTTGCACCAGATTTGACAACAAGGGAGGGGAGAAATCGACATCCACCTGTATGGTTAGCCGATTATAATTCCGGTGAAGGCTTATCTGAAGAGGATGAAGAAAATATGGCACTCTTGATGATTTCAAATCCTGTGAATTTTGAGGAAGCTGTGTTCAGGCAATGGAATTGTGAAACCGAGTTGGAGAGAAACCTAGTAGAGATCAAAATCCGAGTTGGAACTTCAAGCCCATTTAATCAAAATCCGCTTTGTATCTTATTGTTGACCGTTTCTACTTTTTCAGGAAAATCGGTTTTCGGGTATCTAGGCAGCCCAAAATGGAGATTGGCTATGGATGAAGAAATCAAATCCATTAAAAAAAATCAAACATGGAATTTGGTGGTTCTACCGCCTGGAGCAAAGAAAATAAGAATGAAATGGATTTATAAAACCAAGCTAAATAAGTCTGGAGAAGTTAATAAATACAAAGCAAGATTGGTTGTAAAAGGCTACACACAAGAGCATGGAATTGATTATACGGAAGTGTACGCACCTGTGGCCATAATGGATATTGTGAGAATGATCATTGCTTTTGCTGCCCAAAAAGATTGGAAACTCTATCAGTTAGATGCCAAATCAGCTTTTTTATATGGCGAGTTAAAAGAAGATATTTTTGTTGAACAACCAAATTGCTATGAGAAAAAGGGAAGTGAGGACAACCAAATTGCTATGAGAAAAAGGGAAGTGAGGAGATAGTGTGTGTTAGATAAAAGCATGTTGGTTTCCTTATTTAGGTTTACACGTTTTAATTAGTTTGATTAAATATTTTCCTTTGACCATTTGACAAACACGTCGAATGGATTACCAATTTTGTAGGCGGCCATTTCAAAAGAAATGGCACAGATTTAGTTGGCCACTCTACAACATTTTTAGGATAGTTAATGGTTTAAATAGGTGAATCTGTTGACAAGAAAAAATCACCTCCTTTTTAGCAAATAAAATTGCAATTCTCTCTCTCTCTCTCTCTCTCTCTGTTATTTTTACGCGTTTTATTTTCTTCCAACGACATTCTTCTCTCTTCCCGTCAAACGATTTCCTCTCACACCAGAAAAGAATTTCCCTCCGATTGTCGAAAAACAACAAGTGGTATCAGAGCCCGATTGAAACCATCGGTGTTATACCATTGCAGAGGAGCCAACCTTATCAACAGTCAAGTTGAATAGCTCAAGTGGTTAGAGCACCAACCTAACAACGCACAGGTCTTAGGTTTGAGTAGAAGAAAATGCAAAGCGCAAAAATAAATACATCGTGGGGTCCATCCCGAGCAGACTCACTCACTCCTCCACGTCGCCGCCAAGTGACGGCATCTCCATCACCACCACGAAGAGGTTGACGTCGGCGTCGAGTTGTCGTTGAGTGAGTGATCAGGGAGAGAACGACCACCATCGTTCAGTATCCGATGTTGACAAGGTCCAACTACAACGTGTGGACCTTGTTGATGCGCGTCAACCTACAGGCGCAAGGGTTATGGCACGCTGTCAAGCCATAGGAAAGAGAAACGATCGAGTACCGAGAGGATCGGCTGGCGTTCGCCGCCATATTACGGTCTGTGCCCCCAGAGATGCACCGCACAATCGGCCTGGGAGGGAATCAAACTTCGTCGGGTCGGTGTACAGCGAGTGCGACCTAACGGTGGAAGAGGTGACCGAAAGACTGCGTAATGTCGAGCAACGGAAGAAAAATACCGTTTCAACTGTCGACAATGATGGTCGTCTACTCCTCACTGAGGAGGAATAGAAAAATACCGTTTCAACTGTCGACAATGATGGTCGTCTACTCCTCACTGAGGAGGAATAGAAAAATACCGTTTCAACTGTCGACAATGATGGTCGTCTACTCCTCACTGAGGAGAGGAATAGCTTGCACGCCTAAAGCTCCGTGACGACACCGGCGAGAGCAATGGGCCAATCCAGTGCTCGTACTGTGGGAAGAGAGGTCACCTGAGCAAGAATTGCTGGAGCAAGCTCAGGAACAAGGAGACGGCCGAGAAGGCCCATCTGACTCAATCCGAGGAGGACGAGCCGACCCTTTTCGTGGTGACTGCATCAGTCCTACCTGACGTCCCTAATTCCGATCCCAAATCCACGGAGGTAATCGACGATGGCATAACTGCTTCGGTGAGTGTCGAACCCGAGGAAGAGCTCCAACTGTGCATAACAAAGGGGCACCGACTGGGGAGCCAATTCAATTGAAGGAGGAGCAAGTGTTCGCTCAAATCCAGTGCTCGTACTGTGGGAAGAGAGGTCACCTGAGCAAGAATTGCTGGAGCAAGCTCAGGAACAAGGAGACGGCCGAGAAGGCCCATCTGACTCAATCCGAGGAGGACGAGCCGACCCTTTTCGTGGTGACTGCATCAGTCCTACCTGACGTCCCTAATTCCGATCCCAAATCCACGGAGGTAATCGACGATGGCATAACTGCTTCGGTGAGTGTCGAACCCGAGGAAGAGCTCCAACTGTGCATAACAAAGGGGCACCGACTGGGGAGCCAATTCAATTGAAGGAGGAGCAAGTGTTCGCTCAAATCGGTGAAAGAGGCAAGCAGCCTTTTCGTGGTGACTGCATCAGTCCTACCTGACGTCCCTAATTCCGATCCCAAATCCACGGAGGTAATCGACGATGGCATAACTGCTTCGGTGAGTGTCGAACCCGAGGAAGAGCTCCAACTGTGCATAACAAAGGGGCACCGACTGGGGAGCCAATTCAATTGAAGGAGGAGCGAGTGTTCGCTCAAATCGGTGAAAGAGGCAAGCAGCAAGAGCACTGGCGATGGGTCCTCGACACGGGGGCAACAAACCATATGACCGGGGCCAAGTCTGCATTCTCCGAGCTTGACTCGGGGATTCGCGGGACGGTGAAATTCGGCGACAGCTCCGTTGTCGAAAACACCATCCTGTTCGTCGGCAAGGGAGACAAGCACCACAAGCTGACCGGCGTCTACTTCATTCCCAGGCTCAAGGCTAATATTGTGAGCCTGGGTCAACTCGATAAGGCCGGCTACCACATTTCCATCAAGCGCGGGCTACTTAGGATCCGTGATGATCGACGACGGTTGCTCACGTAAGTTCGGTACACGGCAAACCGCCTTTACATCCTAGAGTTGGAGATAGAGCAACCAGTCAACCTCTTGGCCAGGTATCGGAAGATGGAAGACCTACTAGGAAGAGGTGAACCACCTGGACTGGCAGGCGCGCCAGCTCGAACAAGAGGTCGGGTTATTTAGGTTTACACGTTTTAATTAGTTTGACCACATGTTTTAGGAGGAGAATGTTAGATAAAAGCCTGTTGGTTTCCTTATTTAGGTTTACACGTTTTAATTAGTTTGATTAAATATTTTCCTTTGACCATTTGACAAACACGTCGAATGGATTACCAATTTTGTAAGCGGCCATTTCAAAAGAAATGGCACAGATTTAGTTGGTCACTCTCTAGCATTTTTAGGATAGTTAATTGTTTAAATAGGTGAATCTATTGAAAATCGATTTCGGAATCGGTTGATTCCAAAAGCATCCTTTTGGGACAAGAAAGTTGACTACATATGAAAGATAAAATCACCTCCTTTCTAGCCAATAAAATTGCAATTCTCTCTCTCTCTCTCTCTCTCTCTCTCTTATTTTTACGCGTTTGATTTTCTTCCAACGACTTTCCTCTCTCTTCCCGTCAAACGATTTTCTCTCACACCAGAAAAGGATTTCCCTCCGATTGTCGGAAAACAACAGTGTACACTCCAAAAAGCCCTCTATGGATTAAAACAAGCACCTAGAACCTGGTTTAGTCGAATAGAATTCTACTTCATCAAGGAAGGATTAGGATTCAAGAGCAGTTCCAATGAGTAGACACTCTTCATCAAGAGAAAGGGAGGTAAAATTCTTATTGTAAGCATTTATGTTGATGATCTTTTATTTACTGGAGACGATGAAGAATTATTGGAGTAGTTTAAACATTTCATGAAGAAATAGTTTGATATGACTAACTTAAATCAGATGAGATTTTTTCTTGGAACAGAGGTAATACAAAGATTAGATGGTATTTTTATATGTCAAAGAAAGTATGCTGCTAAAGTTTTAAATCGATTTGGCATAGAGAATTACAATTACGTTTGTTATCCCATTGTTCTAGGACAGAAAATTGCAAAGATGAAAATTGTGCAAAAGTAGATGTAACCTTGTATAAACAAATAGTGGGAAGTCTGATGTATCTCACAGCTACTCGTCCTGATCTCATGTTTGTTGTAAGTTTGATTAATCGTTTTATGGCATGTCCAACACAACAATATTTTGCAGCAGCTAAAAGAGTTTTAAGGTACTTAAAAGTTATAGTAGATTATGGTGTATTTTATAGAAAGGGAGAAGTTAGTGATTTAATTGGATTTACTGATAGTAACTATGCTGGAGACATGCAAGATAGCAAGAGTACTTCAGGCTATGTGTTTATGATGAGTGGAGGAGCGATAGCTTGGTCTTCTCGTAAGCAGTCTATAGTCACCTTATCAACCACAGAAGCTGAGTTTGTTGCTGCTAGTGCCTGTGCATGTCAAGCTGTTTGGATGTGGAGGATACTCAAAGAGATGGGTCACTCTAAAAAAGAAAGAACAAAGCCAATGTGGGATAATACTTCAACTATTAAGCTACCCAAAAATACAGTTGTACATGGACGTTCCAAACACATAAGAGTAAGATTTCACTTCTCAGAGATCTTACAAAAAAAAAAAAAAAAAAATTGTTAATTTATTATTTTGTGGTCCCCTCTAAAATTAGAAGCATTTTGGAAGTGTGTGAAGAACTTGGTGTGCAGAAGAATAAGTTGAAGGAAGGGATTGTTAGAAGAATTTGATTAGGTCAAAATAGTTGGAGTATTTTTAGTATTTAGTTTAAATATTTTCCAGATCAGTTTACTAGATTTGTTCCAACCTTTGTTTCTAATATTTGTGGCTAGTTTGTATGATTATTTTTAAAGCTATAAAAGTCAAATTCAGTATTCAATAATATTATCACTCCAAACTTCCATGGTTTATGTTTCTGGCTTAGTTATGTCAAAACCTAACAGAAGCTGTGCCTCCAAAGGAGGATTCTAACGGTGCCTTGCGCAAATGGGGACCACAGTCGGAGAAGAAATGGGAGGAATCACATTAGAGGGTGATAGAGGGTGAAGAAGCACTCTACACAAGTGAAAGTCGGAAGAACAATAAGTCATCTACCAAACGTGGATACAAAAATGGTGACAAAGGAAAAAAACCATCAATAAACTACACAACCTAGGAGATCTCAGAAGAATGACAATAACTCTCAAGTGAAGTGAATTGGAGGTATTTGCTAAGCTAACTCTCAAGTGAAGAGAATCGGAGGTATTTGCTACACTTGCGAGAAAAAGGCCACATGTTGGATTGTTGGTCTAAAAAGGAGAGGGAGGATGAATGGGATGCAAAGGAAATATGTGTCATAGGAGAAGACGAACTAGAGCTCAGGGTAATGATGAGAGAACATACCGATTACAAGGATGACTGGATCATTGATTTAGGATGCTCAAACCACATGACTGACAATATCCAAAAAGGAGATGAATGATGAATAGGATGCAGAGGTACCGGTAATATGTGTCATAGAAGAAGACGACCTTGTTGAAATATAATCACTAGCTCAATAGTGTTAAGCCCAAACATTGTATTATATGAGTAATTATATTTATGTTAAGAAAATGATTTTATGAATAAATTTAGGAAAATGATCTAGTAATTTTAGGAATAAATTTTCGAAAATATTTAGGTATTCTAGAGAAAATGTTGAGAAATTTTAGGAAGATTGTCTACTATCTAGTATAAATATGAAATCACAAGCAATACAAAGTAGTAGTTTATACCGGGTGTTTTTTGGAAATCTCTCCTTGATTGGTTTTAATAAAATGTGTGAGTATTTTCCATAAAGAGAGTTGTGTTCAACTGAACTAGCACGAGAATGATGGGAGAACATATCAATTACGAGGATGACTAAATAATTGATTCAAAATTCTTAAATCACATGATTGACAATCGTGCAATGGAAGCGGGGTGGCCCTCAGAGCTGATAATGAGGCATAGAATGAGGTAGAAAAAGGAGCAAATATATTTGAAGTAAAGATTATTCATGGATTTTATTCATTCAATAGCATTGAACATTATTTATTGGTGATTTATTTGATTGAAATGATTGTAGAAATAGTTTAGACATATATATGGTTTGTGGATGATTATGGGCAGAAGGTAACTTCATAGTTGGGTTCAGCGCTGCATGTGAAAGTGCTGTTTTCATCGTCATAAGCATAGCTATAAGCCTGGGGGCATTGGGACTCGAAGATCTTGGCAGAGTCGCTTGGTTGACATACTTTTGGGTCGTTAAATTCAGCAGTGCAACAATCCTTTGGGAGGTTAGATGCGAGGCATGAGCTCTTACACCCAATCACGATCCCATCAGCCGTCCTGACTTGCAAATGTAACGGGCAAACTCCATTGACATCTGCAGAGCATTTGGGGGACACACACTGTCCTGTTCCACCATTTGTAGTTATGGACATGGGTAAGTTGAAGCCATCCACAAGGCTGATATCATAGAAATCTAAGCCTCCGTTTGGTGCCAATGTGAATTCAGCTAACGTAGCTGGTGGAATTCCTCCAGCGCCATTGCAATCTGTAGAGCCAGAGGCACAGTCTCCAGTTTCACAAGAAAACCTTGAAGAGGCATCGGTGAAGCAGCGCGTTCGAGCCCAAATCCTACCCGTCCATGGTGTAGGGACATTGAGAGTCTGGGACTCTGTTGAAGCTAATTGAAATCCAGTCATGGCGAGTTGGGGTTGTCCGCTACCGCTTGTTAACGTAGCTGGCCATATGGTATGTCCACAATTGTTTTTAACAACAATGGTAGCTGCATGGGCTGTTTAACAACACCATAATCAGACACAAAGGTATTGATTTTGAAAAACACACAACAAAAATGGATTATGTATACTTACCGGAGGAGAATAGCAAAGCAAGAGTGAAGAGGGTTGCTTGGATGAATGCCATTTCAAGAGCTTTCTTCTATTGCTAATGAATATGATGAATCGTGTTCAAAATGGGATATGGGTGCCTCCCTATTTATACTCTTCTATTTGTTGTTCAAGAAATGGAAAATGTTAAATTTTGTAAGGGCTGCTAAGTTGAAAATTGGCCAAGTCAATTTGTAAAGGCTGCTATTTGGTTGAGTACATATAATACTTCTAAGTTGACCATGTATATTCAATTGAGTATTTATATATACTTTTGTAATATACATTCAAACCCATGTCTGCCCGAAATGTATAATTATGGATAACTATAAATTCATAATAGCTGCCCAAATTGCAATTTCTATAATACCCAAATTCATGTCTGCAAAATATCTTTCATTTCAAAATTCTGAAAGAAAGCAAAGGATATAGGCTAAAAAGAAATAAGAATCAACCACCACTTTAATAGCATATAACCTAGGTAGGAAAAATTGACATCTTATCACATCTGGTACATTTTTAGGTATTTTAGCCTTGATGGGTATAGACATGATTTTGGTGAACGATCGTACACTCTCGTATTGACATGACAAGAATAATAAAAACCTAACTACACATGAAATCAAGTAAAAGGAATTTGGAACATACATACGACTATGACAAGATCGGGACATTCGATACGCAGCCACAGGTAGCACGCCAAACAAGCATGACCGTGACAATGAGCGTGCGATTCACTTCCATGCAAAAGTGAAAGGGGTGAGTTTTGTACTCTCTAGTCTAATTTCAATACTAAGCCTTTATAACTTGAATTAGAGCCCGCCACTAATTGGAGTGTTGGGCAAGTAGAAAAGAGCACGGGCAAAACAGGTATGGCCAAGTAAGTAGTCATTAAGATTCCCTTAAGAGATACTTGTAGGGATAGTTAGAATTTGCTAGCATGCTGACATAATCTGCCTTATATTTGCTAGAATATGCATATCTAGATCATTGAAAAGATAAGCATGTTATAAATGATGTTACAAATGTCTTAAATACCCTTTAGAAGGAGATTTATAAATGACAGTGTATGAAATTTTCCGTTGTGCTTGATAATTTATAATGAGAATGAGATCTGTACTCCAAGTGATTGATTGAGTTATCTCCTTAATGAATTTGCACGTATGTTTTGAGAATGGGAATGGTGCTTTTGGTGATCGATTGAGTTATCTTTTCATCGAGCTTGCATGTCTATCTTGAAAATGCAAAGTTTACTCCAGGTGATTGATTGTGGTATCTCCCTATTTTAGCATGTATGAATGCACTGAGTTAAAAGTCACCTATTTTAGCATGTATGAATGCACTAAGTTAAGAATATGATGCTAGAATTAGGACCATGGTATGTTGACATAGGTTAGACATAGGGTTGGAGCCCTAAAATTAGGGCATAAGGATAACCACCAATAGTAAATGTTTATTTTGTAAGAGATTTTCTTTTCTCAAGATCACACCAACAACTTTATTCCTAGTTCTCCTAACCTCTCTCTATATCTAGCCATTTCAACTCTTAGATACCTTTCCTTTCATCTTCAGTTTTAGTGAATTTGAAATTCCGTAAATTCCTATATTTAGAGGTTATCATTGCAATTTTTTTTTTTTTAATTTTTATAGTCAATCTACTGATCAAAAGAAATGTAACACGGTCTAACATAGAAAACATTATCGAATGGGACTACTACAATATTATTTGAGTAAAAACGTCTATGTCAAATGATAAAAGAAAAGATTCCTCACTAATTTGAGTAAAAAGGCTAAAATATATATATATATTTTAGGAAAATTTTTTATTTATCATAAAAAGTGGTCAAGAAAGCAATAAGTGGCCCAAATTCGAAAAGAAATATGCAAGGAGAGAATTAAAAAAAAAATGGAGAAGAAAGTAGGCCATAGATTAGCAAGACGGGTATCATTATCATAAGATATTCCCAACAAATTGTAAGATTCCTTTTCTCGAAAATCGGCACTTTTTCAAACCCAGAAAAACAGACAGATTGTTGAAATGGAGTCTCACATTTGCTAATTTAGGGAATAATCATCAGTTTATAAGTAAAGAATACATCTATATTGTTATGAGATCTTTTGAGGAAGCCTAAATCAAAGTCACGAGAGCTTATGTTCAAAGTGAATAATATCATACTATTTTGGAGAGTCTGATTCCTAACATGGTATCAGAGCGAGGTTGGTGTACGGTGTCTGATCTCTTGAAATTCTTAGTATGCTTTGTGGTTGCAGCTCTGTTTGATCTTCCATATTAGAAATGATTTCTTGCAATTATTAATGAGTGAGTTTTCTTGTGTCGTGAGTAGTATGTGATTGCAGTGTCGAAAAAACTTGTTTGGTATTATTGAAATATAGCCAACACGATGGGTGAGTTTCTTTGAGTCGTGAGTAGTCTATGACTGCAAGTTTTGTGTCGAAAAAACTTGTTTGGTATTATTGAAATATAGCCAACACGATGGGTGAGTTTCTTTGTGTCATGAGTAGTCTATGACTGCAAGTTTTGTGTCGAAAAAACTTGTTTGTATTAGTGTGATATAACCAACACGATGGGTGATTTGAAATATAGCCAACACGATGGGTGAGTTTCTGTTGTTTTTCGATAATGGGCCAGGGAAATCATTTTCTTTTCGGTGAGAGGAAATCGTTGACGGGAAGTTGTTGGAAGAAAATAAAACGCGTAAAATAACAAGGAGAGAGAGTTGCTGAAATTTTGACTGTGCTTCAAATCACGTTGTGAAATCTTCTGAACAGATTTCCTATTTAAATATAACTTATCCTAAAAATGGCGGGAGAGGCCACTTCCTACAAAATTTCCGTCTAAAAATTTGGTAATGCATTCGACGTGTTTGTCAAATAGTCAAGTAGGTATTCAATCAACTAATGAAATCGTGTGAATCTAAATAATGAAAAACTCAGATTTTATCTAACAGTTTCTTTGTGTCGTGAGTAATCTGTGATTGTAAGTTTTGTGTCGAAAAAACTTGTTTGTATTAGTGTGATATAACCAATCACGATGGGTGATTTCCAAATCATTGGTGGAATCAAGAAACTCAACAACAATAACTACAACACTTGGGCAACATGCATGATGTCCTATTTATAAAGACAGAACGTTTGGGAGATTGTTAGCGGGAGTGAAACTGCACCACTAGAGGAGATTCTAATGGTGCCTTGCGCAAATGGAGGCCATAGTCGGAGAAAAAATGGGAGGAATCACATTAGAGAGTGATAGAGGGTGAAGAAGCACTCTACACAAGTGAAAGTCGGAAGAACAATAAATTATCTACCAAACGTGGATATAAAAATGGTGACAAAGGAAAAAACCATCAATAAACTTCACAACCTAGGAGATCTCAGAAGAACAATAACTCTCAAGTGAAGAGAATTGGAGATATTTGCTACACTTGCGAGGAAAAAGGCCACATGTCGAAGGTTTGTTGGTCTAAAAAGGAGATGGAGGATGAATGGGATGCAGAGGCAATGTGTGTCATAGGAGAACGAACTAGAGCTCAGGGTAATAATGAGAAAACATATCGATTACGAGGATGACTGATCATTGATTCAAGATGCTCAAATCACATGACTAAAAGTATCCAAAAAGGAGATTGAGGATGAATAGGATGCAAAGATAATATGTGTCATAGAAGAAGACAAACTAGCGCTCATGAAAATGATGGGAGAACATATTGATTACAGGATGACTAGATCATTGATTCAGAATGCTCAAATCACATGACTACAATGGAGGGTGGCCCTTAGAGCTCATATATTTGAAGTAAGATTATTGAAGGAAGATTAAATAAGATGGATTTTATTCATTTGAACATTATTTACTAGTGATTTATTTGATTGAAATACATGGTTTGTGGATGATTATGGGCAAAAGGTAACTTCATAGTTGGGTTCAGCGCTGCATGTGAACGTGCTGTTTTCATCGTCATAAGCATAGCTATAAGCCTGGGGGCATTGAGACTCGAAGATCTTGGCAGAGTCGCTTGGTTGACATACTTTTGGGTCATTAAATTCGGCAGTGCAACAATCCTTTGGGAGGTTAGATGCGAGGCATGAGCTCTTACACCCAATAACGATCCCATTAGCCGTCCTGACTTGCAAATGTAACGGGCAAACTCCATTGACATCTGCAGAGCATTTGGGGGATACACACTGTCCTGTTCCACCATTTGTAGTTATGGACATGGGTAAGTTGAAGCCATCCACAAGGCTGATATCATAGAAATCTAAGCCTCCGTTTGGTGCCAATGTGAATTCAGCTAACGTAGCTGGTGGAATTCCTCCACCGCCATTGCAGTCTCTAGAGCCAGAGGCACAGTCTCCCGTTTCACAAGAAAACCTTGAAGAGGCATCGGTGAAGCAGCGCGTTCGAGCCCAAATTCTACCGGTCCATGGTGTAGGGACATTTAGAGTCTGGGACTCTGTTGAAGCTAATTGAAATCCAGTCATGGCGAGTTGAGGTTGTCCGCTACCGCTTGTCAATGTAGCTGGCCATATGGTATGTCCACAATTGTTTTTAACAACAATGGTGGCTGCATGGGCTGTTTAACAAAACCATCATCAAACACAAAAGGTATTTGTTTTTAGAAACACAGAACAAAAATGGGTATTAAGCAAAGGTGATGTGTGCATTATGTATACTTACCTGAGGACAATAGCAAGGCAAGAGTGAAGAAGATTGCTTGGATGAGTGCCATTTCAACAACTTTCTTCGATTGGTAATTAGTATTCTGAATCGTGTTCAAAATGGGATATGGGTGCCTCCCTATTTATAATCTCTATTTGTTGTTCAAGAAATGGAAAACGTTAAATTTTGTAAGGGCTGCTAAGTTGAAAATTGGCTAAGTCAAATTGTAAAGGCTGCTATTTGGTTGAGTACATATAATACTTCTAAGTTGACCATGTATATTCAATTGTGTATTTATACATACTTTTGTAATGTATATATTATGGATAACTATAAATTCATAATAGCTGCCCAAATTGCAATTTGTATAATACCCAAATTCATGTCTGCAAAATATCATTCATTTCAAAATTTTGAAAGAAAGCAATGGTGTAGGCTAAAAAGAAATAAGAAACCACCACAATTTTAATAGCATATAACCCACGTAGAAAAAATTTATATCTTGTCACATCTCTCTATAGTACATTTTCGGGCATTTTAACTTTAGGGGGTGTAGACATGATTTTAGTGAACGATCATATACTCTCATATTGACATGATAGGAATAGTAAAAACCTAACTCCACATGGAATCAAGTAAAAGGGATTTGGAACAAACATACAACCATGACAATACGTTTTGGACAAGTATGACCGGGACATTTGATACAAAGCCACAGGCAACACGCATTAGACAAACATGATCGTGACAATGAGCGTGTAGTTTACTTCCATGCAAAAGTGAGAAGAGTGAGTTTTTATCCATTTTGACATTTGTTCGACTACTCTCTAGTCTAATTTCAATACTAAGTTTATTATAACTTGAATTAGAGCCCGCCACTCAAGTTTCCAAAAAATTTGGAGTGTTGGGCAAGTAGAAAAAGAGCACGGGTAAGACACTTATGGCCAAGTAAGTAGCCATTGAGATTCCTTTAAGAAATACTTGTAGGGATCATTAGAATTTGCTAGCATGTAAGCCTAATCTGCCTTATATTACTAGAATATGCATATCTAGATCATTGAAAAGATAAGCGTGATGTTACAATTGTCTTAAATACCCTTTAGAATAAGATTTATAAACTGTGCTTGATAATCTGTAATGGGAATGAGATCTAATTGATTGAGTTATCTCCCTAATGAGTTTGCATGTATGTTTTGAGAATGTGATTTGTTCTTTTGGTGATGGATTGAGTTATCGTCCTATTGAGCTTGCATGTGTTTTGAGAATGCAAACTTTACTCCACATGATTGATTGTGATATCTCCCTATTTGAACATGTATGAATGTACTGAGTTAAGAATATGGTGCTAAAATTAGGACGATTATAGGTTGGCACATGACATAAGGTTCGAGCACTAAAATTAGGGCATCGGGACAACAACCAATAGTAAATGTTTATTTTGTAAGAGATTTTACTACAACAAACAATAAGTACAATAGCTTACAAAAAATGTTATCGTAGACTTTTTGTAGCGTGTTTTGTACGTCGTGATAGTCTATGTTATTAAAAGTCCAAAACTTTTTATAGCGTTTTTTTATAACTAATGGATGCTATAATATAGTATGAAGCTATAGCTTATACTATAACTTCATACAATCTCTCCTGAGTCATGTCAATTTAGTAACTTGCACTTAATTTGAGTATTATTATTAATGCTATACAAGAAGAAAAATAAAAGCATCGAAAATTTGATAGTAATAATGAAATCAATAATTTTATTCATTAAATTAGAAAATCAACTTAGTGTAAGAGAAGGTATTGTCAAATTTGAATGGATGTTTGTTGATTTTGGTATACTTCCAATATCATTAGAGGTTTCCTCGGTTAGGTCAATCTATGAAAATTTCAATTGAAATATATATGGAATAAACTCACCATAGAATGAAGGTGAAATTTATATAACTTAATTAAAAAAAATGTACCTGTTTCTTCATAAAACTTAAGAACATTGATTACATTTCCAGCAATTCTTCTCTCATCTTCAAATATTCTTTTTCAAGAGTCATGTATCTATTTTCTTGTTGAGACAAGAGACAATTTAGAATGAGTCACTCCAAATTCAAGTCCTCTTACATGCCCACGATCTGGTCCAAGAACTTTACTCAAGGCATCATCAACACGTATTATTTGATGAAGTTTTTGTCTCAATCTCGGCTTGTTCAATGCGCTCCTACCAAGAAAGTATATCAAATACATAATGCAATTCTTACATTTAAAAAATGTCAACGGTCCATAGTTGCTTCACACATCTTATAAGTTAACAGACATGATCAAAAATATCTCAACAGAGTCCGTTGTATGTTCAATGTGCTCGTACTAATAAAAAACCACTTCAACCGCCCATTTCATATACACTATAAACAAGAGATATCAACGAACACAATACTTCCAAACTTTTCACATATCCAATAAGGTATAAAAAAAAGTCATTTTCAAATAAGTTTAACACATGTTATAAGAAAAAAAAATCGAATAAGTACTTTTTTTCAAAAGTTTTCATCCCCTCCATAATTATTTGTTTGTTCAACCGCTCATACCAATAAGAAACCACTTCAACCGCCCCTTTCACATACTTCATAAACAAAGGATATCAATAAACATAATACTTGCAAACTTAAAAATAAGTAATTTTCAAACAAGTTTAACATACGAGTGTCTCAGCAACTTGTGAATTCACTAGTTATCCATTCTTCTTTGTGTGAGCCTTTGTCCATAACATAATCCTTGAGATCGAAGTTGGATCCAAAGAACTTTTCTTATGCAAAATGAAATAAATATACTAAATTCACCCATATAACATGAGAGTAGAATAAAACTACAATATTGATATTTACTATCTCTTCAGCCAAACGGGCATATCCTTTCCTACTACATGTACGAGGGAGTTGTCTATTCTTCATGGCTTTAAACTATTCACTTTTCAACTACTCAATAAGACAACATATGTTTTTGTTATATCAAAGTATATAATAACTTCAAAAATATCATAGGTAAGTTTTTCGATATATAAATATTCATTACCATGAAATTTGCACTCGTTTTTTCTTTGACAAAGTCCATCCAATCATCTACATATTGCAAATTATCTGGCATAAGTTGCAGTAGTGCTTCTTTTGTTGGGACATTGCGAATTTATTTTACCATACGAGATTTTCGAGCCCTCCATAATCTACCCATTTGTTGAAAAATAAACTTTTTCTGCCAATAGTTGTTCACAACATACTTGACTGAAGAACCAAATGGTTAGAAGTAATATTATACAAATGATTAAAACTAGATAAACAATTAAAATAACTTCAATAGACTTCCATAACACTAATTTTAGCCTTGTATGTAATTTCTTCCAATTCTCTAATGTCACAGGTACAACCTCCCTTACAATGGACCAAGAAAAGAAGCAAATCCTACAAATTCATCCCCATGGGTTGTCCATATTTATTAAAAACAAGTTTCACTCTAGATTATCCACCAACAGCTATTCTCTTCATCCTTACATGATCTTCTTTTCGAGTTCTATTTTCATTACAAACTTCAAATTGCCTACGGGTTGCTAATCTTGTGTGAGCAGCTGGGGAGTCGATTGTAGGAATTGAAATATGATTAGGTTTCAATGTCTTTCCATTACCGTTAGGTGAAAAGGGTTCAGGGAGGGCAATAATAGGAGATTTGTGGTCAGGTACACGTGGTTTTTCTCCTTCAACCCTTTCAACTTGTAGTTTCATGCAACATTTTATCACTACAGATCTTTCTAAATCTACATTTTTTAAGTAGAGTAATATCAATATCCCCGTACTTTTTTCAAAATGTTTAGTATGATGAGACCTTTTTCTTCGAGTGACTTTTAGACAACCGATTTCCTCTTTGTATTCTAAAGTTTGAGGTGGTACCTTATCTCCCTCCATTGGAACGTGAAACCAAAATTAATAGATAATCATTATGCACGAAATGAAAATAAAATCAAGAATGCAATTACACACCAATCACAAAGGATCATCACAAAATAAATATTATATATGGAGTATAATAGGTTCACAAAAAATATTTATACAATGTCCCAAATTGTTCATTAAAGAAAAACGCCCTCGCAATCTTCTCTTGCATAAGTGATCTCATCATTTTCATCAATGTCTTCCAATGTACTTTGAATTTGTTCATTGACAACCATCGTACCACTATACTCATGATCGTACATATCAAAGTCATGAAATCCTTTGTGTGGTCCTTTTAATAAGACATACCAATTTGAGGTATCATTTTCTCTAACATAAAACACGTGCTTGGCTTGTGAGGCCAAGATGAAAGGCTCACGTACAAATATGCTTTGACTTTGATGTAAGTTAGCAAGAGTGAACCCTTCCTCAATTCTTACTCCAATACGAACATTTGCCCAATCACATTTAAAAATTGGAAGTTGGTAGGCATAATAATCTAACAAGATGATTTTCTGTAAGACCCCATAGTGTGCAACTACGTCCATAACTTGCGATTTATCCTTCGCACTAGCATCTACAGAAACACCACTATTTTGGGTTGATTTTTCTACACTCTTTATCTGAAATCGTTGTCCATTAATGATGTACCCCGTGTAAGCCATTGCACATTTTCTTGGTCCATTTGCAAGCCATTTTAACAAGTCAGAGTAAACTACATCGGATGAATCTATTTGAATCTGGTAAGAATAAAAATAACTACTTGTTTGTTAGACTGTGTTGTAGTTTTGTACCTTCAACTGTTCATGGAATAGTATGCTACATTATCTTAGATTTTAACCATGATAGAAATTATTTTGCAAGAATCTTCGAGAGTAGACTAGAATCTTTTGCTAGTATGTGATCTAAGATCATGAGTTCATCCATATGCATGTGACAAGATGAATTACAATTTAATATTGATTTATGTAAAACAAATAATAAATGGTACACAACTTAACTCACTAGATAAACGGTTCCACCACTGCTTTGTTGAACAAGACATATCGATGTGCATTTTCTAGTACATCTTCGGGTAATGTAATTGAAGTCCCAACTGATATAGGACGACCTTCTAGAATGACATCATTTTCATATTCTTGATTATGATGTTCATTATGTGCAACTTCAACCGAGTGTTTAAAATACCTTTTTGAAAAGTCTACACATTCATCCGCTACATAGCACGCTGCAATGCATCCTTCTGGTCGTGCTTTGTTCCGTACATAACTTCTCAATACCTTCGTATATCTAAATGAGACATAAAGATTATGAAGATGACCACAATTACTTCCAACCTGATATAAGAAGCAAATAATTCACCTTTCGAATGGGTACATCCAACGATATTGAACAGGACCACATATACGAGATTCACGTCCCAAATGGATAACCAAGTGTATCATTATATCAAAGAATGAAGGTGGAAAGTACCTTTCAAGAAGGCATAAAATGTCCACTACCTCTTTTTCAAGTTGTAACATAATTTCTCAATCAATGACATGTTGACATAGTCTATTAAAGTATGAACATAGCCTATATATTGCATGTCTTGGACCTTTGGGGAACAAGCCTCTAAGCACCACAGATCAAAGTTGTTGCATTAATACATGACAATCATGAGACTTCAATCCCATCACTTTGCAATCTTGTAATGATAACACACTTTGAAATGTTGGAACTGTACCCATCAGGCAACTTTATATTATACAACCTTGAACAAAATAATTTCTTCTCAAACTTCGACAATGTATATGGAGCAGGAGGTAGTAAGTTCGATCACCTCGCTCTTGAGGATATAGGTCTAACCAAATTTTCAAAAGTTGTAAATCTTTTCTTGCATTAATTCCATTTTTTGACTTTCCATTTATATCTAATAATGTACTTAAAATACTCACATATTTTCTTTTCTACATGCATGACATCCAAGTTGTGGTGTATTGGTAATGCCTACCCAATAAATTACATTTCAAATTGTTAGTGGCCAAAGTTTGAAACTTAATGACTTGAAACTCAATAAAATACACCATAAATTTAGAGTTTGTCAACCTTCCAATATGGTAGATCGAAGAAGATGGATCGCTTCTTCCACCTTTGACTTGTGTATTGTTTCTTGCTCTTTCTTTTTAAGCTTTCACATTTTCCCCAACAATTTTCAAAGTCTTGATGTTTGGTATAAATTGCACTACTTGTTACAATTTTGGGAGGTAATTCTTCTTCTATTTTTCCATTGAACCATGTTTTTTTTCCTTCGATATGGATGCAAATTTGACAAGAATCGTCTATGACCCATATATGAATACTTTTTTTTCCATTCTTCAACCAAAGAGACCGAGTATTATCTCCACAAATTGGACATGTATATTTACCTTTTGTGGTGCATCCAGCAAGATTTCCATATGCAGGAAAATCATTTATATCCACATGAGAATTGCTCTTAAATTGAAATATGTTTTACTTACAATATCATAGGCTTGTACTCCTTTCCATAGATGTTGTAAATCATCCTCTTATATTATAGGCTTGTACTCCTTTCCATAGATGTTGCAAATCTTCCACAAGAGGTTGTAAGTAGACATCAATATCGTTTCCTGGTTGTCTAGGGCCAGAAATAAACAATGTTAACATTATATTTTCCTTTTTCATACATAACTAAGGAGGAAAGTTATACGTAACAAGCATGACTGCCAACAACTATATCGACCGCTCATGTTGGAGAATGGATTAAAACCATCTGTAGCAAGGCCTAGCCTAAGATTACGAGAGTCCATAGCAATCTCAGGCCACTTTTTATCAATCAACTCCCATGCAACAGAATCAACTGGATGTCGAATCTTTCCATAGTACTTTTATGTTGAGAATGTCATCGTAAACTTTCACCCACGTCATATATTTTAAACATTCGTTTAAGTCGCGGAATGATAGGAAAGTGTCTTAATACCTTAGCAGGTATACCTTGCTTGATTGCATTCGTTTGTCTATCAACCTTCCACCTTGAAGTATTACATTGAGGACAACTTTCTAACTTTTCTTTCTCATTTCTAAATATACAACAATCGTTGACATATGTATAGATTTTTTGGTAGTCTAAGTCAAATTCCTTCAACAATTTTCGAACTCCATAAATAGATCTTGGGATGACATTATCAATTAGAAGCATGTCATACAAAAGTTCCAGGCTTGTGAAACTAGCATTTGACCAACCATTATATGTCTTAAGTTTATACAATGCCACAACTGCTGATATCTTTGTATATTTTGTACATCCTGTGTACAGTGGAGGGTTTTCCTCTTGAATATTGTGAGAAATATTTTTGTCTTTCCTTGATGTAAAAGAATCATTCTTGTACTCCTCATATATGTGCTCTTATATAAGATGGTTGCTTCCAACATAAGAGCATCATCGACTTCTTTTTCAACATCATCCTCCTCACATATTTCTCTGTAATGATACCAAACAGTATATGTAGAGTCCATTCCCTTAATTATTAGGTGTTCATATATGGTTTGGATATCATAATGTCTCATATTCCTACCCTCTTTACATGGACATAGAAACTTTTTGGCATCCTGCTTTCTTTTCTTCATTTCTTGTAGAAATTTTCATGCTCCTTCCATGTACTCATAGGTGGCACTATTAGACAAAGTCAATTTTGTTAAGTATGTGTCTTAAAAATAAAGTGTATTGATACTTATATTCTCATACCGATTCAAATACAACCAATCTTTGTTGAACATTTTGAAAGCTCTGGTATGCTTAATAGGATGATCAATTGGACTGTCGATAACTTGGTTTACAATCACTATTTAAGAAAAGAAGATATCGATAACTCTGGTGTATTTGTGTTATCTTTAAAGTTGGAGCATAATATAGTATATATATGATAATAAAGAGTCACCAAAGGTAAAAACTTAGTGTAACAAGTACATCCAAATCTTTCTATAAAATTAAGACGAGAATAAGGTAACTTACAGTTGTTCAACACCTTTAATTTCAAGAAGTTGGCTAAACCTTAAACCACCCTTTGTTGGCACTTTGTCTAATGCCTAAGAATGGACTAATCAAGCAAATAAAAATTAAAAAAAAAATCCATAACCAAGGAAACAAATTAAGATACTCAAATTGAATTATTTTTCTAATTTCCATACTTATCTGGCAAGATTCAATATATTCTCGTGATTATTTCCTCCAAATTTTAATACAAGTTTTATAATATACAATTCTTCTAAAAAAATCACATATACTCTTAAAAATGTTGCTTGCTCTAGTAGAAATTTAACTCATACTAGCTATCAATATTTTCCTTACCGGAGCATATATATATATATATATTTATTTATTTATTTTTGTAGCAGAATAATATATATATTGGTCACCAATGGACTATGTGTTTATTCAGTATGATCATTGAAATGTTGATCATTGATGGAGTGTATGTTATTTGCTGCAAATATATATTAGTATTCGTATGTGTTTTTTCCCTTAAAATGTTGCTTGCCTTAGTGATGTGGAGTGAAAAGTCATTGCAGTAGCAAAAAATTTCAATGTGGAGTAGGTTATTGCAGCAGCAAAAAAAAATTCACTCATACACTCATACATCACCAGATTGAGAGAAAAAATTACTATAATATCTCAATCCCCAATCCAAATCTCATACTACTAAACAAAATCTCAAAAAGAAGCTACATAAAGAGAGAGAGGAAATGACAGCTCAAATGGGCATAAGATTTTGAACTAAATCATACCTAAGAACCAATTCACTACCAGATTTGGTTCTCTTATTTATTGCAATTAGATTTTAGGGTTTCACAATAAGCTGGCCTTTTCCATTTTTCTTTTCTTTTCCCTACTTTTTCTCTTTCGGGACTTTATTTATTTAAGTTTTCTTAGCTTTCGTTTTTTTTATTATTTTTCCTTTCATTTTTTAATTGCATTAAATAGAAAATGCTTTTTTAAAAGCTATAAATGTCTTCATTCTTGTAATGTTTTTTTCTCAAGATCACTAACAACCAAATTAGAATCATAGGCAACAACTTTATCTCTAATTCTCCTAACCTCTCTATATCTAGCCATTTCAACTCTTAGATCCCTCTCCTTTCATGTTCATTTCTATTTGAATTTTAAATTTGGTAAATTCCTATATTTAAAGAGTTATTGCAATTTTTGTCATTCAAATGATCACAAGCAATATAACACGTGTAACATAGAAAACGTTATCGAATGGGACTACTACAATATTATTGCGTAGATTTTAAAATTTGTACGTCGGTTAGTAAGTATAAATTCAAATTACTCTTACAACTTATCTCTCATATATTATTTCATAATGAAATCAATAGAAAAACTATGAAACAAAGGGCCATAAAATAAGAATTTCTTAATTTCTAGCACATTTTTTAAAAGAAAAACATGTTTATTTATTTATTTATTGATTATTTTTTTTTTTAATTTAGTTTTAAAAATTAGGGAAACAAATTGGAAAAGAATGGTTGGTGGCGTGGAGAATGAAGGAATGAGTACTGTGGGAAGAGATTTAGTTGGAAATGAATGATATGAATTTGGGTATTATACAAATTGCAATTTGGGCAGCTAATTATGAATTTATAGTTATCCATAATTATACATTTCGGGCAGACATGGGTTTGAATGTATATTACAAAAGTATATATAAATACTCAATTGAATATACATGGTCAACTTAGAAGTATTATATGTACTCAACCAAATAGCAGCCTTTACAAATTGACTTGGCCAATTTTCAACTTAGCAGCCCTTACAAAATTTAACATTTTCCATTTCTTGAACAACAAATAGAAGAGTATAAATAGGGAGGCACCCATATCCCATTTTGAACACGATTCATCATATTCATTAGCAATAGAAGAAAGCTCTTGAAATGGCATTCATCCAAGCAACCCTCTTCACTCTTGCTTTGCTATTCTCCTCCGGTAAGTATACATAATCCATTTTTGTTGTGTGTTTTTCAAAATCAATACCTTTGTGTCTGATTATGGTGTTGTTAAACAGCCCATGCAGCTACCATTGTTGTTAAAAACAATTGTGGACATACCATATGGCCAGCTACGTTAACAAGCGGTAGCGGACAACCCCAACTCGCCATGACTGGATTTCAATTAGCTTCAACAGAGTCCCAGACTCTCAATGTCCCTACACCATGGACGGGTAGGATTTGGGCTCGAACGCGCTGCTTCACCGATGCCTCTTCAAGGTTTTCTTGTGAAACTGGAGACTGTGCCTCTGGCTCTACAGATTGCAATGGCGCTGGAGGAATTCCACCAGCTACGTTAGCTGAATTCACATTGGCACCAAACGGAGGCTTAGATTTCTATGATATCAGCCTTGTGGATGGCTTCAACTTACCCATGTCCATAACTACAAATGGTGGAACAGGACAGTGTGTGTCCCCCAAATGCTCTGCAGATGTCAATGGAGTTTGCCCGTTACATTTGCAAGTCAGGACGGCTGATGGGATCGTGATTGGGTGTAAGAGCTCATGCCTCGCATCTAACCTCCCAAAGGATTGTTGCACTGCTGAATTTAACGACCCAAAAGTATGTCAACCAAGCGACTCTGCCAAGATCTTCGAGTCCCAATGCCCCCAGGCTTATAGCTATGCTTATGACGATGAAAACAGCACTTTCACATGCAGCGCTGAACCCAACTATGAAGTTACCTTCTGCCCATAATCATCCACAAACCATATATATGTCTAAACTATTTCTACAATCATTTCAATCAAATAAATCACCAATAAATAATGTTCAATGCTATTGAATGAATAAAATCCATGAATAATCTTTACTTCAAATATATTTGCTCCTTTTTCTACCTCATTCTATGCCTCATTATCAGCTCTGAGGGCCACCCCGCTTCCATTGCACGATTGTCAATCATGTGATTTAAGAATTTTGAATCAATTATTTAGTCATCCTCGTAATTGATATGTTCTCCCATCATTCTCGTGCTAGTTCAGTTGAACACAACTCTCTTTATGGAAAATACTCACACATTTTATTAAAACCAATCAAGGAGAGATTTCCAAAAAACACCCGGTATAAACTACTACTTTGTATTGCTTGTGATTTCATATTTATACTAGATAGTAGACAATCTTCCTAAAATTTCTCAACATTTTCTCTAGAATACCTAAATATTTTCGAAAATTTATTCCTAAAATTACTAGATCATTTTCCTAAATTTATTCATATAGGCATATTCGGTTTTAGATTGTGCTTGCAGGCTAGGTGATCAAAATCTTTATGGTTGTGAATGGTTTTAGATTCGGTTTTGGAAACTTGTGATAAATAATCATCTATGTACATAGGCATTGATCCATCTCTAAACGATTTTAAGTATCTTTATTGTATGTGTATGCATATTTAACTCTGGGATGTGATAACTATAGCTCTTATCCCAGGAAGACCTTTTGGATGGACCCAAGGAAAACATTGCCTTTTCCATTGCACTTGGGCAGAGAGCGAAAACGAAAAGTAAAATCATAGCGCGTCGAGCAAGGAAGAAAGGATCTGTGAAGTAAATAAATGGATTTTATTCATTTGAACATTATTTATTAGTGATTTATTTGATTGAAATACATAGTTTGTGGATGATTATGGGCAGAAGGTAACTTCATAGTTGGGTTCAGCGCTGCATGTAAACGTGCTGTTTTCATCGTCATAAGCATAGCTATAAGCCTGAGGGCATTGGGACTCGAAGATCTTGGCAGAGTCGCTTGGTTGACATACTTTTGGGTCATTAAATTCGGCAGTGCAACAATCCTTTGGGAGGTTAGATGCGAGGCATGAGCTCTTACACCCAATAACGATCCCATCAGCCGTCCTGACTTGCAAATGTAACGGGCAAACTCCATTCACATCTGCAGAGCATTTGGGGGACACACACTGTCCTGTTCCGCCATTTGTAGTTATGGACATGGGTAAGTTGAAGCCATCCACAAGGCTGATATCATAGAAATCTAAGCCTCCGTTTGGTGCCAATGTGAATTCAGCTAACGTAGCTGGTGGAATTCCTCCCGCGCCATTGCAATCTCTAGAGCCAGAGGCACAATCTCCCGTTTCACAAGAAAACCTTGAAGAGTCATCTGTGAAGCAGCGGGTTCGAGCCCAAATTCTACCAGTCCATGGTGTAGGGACATTGAGAGACTGGGACTCTGTTGATGCTAATTGAAATCCAGTCATGGCGAGTTGGGGTTGTCCACTACCGCTGGTTAATGTAGCTGGCCATATGGTATGTCCACAATTGTTTTTAACAACAATGGTAGCTGCATGGGCTGTTTAACAACACCATCATCAGACACAAGGGTATCTATTTTGAAAAACACACAACAAAAATGAGTATTAAGATAAGGTGATTATGTATTATGTATACTTACCAGAGGACAATAGCAAAGCAAGAGTGAAGAGAGTTGCTTGGATGAATGCCATTTCAAGAGCTTTCTTCTATTGCTAAGTAATATGGTGAGTCCGTGTTGAAAATGGGATATGGGTACCTCCCTATTTATACTAAAAGTGGATGAATTTGGGTAAGTCAAATTGTAAAGGCTGCTAATTTTGTCTATTGCAAAGTTGACCATGTATATTCAATTGTGTATTCATGCATACTTTTGTAATATACATTCAAACCCATGTCTGCCCGAAATGTATAATTATGGATAACCATAAATTCATAATAGCTGCCCAAATTGCAATTTCTATAATACCCAAATTCATATAATTCATTTCAAACTAAATCTCTTCCCACAATACTCATTCCTTCATTCTCCACGCCGCCAACCATTCTTTTCCAATTTGTTTCCCTAATTTTTAAAACTATATTTAAAAAAAAAAAAAAAACAAAAAAAAAACATGTTTTTCTTTTTAATAATGTGCTAGAAATTAAGAAATTCTTATTTTATGGCTCTTTGTTTCATAGTTTCATAGTTTTTTAATCATGGAAAGTTGAAAGTTTCCTGATTGAATTTAAATTTAGTAGAAATTATTAAAAGTTGAATGATTGTTAGATATATGAGGGATAAGTTGTAAGAGTAATTGAATTTGTATTTAATGGTTATTAAGAGACTTACAAAATTTGATATCTACATTTAACCGTTATTATAAAGCAACAATATTGTTGTAGTTTCATGCGATACTGAGACGTGTTACATTACTTCTCACCCAATGACAAAAAAAATTTAGAAAAAATTTGAAAATTACAATGATAACTCTCTATTTGTTTGCTTAGGAATTTTATGGAATGTAAAATTAAGGTAGAAATGAACATGGAAGGAAAGGAGAATTAGAGATAAGGTTGTTGTCTATATGATTTTAATTTTGTTGGTGTGATCGTAAGAAATGTTACGAGTAAAATGAAATGTATGGAAGAAATGTTATCTCGAGAATGGATTATGTGATGTTTACCGTGTATACATAATACAAGTATGAAATATTTCATGGTGAAATGAGAAAATAAATGATGTTAATGTTATATTTTGAATGTAAATCATGGGGACTTTATGCATGTATGTTGTTGTGTGCATCAAGATACTTTTTTGTTATGTTACGTTATATGAACGCGTATATTCGATATTTATGTTCGTTATGATATCATGCAGGTCTTTCCTTTTATGTGACATCCGACGACGTGTAATGCATTAAGCCCAACCATGGTAGGCTCAGGGGGTACGTATATGAGCCTGCTTGGTCGGTCCATATGCACGTACGTGGGTCCATATGCACGACGTATAATAGCACAAGTCACATTCTCAAAACATACGTGCAAACTCAACATGGAGATAATTCATTCAATCACGTAGAGTATAGATCTCATTCTCATTACATATTATCTAGCCCAACAGAGAAATCTCATACACTATGCAGTTAGAAAATCTCATTCTAAACGGCATTTCAGACATTTGAAACATCATGCTAACAGGATTATCTTTTCAATGTCCTAAAATATTCATATTCTAGGTACATAAGGCAAATTATGCTTGCATGCTAGCAAATTCTAATGATTCTTACAAGTATTTCTTAAGGGAATCTAAATGATTACTTACTTAGGCATGGTCATGCCTGTCTTGCTCGTGCTCTCTTCCTACTTTCCAACACTCCAAAATTTTAGAAACTTTAGTGGCCGGCCCTAATTCAAGTTATGATAGGCTTGGTATTGAAATTAGACTAGAAAGCAGTCGAACAAAGGTCAAAATGGGTAAAAACTCACCCTTATCGCTCGGGCAGGGAAGTTATACGCATGCTCATTGTCATGGTCATGCTTGTCCAAGACGTGTTGTCCGTGGTTGTGAAACAAATTTTCCAATCATACTTGTCTAGGACGTATTGTCCATGGACGTATGTTTGTTCCAAACCCTTCTTAATTGCTTTCATTTGTGGTTAGGTTTTTACTATTCCAGTCACGTCAATAAAATGGTGTATAATCGTTCACCAAATCATGCCTACACCTGCCAGGATTAAAATACCCCAAAATGTATTCTAGGGAGTACTTAGGTCATATACTATTGAAGTTGGGGTTGTTTCTTATTCGCTTGTAGCCTATAACATTGCTTCCTTTCAAATAATTTTCAACACATTCTTTTGCTCACGTCTCATACAACATTTTTTTGTCAAACTTGTTTCAAGACTCGATAATATGTCAAGATTATGCATACAGTTTGCTCCTCACGTGACATACTTGTTCGTCAGATAAGAAAAAATGTCGTACAATCGTTGTTAAACATATTTATGTTTAACGAGTGATATTTTGCAGACATGAATATATGTATTATAGAAATTGCAAGTTGGGCAGCTTTTATGAGTCAAAAGTTAATGAGAATATACATCCGGGCAGACATGGCCTTATTATGTGCATTACAAAAACTACGTATGAATACTCAATTTAATATACATGGTCAACTTAAATAGCAGCCTTTACAATTTGACTTGGCCAAATTCATCCACTTTTAGTATAAATAGGGAGGTACCCATATCCCATTTTGAACACGATTCAGAATACTAATTAGCAATCGAAGAAAGTTCTTGAAATGGCATTCATCCAAGCAATCCTCTTCACTCTTGCTTTGCTATTGTCCTCTTGTAAGTATACATAATACATAATCACCTTACCTTAATACTCATTTTTGTTGTGTTTTTCAAAATAGATACCCTTGTGTCTGATGATGGTGTTGTTAAACAGCCCATGCAGCTACCATTGTTGTTAAAAACAATTGTGGACATACCATATGGCCAGCTACATTAACCAGCGGTAGTGGACAACCCCAACTCGCCATGACTGGATTTCAATTAGCTTCAACAGAGTCCCAGACTCTCAATGTCCCTACACCATGGACTGGCAGAATTTGGGCTCGAACCCGCTGCTTCACAGATGACTCTTCAAGGTTTTCATGTGAAACGGGAGACTGTGCCTCTGGCTCTAGAGACTGCAATGGCGCTGGAGGAATTCCACCAGCTACGTTAGCTGAATTCACATTGGCACCAAACGGAGGCTTAGATTTCTATGATATCAGCCTTGTGGATGGCTTCAACTTACCCATGTCCATAACTACAAATGGTGGAACAGGACAGTGTGTGTCCCCCAAATGCTCTGCAGATGTCAATGGAGTTTGCCCATTACATTTGCAAGTCAGGACGGCTGATGGGATCGTGATTGGGTGTAAGAGCTCATGCCTCGCATCTAACCTCCCAAAGGATTGTTGCACTGCCGAATTTAACGACCCAAAAGTATGTCAACCAAGCGACTCTGCCAAGATCTTCGAGTCCCAATGCCCCCAGGCTTATAGCTATGCTTATGACGATGAAAACAGCACTTTCACATGCAGCGCTGAACCCAACTATGAAGTTACCTTCTGCCCATAATCATCCACAAACCATGTATTTCAATCAAATAAATCACTAATAAATAATGTTCAAATGAATAAAATCCATCTTATTTACTTCACGGATCTTTTCTTCCCTACCCGAACCGCTATGATTTTACTTTTCGTTTTCACGCTCTGCCCAAGTGCAATGGCAGAGGCAATGTTAGCAATGGGTCCATCCAAAGGTCCTCCGGGAAGACAAGAGCTATAGTTATCACATCCCGGAGTTAAATATGCATACACATAGAGTAAACATACTTAAAATCGTTTAGAGACGGATCAATGCCTATGTACATAGATGATTAGTTATCACAAGTTTCCAAAACCGAATCTAAAACCATTCACAACCATAAAGATTTTGATCACCTAACCTGCAAGCACTAAGGCTTCCACGTGATCCTCGTACTCGAATTACAACACCGGGTTAGGAAGGTACAAACCTTCTAACTTTTTCTTTTATTTTTCAAGTTCATGGATTTATTTAAGGGTCTTAAGAAGGAAATTTCCTCGAACTACAAAAAGAGAAAAGTTCATAAAATAATCTCAATGGCTTAAGAAAAATATAAAATATAACTGTAACCAGTCATAATGATACATTCTATGAATTTGTGTAGCAAAATTGTTGTCCCGCTGCCGCAAGAGTGCGATTGTGACACTGAGCATCTGGACTTGAGTACCCGCATGTGGGACTGCACGTAGCACTCCTTTTAGTCACGCATGAAGGTACGTTGTGAGTGGTTTTTCTTTCCATTCGACCTCTGTTTGACTGTTTTTCGATTTGGTTTCGATGTTAATCCTAATATGATTTGAATTAGGACCTGTTTGAAGAATTTGTTAGAATTTGGGGCATTGAATGAGCGGGAATGGAATCAACTTAGGCGGTCACGAACAAGTAAACATCTACAAGAATTTATTTCAAGCCGTACTTATAGGACTGAATTATATGACTAAAGAATGCATGATTAAAGAGTTTGAATGAGCTGAATGATGAGTATGGTAGATGTGTTACAAATAACTGAAGTACTCCGAGAACTTAAAAACTTTACATTGTATAAAAATTTCATCATGCTAAGAACTCATATATGAGTTAAGGACCATTATTCATTGATTTATGTACGAGTATGTATAGGTGAACTGAGTGAAGAAAAAGTCATTAGAGCTCGTACGATTTCACGATTACCAAGGTCAAGACATTTCCAATAGACTTACATTCATGGATCATGAGAATCGATAATGGAGTTGAACCACAGTGCTCCCATAACCATAACCAGTTTAGCCCCACAAGCTAGTCTAGAAAGTCTTGGAAGCTCGAGTCCAAGATATAAACTGTCAAGATGCTCTAAGAACCTAGTTAACTACCACAACGCTCAAAGTACCACAAGTTACACGACATTTATGGATCATGTAAATTTACTCAACCTAGTTCGTAGGCATTTCAACAGTAAGTCTACATTCCATGTTGGCCTATGCTGATATCACTAATTTTACTTAGCTAGTAGTAGCCTAATCCTACTCATCATGGTCTGATTCTACTTATGGACCCTCGTACATTTAACTTGAAATATATTTTTTTAAAAAAAAACTAACTTAATAGATTAAATTGGTAAAAAAAAAAAAAAAAAAAACCTTAATCACCTTAAATTGCTTCCATTACTTTAAAAGCATCTCTAAAACGGTTCAAAATTTTAGAACGTAATCAAGAGTCTCAAAAGAGAGTCATCCAAGTCGTTAAAGTCGACTGGGAGACATGTAAGTCATTACAATCCAACCCTACCCTACTTTTAAAAATATTACGAAGATTAACAATATTTTAACACCAATGTTAGTGATCAGTTGTGACTTGTAAATATTTGATATTTAAATTTTATAAAATTTAGTTATGAATGTAACATATACAGTAGATAAATATGATTTTTAAAATAATTTTAAAAAAATCAAATCGACAATCAAATCTAACCCAACCAAAAATTGATTGTTGGATTGAGTTACGAATCTTATTTCGATCCCAGAACACTTTTAACCCATTCTTTAATACAATAAAAAAAATATTCAAATTCAAATTCAAATTCAAATTCAAATTTACATTGATAAGCAATTTTTAATTCTATATTTAATGCCTACAACTACAAGTTACGAATGTCAACTCAACAATAGTTGACCAAAATTGTAAATTATTTATTTTTAATTTTAATATATATATATATTTCCAATCCTAGCTGGAAAGGGAGGGAAAGGATACTCAATTTAAAGGGAGTAAACAGAATTCCATACTCAATCTCATAGATACATATAGAATTCTGTGGAAAGCCGTATTCGATGAAAGTCGTATGTACGGCTTGGAGGGAGATCTTTCATATCTTTCGAGATCCACCCTACAATATGGGGTCAAAAAGCCAAAATAAATGATTTTAGCCCTTATAAAAAGAAAATTGATTCTTGAACTCCTTTCACGCTCATGTCACGTCGAGGTACTGCAGAAGAAAAAATTGCAAAATCCGATTCAATTTATCGTAATCGATTAGTTAACATGTTGGTTAACCGTTCATCTTCGGCGCAAGAGCGCTCAATCAGTGAGCTATTATGCACTCTTTCAAGGGTGGCTGCTTCTAGGCAAACCTCCTGGCTGTCTCTGCACCCCTACCTCCTTTATCACTGAGCGGTCATTTAGGAGCCTTAGCTGGTGATTCGGGCTGTTTCCCTCTCGACGATGAAGCTTATCCCCCATCGTCTCACTGGCCGACCTTGACCCCTGTTATTTTGAGATCATATTTTGTTAAGATGAAACTATATGTGCTTATATTTATTTTATTTTATTAAAATAAAGAATAATCTAACAACCAAAAGTTTATTTCAAATAAAAATAATAATTATTATTATTATTTATTATTATTATTATTATTACATAAAGGCAATGATGATGCTAAATTGGTAATGAAGATGTTCCGCTTTTACCTTTCCTATAATGGAAGAGCATCTTCTTCGACACGTCACCTTTTTTTATTTATTTATTTATTTCAATGTATTATATTATATTTACACGTCATCTCCCAAAAACTTTTATTTAAATATCATTTTGTTTATTAATTTTTAAAATCTATTTTATAATATTTGAATTTATACCCCCAATTTTAAAAATAAAAATAAAAATAAAAACAACTCATTTAGGCTAAATTACTATATTGTCCCCTTTGAGGGCTTCCTCAAAAGGAAGAAGATGTATTCCTTATTTCCTAAATCATTTCGTAAATTAGTCGATGTGGGACTTTCATCATCCGACACACACCTCCCCTCGAGGATATTGACACGACTAAGTTTAGGGCATTACTCTGATACCATGTTAGGAATCAACGACTCTCCACAATGGTATAATATTGTCCACCGTGAGCATAACATCTCGTGGCTTTACTTTGAGCTTCACCAAAATGCCTCATACCAGTGGAGATGTATTCCTTTACTTATAAACCCAGGATCATTCCCTATATATATAATGAAAAATCATTAATATTTTATTTTAAAAATGTTAAAAATGTTTTTTAAGAGTTTTCGAGACTTTTATTAAAATTTTTAATTTTTTTAAAAAAATTTCAAAAATACTTTTAATTTTTTTTTATAAAAAAAAAAGCTTCAAAACACATTTAAATTTAAAAAAAATTCAAAAAATATCATTATTATTAATATCACATTTTAAAAATATTTATAAACTTTTAAAAGGTAACGTTAAAAAATTTAGAAATAATCTATGAAAAGTCAAGTTCATATTTTGACGGCAATAATTTTTTTTTAAATATTTCTTAAATATAATAAAGAGTTTTAAAATTTTAAAAAAAATTAAGGGTATTAATTAATTTTCTTTTGGTTTAAAGATATTTTTAAAATAAAGTATTAATTATTTTGATGGAATATAAAGTATATGCTACTTTTATTAAGCTATTAATTTAATACCAAATATTTATCGAGATTACTGAAATTACCAAAAAGTACTTACATTCAACTGACATTTACGAATTTCTCTCCCTCCCTCGATCCTTTCAAACCGTTGTCTTGTTCTTTCTGCGCCTGAGTTGAAGCCCACCATTTCAGACTGTCCACCGAAAGCAACGCGCCGTCGTGCTTAACTTTCAGAGGCGTTTCCCTTACGCTTCGCTTTCTCTTCCACTCAGCTTCCTCAGCTCTCACCGATTCTTCTGACCTATTGAAACCATGAGCAGATTCAGCAGATTCGAGCTGATTGACCGCTACTACTCTCACTGTCCTTCTCTTCTACTCACCGAGGCTGAGACCTCCATTGTCCTCCCCAAACCTCTCGCATTCCCCTTCCATTCCTTTGTTGAAGAAGTGGATGACTTCGATTTCGCCTTCGACTTGTTGAGCCATCGGCGTGTTCGACCTTCCGCGTTTGATGTCTTCGATTCCTTCGCCGATCTGGTTCGGATCGATGAGGCGCCGTTGGTTTCGTCTTACCGGCGGATTCGGAGAGTTGAGAAATCGAGAGATGAGGTTTTGTTGCAGAAGTTGAGCGATCGAGTTAGTGAGCTCGAGGCGCGGTTTGATCGGTTGAGTAGAGCGAGGGTTAGTGGTTATGGTGATCGGAAGTACTCGTTTACGAAGGAAATTAAAGGAGTGGAGAAGAATAGCGTCGATCGGAAGTATAAGCTGGTAGCTGAGATCAAAGATGGGAAGAAGATCAAGGAGGGCAACAATGGTGGAGTTTTGCAGAACTACAAGTGGAGTGCTGAGATTAAAGGGAAGAACGAGAGAGATCCAATCAGGAAATACACTGTGGAGGTTTCAACTGGAAATGGAAACGAGAGTACAGAAAAGAAGGATGAGAAGAAAAAGAAGGGGAAGAAAGTCGGGAATGAGACGCGTGTGGTTGAGATTGACGACACTGAAGATCAAGGAGCTGTTGTCTTAAGACAGGTATCGACATTAATTGATAAGTTTTTCATAATAGTTCCAAAATCTGGTGGTATTCGTAGAATTTTATCGTTGTTTCTCTTTCTTGTTTGTTTTTCTGCCTTGGAAATTGGTAATTCTTATATGAACAAGATTGATGAATTGCTTGAGCTTGGATTGCCTTTTCAATGGACGCTTAAAACTAATGAAGGGATTCGTTTCCTGTAAAATCATATTGCAAGGAGCAAATACTCGATCAATTTGAAGAGATATAGATCTGTTTCTGTAGGTTGAATTCAAAAGCTTTACTGAAAGGAACATCCTTTTTTTTGGCCAGTTACTTCAAGTATATAATAGAGAAGAAAAGGTGGGAAGTTTTTGTGCCTTGAAAACGTGGTAGAGGATGGAGTTTGTTAGCCTCTTCCAGACCCCACTTATTATTGATTAGGTAAATAGTTTCTGATTGTACCCGATCCTTTCTTATCTGGCTATTTGAAAACTCTCTTGAAATGCCCCAGCTAACGATCGTATCTGGCTATTTGAAAACTCTCTTGAAATGCCCCAGCTAACTACTCGCTTAAGTGTCGAATGGTTTTTTGAGTGCATTTAATCAATCGATCCTTGGATTACGTGTGTAGGATGACTCCCCTCTGGTGAAGTGAAGGGATCATTTTCAAAAGCCGAAAGCAAAATTCCAGTCAAAGAAAACGGACAAGCCAAAGGGCCGGAAAAAGCGAAAAAAAAAAAAAAAAAAAGTCTTTAATATGCAACTTTCTAAATATTTAATGAACTCAGCTCCATGTTTAGTTTTCTAAGCTTGCAGTTTCAACTTAGTCGATCATTAAAAATGTTGCAGCTAAGTGCATATACTTATAAAGGGTATTTCTCCTAAGGTTTTTAAAACGCATATGCTAGAGAGAGGCTTCCACACCCTTATAAAGGGTGTTTCTTCTCTTCCCCAACCGATGTGGAATCTCACAATCCACCCTCCCTATGGGGCCAGAGTCCTCGCTAGCACTTGTTCCCTTCTCCAATCAATGTGGGACCTCCCCAATCCACCCTCCTTAGAGACCCAGCGTCCTTGCTGGCACACCGCCTCGTGTCCAATCCCCTTCGGGGCTCAGCCTCCTCGCTGGCACATCGCCCAGTATCTGGCTCTGATACTATTTGTAACAGCTCAAGCCCACCATTAGCAGATATTGTCCTCTTTGGGCTTTCCCAAGGAGAGGTTTCCACACCCTTATAAAGGGTGTTCCATTCTACTCGCCAACCGTCCTGTCTCATTTAGTTTTTCAATTCAGAATTCTATTGTCAAGTTTTACTGTTACAGGAAATATATAGGGAACTTATGAAATGTATTTTTGTGGTGCAAGGCATTTGCGAAGAGAACTAGAGTTGTGGAGAATAAGAAGGGTAAGAAGAAGGAGTTGTCTCCTCAAGAAGCAGCTCTTATCATTCAGTTAAGTTTCAGAGAATACTTAATTCACAGGTCAAAGGTTCTCCGTGCTCTTAGAGATCTGTCAATTGCCAAGACAAAGTTGAAGGAGATCAGAGAATCCTTCAATAACTTTGCTTACTGTCAGCGGCTAGCTCGGGATGCAGAGGAGCGCCAGAGGTTCACTGAAAAAATAATTGTGTTGCTCCTCACTGTCGATGCTATTGAGGTGAATATCTCTCTCTTCTTTCTACTAGTAAATTAGCACGTGAAGTATATGTTTGTTAATATATTATATTATAACTATATTAATCTTAATTCCTTTTCAAATGTTGACTTTTGTTCTACAAAATGATATATATTTTTAACGTGTAAGACGTTTCATTATCCTGTTATTACAATGATCACAATTGTTGGTGTTAGTGGGTATAATCCTACATTAAAGAATAATCATGTATTTCTCAGCATGTAGGAGTACCCTCATTTCTTTTTATAGACCTTGTATACTATTATTTGATTTCTCTTCGTGTTTTGTTATTTAGAACAACGTTTTTTATTCAAAGAGTAATGCGCCTTTTAAGATCCCTGTAGTCTTGTTCTTTGCTTTAGATTTCAATAGTCCTAAATTAATTGTTTTCTTGACAGTTTGACTTGATCGTAATCTCTCACTTGAGTATTAACCAGCATATTATCTTCCTTCTTTCCTTGAAAGAAACTACATCGCTTACTTCATGTAGAGTATTTCTTTGGTTCATCTGTCTATTTCTTTGTTTCATCTGTCTGTTTTAGTTTCATGTTCTTTGATTTGTTCTTTCAAATGTTTTGACCGATGTTGCTCAACTTGTTATATACCCTGTTTCCTTGTTGTATCATATGGATTTCTTACTATTCATACTTTTAAGTTAGATTCCTTCCTGCAGCATCAATTGTTTTTTAAGGTAAAAATACTTGTATCGTTTATGTGTTTCTTATTTTGTTTCGATCTAACAAAGGATCGAAAATGAAATGTTCAAACAAGCAAAGGTTTGCTCTCTCCCCTCTCCTCTTTCTATTCTCCGAACCTAGTGTTCATCCATTCTTAGCCTTCATCCATCTTAGGGTTCATCCATTTTAGCCTTCTTATGAATGAAAATTCTAGTTTTATTTGAGGCTCTTGTAGAGTATAAGGCTTTTTAGAAGCTGTAGTGTCTGAAAGGATTTCTTTTTCATCAATCCTTTTGGCTTGGATCTTTTCAAGATTGAAAAAAAAAAAAAAAAAAAAAAGGTTCTAGCCTTTTCTCCATTGTTGTTTATCACAAGCAACTTCTTGGTTTGAGGAAGTTTAGTTGACGTTATGCAGTATCCATTAACATCTCACTTCTTTAGACATGCTGAGTGAGTTTGAGATCTTTCGGTTAAGTAAGAAGATGAATCGTTTTTGTTGGATTCTCACCTTATTCTCTTTCAACTCAACGTCATTAGATCAAAAAATAAAAGATTTTGAAGTTTGGATTAGAAAGAAAGGAAAAAGAAGTAGTCTTTACAAATTTTAGTGATTGATTTTTGGATTCCCAACAGTTTGCTCATTATAAATGGAAGGATGTTAAGGAAACATTAGAAAAGTATCTTCACGGTTTGGTGGTCATCGGTCCTTTTATGAGCTATAAGGCATTGTTGTAAGTAGAAGAGCGGTAACACAAAAGTTTTGCAATGAAAAATGGATAACTTTTGAAACTTGCATTTGAAAATTGAAAAGTGGTCATGAGATGAGCACTCTCATCTAGAGTTTATCGAAGGTTATGGAGGATGAGTTTCAGTCACAAACTTTTTCTTTTCCTTTTTTCTCTCCTTTTCGAGTTTATACCCTTTGAGTAATGGTCTCTCTTTTTCATCTTTGTTCTTGAAAAAGATGCTCATTTCCTAATTGATTAGGAGCTTAAAACTATTTTAATTTATTTTATATTTAAACTAAATAAAAAGAGTTTTCATCAAATTCAAGAAATTGAGGCATTAGGCTTCCCAGGAGAAGTTCACAGTTTGGTTTGGGTCGGTTTGATATTTGACTTCCGAAGAAAACCTGCTTCGTAAAATCGATCCAAATGATTTTAAAACTGTTTGCATTCTGTTTCATTTACGGCTTCTCTGGTCTGGTTGTCAAATAGTTGTTTTATGGTGAAGGGAGGTGCTCTTCCTTCCTCCACGTCGTGATACTGGTTGTTGTAACAGCTCACCGCTAGCAGATATTGTCTTCTTTGGGCTTGTCTTTAAGGTTTTTAAAACGCGTCTGCTAGGGATAGGTTTCTACACCCTTATAAAGAATATTTCGTTCTCCTCTCCAACTGATGTGGGATCTTACCGTTGTCGTTTGGCTCTCTGCTTTATTTGCTATTTTGCAATTTAATTGACTTGAGAGAAGTAAGAGATTTTTAATGATATTGAGAAGTCCTGGGGAGAGGTTTGGTCTTCTGTTAAATTTGTTGCTTCCTTTTGGGCATCTATTTCTAAAGAATTTGTAACCATCTTTAGTTTTTGTTTTATTTGGATTGAAGTCGCTGCTTATATTTTATTACCATTATATACATATATATATATATATATCTTGTAGCTAGCTTAGTTTCTAGGCTCTTGTTTTAATTACAAGTTCCAGTTGCGTCATTCTAGGAGTCGGTCATATGTTTCTTCAAGCACAATCTAAAACTTTTCTTGTCAAACATGAAAGCTTATATACTTATTCAGTTGATTGCGAGATAAATAAACAATGACCTGAGACATACAAATGTAAGGGATTGATACATTGCATTTCTTTTGTAGGGAGTTGATCTGATGGTGCGAACTTCAAAGAGGTCAATGGTAATCGAGCTAGAAGCCATGCTTGAGGTGGTCGATCCCCAACCTGTTAAAAGATCGATTTCCTTTCGGAGAAGAACGTTCGATATGCCTAGTGGAAGCATCAATAAGGAAATTGCAGCTGGTGTAGCCCAGGTAGTCGAGTTGATCGATCAAGCAGAGAACAGTGTCAATGCTCATGAGGCCTCTGAATAAAGAGACGTGGTTTCTCATACTACTGCCTCTTTCGAGTTTCGAGTAACGGTTCCTGTTGAAGATGGAGCGGCGGCCTTACACCTTCGGTATGTTTTACAGAGCTGAGCTTTTGATTATGCAGTAACAACGTTCATGTAGAAGATGAAGTGTTTATGCTTGTGTTATGTCCAAACTATATTTTTACCTAATCTTTGCTATTTGGATTGATATCTATCTATGTCATATGAAACCTTTGGACTGCTGTGTTTTACTGCAATTTCTTTCCCATTTTCTTCTATTTCAACTTCCATGGCATCTTGATCATGACTGCAGCAATGGAGAATAGCTATTTAAGTTGCTCAAAAGATGGCACATAGCCAACTTGGAGAAGTTCGTGAAGGACTTGATCACGAACATAGAACATCCATTTCGACATATTTTTTTTCGAGAATGAAACCCGAGATGACCAATTTGGACACTGATATCATCATACCAAAGTATAAGGGTTGCAATAGGCCTAAACTCAATTTCACGAAAGAGTTTATGTAACCAGATATTTCAGCCGTTCATGAATATAATATAGATTTGAGTCGAACATTATGAATAAAATGAGACTTAGCGACTATAGGTTAGTAGAAATCTAGGGTTGTTACAGTATGTATGTATGTTGTTCGAACTCGAGTTCGCTATAGATTGAGGCTTAAAATATAGATTGGTTGTAATATGAAAACCCTAACCAAGCGGATATGAGAACTCGACGTGATATGCAAACCCCTAGATCACAAATCTTAAAACTCCAAAATCAAGATAATTTCATCCTAAATTATTACAACTCTTGGAAATTCGATCTAAGAATCTTATCGAATAATAAGACTTCTTGATTTAAAATATCCAAGAACCTCAAAACGCTAAGAAACCCTCCAATGAATTATCTTGTTGATCAAATATCTAACGTAAAAAAATAAATAAATAAATAAATAAATAATAATAATAATTTGAGATTTGAATCAGTGCACAAGTAAGATTGATCATATTAAATTCGAATAATTCCAAGTTTTGCTCTTTTTACTGCATTTTCATAAAGTTTATTTTATAAATACGATCGAATTATTAAATTTTTATGAAAAAAAATTTTATTGGTATTTAATTTATGGAATTAGTCATCCATACCAAAGTATTGATAAAAATTAAATAATTAATAATCAAATAATAATTACAAGTATTTGTAAAATGAGTATTATTATCATTAAATTAATTAATTATAAATTTTATATAATAATTTTTTAAAATAAAAATATCACTATCATTATATGAAAACCAATTAACATCACCACCCACTAGAATTTAGGACCACCAATAAATAACAAAATTACTAATTTGTCCAACAAAACGATAAATTTACACATAACTCCTCCTGAGTGCCGTACAAATTTCTAACTTTTGGTGTCCACTTTGGTAATTTCAATCATATTCTCCCTCACAGTCACAGACTGTGTCACAGCCACAACTCAGCCCTTTTCACCTTAGAAAGACTCTCCAAGACACCCAGCGGTGAAATATGTCCCATCACAGTCACTCTCTTGGCCTCTAGATCTATGCTGAATGACGTCACTCCTGTCAATTACAATTTTAGTAAATAATAATAATAATAATAATAATAAATGTCATTTTCTTCCTTAAATTTCCTTTTTTAGCCCTTTTATCACTATTTTTTATCCTTTAAATATTGGTTTATTTCTTTTCAATTTTTTACTATAATTTTAATTTTTTAATCAAATTCCAAATCACAAAAATAAATTTTAAAAAGATTTCTTTTTAGTATTTAAATTGTTTCTTAATTTTCAAAATATTGGTCATTATAAATAATACAAATATATATATATATATATATATGTATATGTATGCATACATACATACATATAATACATACATACATATATACATACATACATACATATATATGCATGCATACACACACATATATATACATACATATATATATATACACATACATATACACACATACATATATATATATACACACATACACACATACACACATACATATATATGTATGTGTGTATGCATATATATATATATATATATATATATATCTATATATATATAGTTTATAAATATGATTTTCTACCTTCCATTTTGGTGAGATGCCTCTTAACTTTACTAGCACAGCCTTGGCAGTGAAGCGCCACCTTCATAACCACCACATGGAAGACATTCTCCGGTGGGGGCGGTGGCGAGGAAAGCATAAGTGTCACCGGCTTCTTCACGTCGTTCGTCGTTCCCGCGCTCGGAGACTTGCGAAGCTTGGAGTACTTCACAGCATTGCTCACCAACCTCACACGGTTGCCATTGGCATTGGCATTCTTAAGGCTGTTGGCTCTAGCCAGGCTTCTTCTTGACACGACTGCGGACCGAGGATCGGCGGGGATGCATACTGCGGTGGCGGCCGGAGATTGGCACATGAATCCTCCTAGTTTCTTCATGGTTAATGGTGGAGTTTGAAGAATGAGGGTAGAGGCAGTTTTATCATATGAATTTGTTGAAGATGTCTCTTTCAGAGGTTAATGGCGATCATAGAGAGAGTGGCAGAAATGGCACATTGCTCTCTAGTGCTTTCTTTTTTCTTGGGTTTGGATGGTGATTGGTTGGACCACACACGTATAAAATTAGAGGGCGTTTTTCGGTTCAAATTGAAGCAAGGATTAACATTTCTCGAGGGTTAGCGACCTTTCGTCTCAAGTCTAGGTAGAAAGTTTACAACAATGTTAGAACAGTCGAGTTGTTTGGCATGCTGCTTGGAGATATTGTGATATCCCAGATCGATTGTGGATGAAAACGAAACACCCTTTATAAGAGTGTGGAAACCTCTCCATAACAGAAGAGAGAAAACCCGAAAAGAAAAGTCCAAAGAGGACAATATCTATTAGCGGTGGGATTAGGTCGTTACAGAGATGGAGTGGAGTGGCATATTGGGCTACATATATCCACGAGAGAAGCGGACCTCTCCCGACTTTTATAGCCTTATCTTAATTTAGTCATGTCAATAGTATATTCAGTATCGAACAAAAAAGTTGTAGGTCTCGAAAGTGACATTCAAAGCGTAGTCGTAGTGAAGATCCGAGCTAAATTGGACAGACAATGTGCTCGAGAGAAAAGACATGTTTAAGGAATTGGAGAACAGTTGGAATGTCACAATTAGAGCTGTCCACGTCACTAATTCTTTATCAATTTTCCATTTTATACTAGGTCAACCCTAGACTCAATTAAACACGGCATTCCATTTTTTACTTTTATTTTTTTTTATTTTAAATAAATCTCTAAAATTTAAAAAATTAATTTTAAAATAATTGTCCGTGAAAATATTAGCCGACAATAAACCGGGATTTCATTATGCAATACTTTTACTCGAACGGCCAAAACATACATGGCCAATCAAAATCAAAGAATCGAGAAAAATCTCCAAACAGACCAAATGTAACGTGTTAGAATTGTAGAAAAAAATAACGTTTTCAAACAGACGGTACAAATTCATCAGAAGATACCGAGAATATTCTAGTAGATAGCCCACTGAATCTATGATTTTGGATTCAAGGGCATCTTTTTATTCGTCATGGACAAACTATTTTAAAATTTTAAATTTGAAAATATCTTAAAGGTGTATTTTGTCGAGGAAAAGAAGATGTCTCTTTGTTCGGGAACGGTTTCGAAATTTTAAATTTAAAATGGAAGGTGTATCTAATCCTTTGAGATTAAAGGATAACGATATGTCTCGAGATTGAAAGAAGTTTGTGGAATACTGTGAAGAGTGCTATGATGGTAACACGTGACACAAAATCTGAAACTTTATACTCTACTACAGTGTGTATGAACATAGCTATTGTTGTTGAGAGTGTGTAACAGCTTAAGCCCACAGCTAGCCAATATTGTCTACTTTGGTCCGTATATGACAGCCATATACGGTCTGTGCCCCCAGAGCCCAAAGGAGTACCGGGAGGATCGACTGATTGCTCTATTTCCCGTTCAAGTCTATGATATAATAGACTTGGACATATGAGTGTCAAAATAATGAAGATACTCCGCTGCGAAAGAAGTTTTAGAAGACCTGTTAGAGAATCGAAGAAAGTACGATTGGAAATAATCCAGACAAATGTACGGGGACCATCTTCAATTCTATCCCTCGGTCGATCGAAGCTCTATGCCAGCTTCATCGATGATTTCAGCTTCTTTTAATTAAAAATCACGTTTTAATTGCTACGTTATCCTTATTTTATTCATCTTCTAGAAACAAATTATGTAATATTTAAAGTATGGAGACGTGTTTTACTTTCACATGGTTTTTTAATATTTAAAATAAATTAAGTAATTATTTATTGAAATTATCTATTTTCTATATAAATAAAAAGAAAATTACGAAACAAAGGAAGGAAAGGATGAAATACTAATTTCAAATTAAAAAAAATGAATAAATTAATTTTAAAATTAATTTAATTTTTTTTTTAAAAAAAATTATAAATAAAATTAGAAGTGTGGTAGGCTGAACTAGATTGGGATGAGACATTTTTTAGACATAAACTTGGTTGATGATCGAGTCTAGCTAAACAATTTTTATTAAATAATGAACCTAACCGTAAACTTTTTTAGTTAGTGTTTGCCAACTTCTTGGGTTGCGGGCGGAGAAGAGCGGACATGGGGACTCGGGTCAAGGCGTAGCGTAACTAAGAGAGCCATTCCATTTAGGGGGAGCCCGTGTGGTTATGGGGGCGGGCACGAGTGGTCTGGTGTCCGAGCCAATTGGTCAGACGACGACGGCGACTGAACTTATTAGATTAGTATTAGCCGCCTATCCCAAAAGAAAATGGGATATTAGAAAGAGCAGGAAGTGCGAGAGCTATAGGATTGGTTTTCCCCGATCGGTAGCTGCTTGGTTTCCCCAACTCTCCTAAACTTTTCCCGGTCTTCGGCCTGAGTTGTATGAGGCAGAAACTCGTCTCACGTACGGTTCGAAGGCCGAGCCCCATCCCAACAGTAATGGTACGACTTAGGTCAACTAACACAAAGAAGATACAGTTCACTCAATGATTGTCTTTGAGTTCCAAACTCCATATGGGGAAGGAGAGTTGTTGTTTGCGAGATATCGACCATTTACATGGACCTACTTCTCATTCCATTTGTGGTAATTTGCTGGTCTATAAACCGTCCCTAACAAACGATCGGCTCGTCTTTGAGCATGATAAAGAACTTCGTGCCGACCAGTTGCCAATAAACTTTTCGGGTTATTCTAGTCATTTATTCCATTTTTTTAAAATTAACAAAATACTAACAATAAACGTGTTTTTTTGGTTATTTTCTATAAACAGTATGAAAATTTAGAGATATTTTTATTAATTTAGCGTTTAAAAAATTACTTTTAAAATAATTAAAATTAATAATAATAATAATAAAAATGTATACTTTAAAATTTATAATAAATAGAAATTGTAATTTAGTTTATAAGTTTTTATTTATTTAAGCTAAGAGTTTATAGAATTTTTCAATTTATATAATATATTATTGAGTAACGTCTTGAATAAGCCACGTCTAAAGGTGACGTCATATTGAAAACGTGAGGCGACGAGGCGAAGATATCGGGCTTTGGTGGGATGCTCTTCGCTCAACGGCTCAGATTCTTCTCAACTATGGAGCGCGTTGCAGCTGATCCGCCTATGGTTGGTGATGATCTCGGCTGTTCACACACACATCCGCCTCACTTCACAGACGGTGAAAGAGAGAGCATCGGATTTTATCACAATCCAATTTTGACCCCCACTTCTTCTTCGTCTTCCAATTCATTCTTGGTAATTGATTTTCGTTTTTCTTTTCCCTTTTTCTGTTCTTTTGATTTTCCTTTTCTTTTCCTTGTTTGAATGAGATCGATCGATGCGGCAGATTTTGGGATACTGTTCGATTTTTTGAATTCAGGGGTTTCTCGTCTTTTATTATGGGATTTTGATCAATTTTTGGGATTTGGGGGCTTTTCTTAGGTTCCTTTGATTGTTTTTGGCTTTCAATTTCATAGCTAATAGCTGAATTGAGTTTGTGACCATGTAGGTTAGGGTGGAAATTTCCTGTTTTCTTGATTTCCTCCGTGTTTTATTTATTTGTCTCTAAATACATTTTCCAATTTTGTTTGTGGTTTTTTCTCGTGTGAATTTATGTCATTTTATTCCATATAAGCATGCGATCAGTACAAATGAATGTGAGTAATTATCAAAACAATTTGTGGATTATGCCCATTCTAGTTTGGTTATTCATTTTTATCATGGAGGTTTGTAGCTCTTGCATTGATAAGAAATATTACTGCATTTGGTGCAAGAATGAGCGAGTTTGTGTGGAAGATATGTAATTTTAGTCAGCCATTCCTCTCTGTTTATTTCATTTTTGATGGTCTGGGAAATCTTTGGTTGAGTTGTTGAAATCTTCTGAATCTCTGTTCTTCTCCAAGCGAGATAGAGGTGATTTTGGAACTACTAGAATTCATAAGCATAGGATTTCCTCTTCATTGTATTGTGTGGCCAATATTTGGTGGAAGGAAGTTGATTAGTGTCACTGTGGGTTTCTCAAGAGAGGATGCTTTACTTTCTGGATAATAAACCGAACTTTCATAAAAAAAATGAATGAATCCAATTCAAATACAATAAGACCTTAAAAGTAATTATAAAAAGCCTTCACGCTCGTGGTCGAAGAGAAAACAAGATACCAAACATGGTTAGGGTCTCTCTCCATCCCTCTTGTCTTATTATTCCTCTCACCTTACTACCCCCACAACACAACCCAAATTCCTGTGTGTCACAAAATTTTTTTACTTCTCTCGAAAAAGTAGATGGAGAAGGAACTTGATCATCTCTCTATAGCTTCTGTTCCTAGCAAACTGAAAGCCAAACACGTCAAAAAAGAAACTTCAGATAGTTCGAGTAAAGTCGCAGTTCCAAGGAATATGATCATGATCTTCCTTTCTCTTCCAACAAAGAATGCATTTAATTTGTCTATTAGAGAACACATCTTTCTCAAAAGCCTATCTAAAGTGTTAACTCTTCCATGGATGACCTGGCAAACAAAGAATTGAACGTTCTTTGAAATTCTCACCTTCTATAGAGATGAAAAAAACAGACTTATTAGATGTGGAGGGAAACAACAAGTGTGGAAAGAACGAACTACAATGAAAAACCCTTGGTGGGGTCCAAGAGTAGATACCCTTTCTCCTTGACCTAAGCTCAAACTCCTCATTCAAAGATAAGATAGCCAAGACGTCCATTTTTTCCCTATTGGATATTGGACGAAGCCAATTGAAAGAGAGAGAGAGAGCCCCATTTGAATCAAGAACGTCAACCCCGGGCAATTTTTTTATAGAGGACAAAGGATTTAAATGGTGAAACTTAGAGCAGAGGGGTTTATCCCCCACCCATTTATCCTCTCAAAAGTAGATTTCCATCGCATCTCCCACATTTCACTTTTCAAGGATTTCTACAAGTGCCCTTAACCCCAATGCATTCTATTAAAAAGGACAAGGGTCATATTTACTCTCATTGATTCGAAGCCGAGTGTTAGTAGACTCAAGGGGAACAGGCAGAGTCATTTAGCCTGGAAGGCTTTGTGGCGGGTCCTTAAATTTCCTTGGTCAATTCCCCAAGGTTCACCAATCGAGGCTTACATTTAAAAAATTTGGAAAGAGGTGGAGAATTTTGTTCATTTCAAGATTCGTAAAGGAACCATAATTTTCTTTTGGGCGAAATATGGTTCAATTTTTTGGTTTTCAAAGAATGTTATGCTCTTCTTTTCAAGATTTCTTCACTCAAATTGAGTTATATTAGATTTTTGGAATTCTTCTTGTTGATCTTCAAGGATTATTGTAAGAAGAAATTTAAAGGATGAGGAGATTGTTGAACTAAACTCTTTTTAAGGTTGTTTTGGATGATTTTGATGATTCACGTACATGTTCTATTGGATTCTTCAGGATTATTTTCAGTCAAGTCTCTTGACAAGAAGCTTGCTTTCCCTTCTTTTTTGCCCAAGGTATTTTATACAGCACTGTGGAAATCAAATAGTCCCAAAAGAGTAAACGTTCTTATGTGGATCATGCTGAAGAGTATCTTAAATACATCAGATTCTCTTGATAAAAAGATGTCATCTTCAACTGTGCTGCCTTCTATTTGCCCATTATGTTTTGAAGCAGCTGAATCCATGAATCATCAATTCTTTGAATGTTCTTATCCCAATAATTGCAGGATTCAGTGTTACAAATTTGTATTTTGAAATGGGTTTTCACCAATAACTCAAAGTCGAACACTATTCATCTACATTATTTGCCCATCTTTGCCTCCTAAAGCTCAATTACTCTGACCTAATGCAGTAAAGGCCTTCATTTTGGAAATTTGGTTGGAAAGTAATCGTCATATTTTTTAAAATCATCAGAAATCATGATTGGATCGGTTTGAGTTGGCTAAATTAAAAGCTTCACAATGGTGCTATCTTTCCAAGCTTTTTTCAGCTTTTTCCTTGCAAGATATTTGTTTAAATTGGGAAGCATTTAATTCTATTTAGCTTTGTTGATTCTGTTTGTTTATTTTTTTATTTATGTTTTTTTCCCTTTTGTGTCTTGTACTTTTGAGCACGAGTCATTTTTCATTATTCCAATGGTTAATTTCTCTTATTTTTAAAAAAATATATCTGCAATTACTGTATCATTGCTTTCAATTGTTTATATTGCTTTCACTTGTTTATGTTAGATATACGAAATGTTGGTAGGAGAAGAGGAACACGAAAGAATAGGAGGGGAGAGCAAAAGAATATTTTAGCATCAAATTTCTCTTCGTTATAGCCAACAAAAAGGAAATGGGATAGGGAAGGACAAGAATGACAACATAGAATTATGAGAGGAGAGGAAAAGAGTTGCAGTTCAGATTTCGAGTTTTGGCAATCCTGTGTTGGGTCCTTGAGATTAGAAGTGTCTTATTGCATTTTGGTAGTCTAGCTTTGGCAACCCTGCTAAAATAGTAAGGACAACGTTTTGGTTGTGCAAAAGAATGATATGGGTGGGCGAGGTGTTTGGTCCTGCCTTTTGCATATCAATGAGACGAGCGAATATCATTCCTGAGTTATCTTTTTTCTTAAGCATCAGTTACTTCGAAATATATGTTCAACTCGTAGGTATGAAAATGTGTTTGAAGCAAACAGATAAAATTTTCAATCTACTTGACTTGTGAAATTCATGTCTTATATTTTTTCATAATGGTATGATATCTATGCTTCCTATTATGCATGCATATTGAATAGTTTTATTTTATCTTTCGTATAGTATTTCTCAGAATTCTTCAAACATCTTTGAAGTTGTGCAACATCTCTTCTCTCTCTCTCTCACCGCTTCCCTCCAGTTGACTTCATTCATTTTCATCAATAGCATGGTCTAGTTCTTGGTTTCTTTGTTCTGCTGGAAATTGCTTGTTCTCGTGTTTTATCTTAACGTGTCTTTTGTCGGTTTCCTTTGGTGATTCTTTGATTCCATTTATGATGCCTTTCAGAAGTGATGTGGAAAGCCTATGGTAGTAGTTGTCTTGCTTAGTCCAGAAGATTTTTTATTTCTGTACACCGAATCGGCCAAACCTTCTCGATGGGAGCTAAGTTGAGTCTCAACATTTTTGGGGCTAGAGTTGATGGCCCCGATGATTTTGTTCCCGTCGAAACGTGCAAAAAGCAAAAATTGATGTCAAACTATTGGGAGGAAAACCAGAGACTGATTTCCAGCCTTCCTGATGAGATATCTATCCAGATTCTAGCTAGAGTTCCGAGGATACATTACTTGAGTCTTAAGTTAGTCTCTCGAGCCTGGAAACAAGCCATTACAAGCAATCAACTCTTCCATCTCCGACAGGAACTCGGAACGGCTGAGGAGTGGCTGTACATATTGACAAAGGTTAAGGATGGGAAACTTGTGTGGTATGCTTTGGATCCGCAGGCTAGACGATGGCAGAAGTTGCCCCCAATGCCTACTGTTTCTATAGAAGATGAATCTAGGAAGGGTTTAACCGGGCAACGGATATGGAATATGGCAGGTTCTAGTTTGAGAATAGCCGATGCTATAATGGCTTGGCTCGGAAGGAAGGACGCTTTAGATCAAATGCCGTTCTGTGGTTGTGCTGTTGGTGCGATCGATGGGTGTCTGTATGTTTTAGGTGGGTTCTCTAGCGCTTCAGCAATGAGGTGTGTCTGGCGATACGATCCTGTTGCAAATGCATGGAACGAAGCGTACCCTATGTCGATCGGTAGAGCCTATTGTAAAACCACGGTTTTAAACAACAAGCTTTATGTCGTCGGAGGGGTCACGAGGGGCAACGGTGGTTTATCGCCCCTACAATCTGCTGAAGTATATGATCCGAATACTGGCGTGTGGTCTGAAGTGCCAAGCATGCCTTTTGCTAAAGCTCAGGTATTGCCTACTGCATTTCTCGCCGATCTACTCAAGCCAATTGCAACAGGACTAACATCGTATCAGGGCAAATTGTTCGTGCCTCAAAGTCTATACTGCTGGCCTTTCTTTGTCGACGTTGGAGGAGAAGTATACGACCCAGACGTGAATACCTGGGTCGAAATGCCGATGGGCATGGGCGAAGGATGGCCTGCAAGGCAAGCTGGAACGAAACTGAGCGTAACGGTCAACGGGGAACTCTATGCATTGGATCCTTCTAGTTCTCTCGACAATGCCAAGGTTAAGGTGTATGATTCGCAATCCGATGTCTGGAAAGTCGTGGCAGAAGACATTCCCATTCACGACTTTTCGGATTCAGAGTCGCCTTATTTACTCGCAGGGTTAACCCAGAAACTTCATGTCATCACCAAAGATGCAAATAACAACATAACCGTTATGCAAGCCGGTGTGAGAAATCACCATGTGGCTGCATTGTCGTCGTCCTCGTCGTCCTCGCAAGATATCTGCTTCCACGAAGTGCACGAGTTAGAAGAAGAATCAGAAAACTCTACAAAGGTGATAGCCACTCGAACGGTCGGGTCGGCCGAACTGGTTAGTTGCCAGACCCTTGTTATATAGTCTGTGGTATATAGTTATAGTTTGGGTATAATTATAAATACTTGGAATGTGGTTATTTTCTTTTATTGTGCAAAGTATTGTGTATTCTTGATTATCAGTGGATATAATATCATATTCTCCATTTAAGAATCTACTTGTGTTGCTTAAATTCTAAGGTCATAAGCTAAGATTTTGGGAATGAAGTTTACAGATCCATTTCTAAATGTATTATAAGACCCTTTTGCTTTTGCACCATTCCTATACGTAAAGCGCTTTAAAATGTCTCTTTCATGGCATGGCAGTGAACTTGCGATTGTGCGGCACTTATTTCCCGACAACAAGTGATTTAAGCCTATTCATTCTTGTGTCTCCCATGATCAAGCAACGTATGCTCTCGAGCTCTGGCCCCGGTTCAATAAGAAAGTTTTAGAAAATTGGGGGTTAAGCCTATTCGTTCTGGTGTCGCCTACGACCAAGCGATGTATGCTCGAGCTCTGGCCCGGTTCAATAAGAAAGTTTTAGAAAATTGGGGGTTAAGCTTATTCGTTCTTGTGTTGCCTACGACCAATAAGAAAGTTGCCCCGGTTCAATAAGAAAGTTTTAGACAATCCGCGGGTGCATTGAAATTGGTGTTATATGGAAATGTAAGCAAAATGCAACAACACGACGTACTGCATATAACTATCGGGTAGGGAGAAGTTGACAACTAACTCCTGAGAAAGATACACTTGTTAGGATAAACATGTAATATGTAAAATGATGGGTCACACTTACAAAAAGCTCGTTTTAACTAAATATTATACGAATAAAAGTTATTATAATATACGTTTGGTTTACATTTACTCAATTTACGAAAGAAATATTGTATCTGCTCTACGATAATACTTGATATTCCTCGTTAAAGTACCATAAAATTAAAAATCATTCTAGAGTATATATATATATATATATTAAATAGTTTCTAAATTAACTCGGAAAATATATATATATAAATGAAAGTAATATTGATTTATTATTTTTTAAAATTATTTAAGATCCACTATATTAAATTTTTATTATTATAGTTAAATCATAATTGGTAGAAAATATTTAATGATGTATAATAATTTTGGGACTTCAAGATAATTAAATAAATGATAATTAGTTTTTATCACCACAAGGGAAATTTAATTTGGGCCTACCCATTAGGCCCAATAAAGTAAGGGGAGCCCACTAAAATGACCCACCGTGAAGATTCATAAATCAATGCACCCGCGAAGGCCTTCAATTCGATGGCTAGCTCTTCGGCCTACAACCCGTTTAACAATCTCACCGTCACTTCGGCTCTTAGATTTTTTTGATTCTTGTAGCTTCTCTCGATAGCGAATCGAATTCGTAAGGCTTTTGTTCTTCAGAAATTGTTAGCGTAATTCTGGTAATTCTTTTCTCTCTTTACATTTTATGATTCTGATAATTCAATTTATCTGGATAAGAGTATCGAATTGATATGTATCCAATTGCTTAATCAGGTTAATTGTGCTATTTTGATTCTTCGGATCGAGAAAGTTTTTGAGTATTTTCTTCTGTTTTAAATCCGTTGGATTTCAATGAGTTACTTGCGTTTTCTTTTAATCTCGGGGTTTTTCGAATTGTTCGCCACTCTTCCCACTTCGGGAAATTCAATTGATTTGACTATGGCTCTTCGATGAAGCTTGCATAATGGCGGAAGAGGTGGAGTATCGCTGTTTTATTGGCGGCCTTTCTTGGTCAACATCTGACAGAGGTTTGAAAGATGCGTTTGAAAAGTTTGGCCATCTTCTCGAGGCCAAGGTATCTGATTTGTTTTTCTTGCGCTTACTCTTCTGTCATCCTTTTTTAGCTGATTATAGTCTTAATTCTTTCTGCTGGAATGTGAGTCCTCCAATTTTCTTACTCCGGATGGATATTGCTTGCTGCTCCTTGAATAATGATTCTTCATTCTTGTATTGATCCGTGTTTGTAGATAGAAATGTGAAAAATGTAAGGTTGGTGCTTGTTGCATTTGATAATTTGGATGATAGCTTAAGGTCTCTGTTCCTTAGGATTTTCCATAGTCACCTGTGATTTTGATAATGCATCATCCATTTCACAGGTAGTTGTTGACAAGTTTTCTGGACGTTCTCGTGGTTTTGGATTTGTCACTTTTGATGAGAAAAAAGCTATGGAAGAGGCAATCAAAGGCATGAATGGAATTGATTTAGATGGCCGGACTATTACAGTTGATAAGGCTCAGCCAAACCAAGGTTCAGGTAAAGATCATGATGGTGATCGTCCACGTGGTCGTGATCGAGGTCGGGATTTTGGAGGTGGACGTGGATCTAACGGTGGAGATTGCTTTAAATGCGGGAAGCCTGGACATTTTGCTAGGGAATGTCCCAGTGAAGGTGGTAGAGGAGGTAGATATGGAAGTAGGGATGACAGATATGGTAGTGGTGGTGGTGGCAGTGGTCGATATGGTCCAGATAGAAATGGAGATAGATCTGGTGGGCGCAATCGGGGTAGTACCGGTGATCGAGGAGGTTCAGGAAATGATCGATATAGTCGTGACCGCTCTGGGCCATATGAGCGACGTGGTTCTGGTGGTTCTCGTTCTGGATAGAATTGTGACTTATCTGTTGGGGTGTGTAGTCATCTTAACTTCACTGGTTCTTATAGCTGCCTCGTACTGATTACTCGTGTTGTTTCCACATTAAATGAAGCTTATATGGTGGGATCTTGCTGTTATTGTTTCTTTCTACAGATTGTCTCTCTTACAGTTCAGAGTTCTGAAGAGCAGAATTTGACGTTAATATTGAGATGTTTGTGTTCCTATGTGATGAATTTGGTATCATGGTACAGTGGTGTGGTATCTAATGTGTTCTTGACATATTCATTCAAATCTGGTTTTATGGTCTTTGAGTGCCCTTGTAGCTGCTGGATTACTTATGAACACATACACAGGGAATTGCATAAACTGCTGCACATTTCATCTAGAAAATTTTCTTTTAGTATACAACTAGACCTGGTTTTTGATGTTCGATGGGTATCGAGAGGACCTGGCTTTCGGTAAGCTGCTACTAGAGATCTGTGTCCTGACCCGGAAACTTTGACAGAACGTTGTTCCCATTGTCTTACAGGTAATTGCACTTCTTTCAGCCTTACTGTCCTAATATGAACTATCACCTTTATGTCGTGTTATATTGATGTCGTGAACTTTTTGGCAGCATGCTTCGTTTATATGGTCTTATTGGGTGCATAATACAGTTTCTTGTTAATTGGGCGCTTTAAACTTAAAATTTACCCAAAGCCTTTGGGATGCTCAAGCAAATTTGTTCATAAACTCTCACTTAATCTACGAATACGTCCTGCTGGCTTATGGTCGAGGGGTATTTCGTGCTAAAATGCTCGGCACGTTGTTTGGAAGCTCTTGATGAGTTTGGCAACTGCTGTCTCATCTTTTCCACTCTGCCTTGTTGGGGGAGACTTTTGGTGTTCTTGCCTTCTTTCTGGGTCTGCTTGCTTGTTCTTGGTCTTGTTTGGGGAGATTGATTCAGATATGTGATTCTTTGCATCCAAGGTTTTCGTTCGAAGTTTGTTTGGAGTCTCTATAATGATCGTCTCGTCCCGTCCCTTTCACCTTCGGGATCAGTTTGGTTTCAAATCCATTGATAGCTCTATTTTCAAATGCGATCAAAGGAAACTGTCTTGTGTAATTTACGCATATGTATCTCGATTTTCATCCCTCAGTTGCTGTCATGATGAATGTTTTACAGGCGACACCGAGGAAGCGAAATAGTCGTCCTTCCTCGTGATTTATTTTCCATAGCTGTGTTCTTGTATGAATTGCCATCCAGGAATGGATGTTTTTTTTTCTATGATGAAGAACGAAACTGAAATGTTTGAGTAAGGGTTCAAACATGTTCTCTAAGGAATGTAACTAACGTGTTGATCTATTGATCTATGTTCTTTCGTTTCTCTATAGCATATTGATTTGGGTGAGTCACGTAAGTCCGGTAATGACTTAGATTTTTATTAACCTAGAGTTGCTGCCGTCATCGTAACATATTCTCTTGTAAATTTCATCGTAAAACATAGCAATGAACTTGCACGTTCGAAATTCGAACGTCTTTAAAGTAACCTAACGACACCTTGTGCAATTGTTCTCCACTTTCACCAAATTTCCATTCCATCAGTTCTTTTGTTCATTTTTCAATAAGAATTGAGAAAATTCTTAACACAACTCCCTCAACTTATTTTACAATTTGATTGTCCACCGACCAAAATGCATAAGAAAACAAATCATAATCAGCCACCGGGAGCGGCGGCGGCGGAGGAGGAAAAGCCGGTCGATTCAAATCCTAACGTTCAACGAGTGTTTCACCGTTCCTACATGGAGAACATGGAGGCCCAACAAAACTTTCCGGCTTCCGACTTCGTCGGCCACACTCAAATCCTTACAAACATCCACTTTGAAGCGAACTACCGTTTCTCCGCCGGCTCCCAGAGACACCTTTTCAAAGCCCAGAAGGTATTTCTGGGGTGAATTGTCCATTGATGGCGGCGATGAATACAGAAAAACTGTGTGGCTTCCGCTTCTCTGCCCCACGTTCTTCACTCTCAGATGAACATCCAATCCCAGGTTTTGGCAACGCTCTTGGACGACGTCGAGCGATTGGCAGTTGTACGAGTGGCAAATGTGGCCTTCTTCCAAGGGGATCGATACGAGCTTTGGGGCTTTGACCAGGTGATGTTTGTAATCTGAGTAACTTAATCCATCCCCAAATGAATATACTGTTTCCCCTGTGTAGAATCTGTATGTTCTTCCTGGATATCCACTGGAAGGATCTGGTCTCATATTCATGTTCGTCATTGGAACCTTCTCTACGTATGATTGTGGGTACCAAGTCATGGGTAGTCTACCACCTGTTTGATAAAATGCTTCTGTGAGTTTTGAAATTTTTTTCTCTCATCATATTTGCAGTTGTTAATGTTAAACATCACGAATCTCCACAATGATATGATATTACCCACTTTGAGTATAAATTTTCATGACTTTATACCAATAGAGATGTATTCCTTACTTATAAACCTATGATTATTCCCTAGATTAGCCAACGTGGGACTCCCTCCCAACAATCCTCCTCTCAAACAAAGTACAATATAGAGCCTCCCTTGAGGTCTATGTAGTCCTCGAACAACCTCTACCCTGGCTCAACTCCTTCTTTGGAGTCCTCGAACAAAGTACACCCTTTGTTCAACGCTTGAGTTACTTTTGACTACACCTTCGACGCTTACAACTTCTTTGTTCGACATTTGAGAATTCTATTGACATGACTAAGTTAAGGGCACGACTCTGATACCATGTTAGGAATCACGACTCTCCACAATGGTATGATATTGTCCACTTTGAACATAAGCTCTCGTGGTTTTGATTCGGACTTCCACAAAAGGCCTCATTCCAATGGAAATGTATTCTTTACTTATAAACCCATGATCATTCCCTAAATTAGCCAACGTAGGACTTCCTCCCAACCATCCTCAACCGTTAATTGTTTCACCCATGTTAGTCACTTTGAAATGAGCGAATTCTATGGTTGGAGTATGATTAAAGTGTTGAGAAGTAGACTTACATGGATTAAAGGATCCAAAGATTACATCAGCTATGGCAGCACCCCCAGCTTCGCCAGGGAAACCAACCCATAAGATGCTTGTAATTTTGTCATTGTTCTTCGCAAATGTTATATCCATGCCTCCACCAGTCATTATGATGAGAATTACAGGTCCTTTTGATGCTTTGGCCACTTCTGTGATTAGAACTGACTGCATTCCTGGAAGATTCAGGTCGACTCTGTCTCGACTCTCGGCTTCAATCGATTGGTCCGATCCTACTACGAGGACTGCGGCATCTGCTGATGCTGCTATCTTCTTTGCTTCATCTAGCTGGGCAGAGCTGCAAGCCACATTGATGCAGCCCGGCTGATATGTGGTGGATACTACGGCTGATAGGCCTTGTAAAGGTGTTGTATATTTGCAAGGTATGCCTGCATGTCAAAATAGGGTGCAGTTTTTGAATGAGCTGATCAAGTTAGTGGGTAGATTAGAAGATGAAAGTTTAAACAATAGTGTACCCTCGTAGTTTCCAATCATGGTTTTTGTGACATTGGCATTTGGGCCAATTACTGCCAGAGATTTGATTGCTGAGGCAGACAAGGGCAGAGATTTTGGGGTGTTTTTAAGCAAAACTATGCCTTGTCTTGCAGCTTCTCGGGCTAACTCCTGATGCTCTGGTGTGCAAACATCTTTTGGACCAAGCTTCCCATAAAGCTGCTTGCTGGGATTGCCATCAAAGAAGCCTAACCTCATCAATGTTTGAAAATTGTTTGAAACTGCTTTATCAATGGCTGCCTCGTTCACGAGCCCCGCCTTAACTGCTGCTTCGGTATGTTTCCCGAGAAAATTACCACAGTCAAGATCCAACCCTGTTAAATCGATTGGGTAAGTATCCGATCTCAATGAATCATTCTTTTTCAAGTTCTATGCATGAGAATGTTGAGAATTGTTGGGAGAGGAGTCCCACTTCGAGGGATTGTTCATGGATTTATAAGGAATACATTTTTATTAATACGAGTCCTTTTGGGGAAACTAACAGCAAAACCATGGGAGTTTATGCTTAAAGTGGACAATATCATATCATTGTGGAGGGTTCATGATTCCTAAGGTGTAGTCACTTTTAGCTTAACCATGTCAATAGAATCCTCAAATGCTGAACAAATAAGTTGTGAATCTCGAATGTGTAGTCAAAAGTGACTCACGTGTTGAACAAATGGTGTACTTTGTTTGAGGGCTCCAAAGGAGTCGAGCCTCGATTCAGAGAAGGTTGTTTGAGGGGTCCATAGGCCTTAAGGGAGGCTCTATGGTGTACTTTGTTCAAGGGGATGATTGTTGGAAGAGGAGTCCCACTTCGACTAATTAAGGGGATGATCATGAGTTTATAAGTAAGGAATACATCTTCATTGATACGAGACCTTTCGGTTGTAGAGAGTCGTGACATGATAGTATACTATTTACCTGCCAATATAGTTTTAGCTGCAGCTTCCTCGGGCGACTTGGTATAGTGTTGTGAATTGTAAAGCACATCGACCGAATCGCAGTCCGAAACTATGTATCTGCAGTTATACAGTGTTATTGGAAGACATTAGCAGAAAGACACGAAAGAAAAGAAACAGGAGAAGAAACCAACATACCCGTTCAATTTCCACTGGCCTCGGATAACCCCAGCAAGGAGGTCTGGATCAGCGCAGGTTGGTTTGCCATTAACTTGATTGTAAGAACACATAACACTAGCCACATTGCCATCGATCACACAGCTCTTGAACGGCGGTTGAAACGTATCTTCCAAATCTTGCGGCGTCACCTTTAATCAAAACACGAAACCATCAGAAATGGGCCATTGAGATCCCACGTCCGTTGGGGAGGAGAACAAAACACCCTTTTTAAGGGTGTGGAAACCTCTCCCTAACAGACGCGTTTTAAAAACTTTAAGGAAAAGCCTGCAAAGAAAAGTCTGCTAGCGGTGGACTTGGACCGTTACTGAAAGTGAGCTATTACCACAGCATTGAAGTGATAACGATCTGTGCCTTTCCAGTTATCCAAATCATAGGCAGTGTAGTGTTTGCAGCAGGCAGCAACTTTAAGCCGGTCGGGATCGCCATCGTCCCGCTGCTGCAGGCCTCGAACGTAGCCAGCAGCGTACTTGCTGGAGAGCAGAGGGTCCTCCCCGGGAGTTTCTTGGCCTCTGCCCCATCTCGGGTCTCTGAAAATGTTGACATTGGGCGACCAATAGGTAAGTCCTGCTAATCCCACATTGTACATAGCTCTTGCCTCTGTTGAAACTACCTGCACAAGCAACAAGTCAAAATGGTTTCATTTCATTCAAATTTTACTGATTCTGTTCTTCATTCTTGGTGGGTATTTGTTTTCTTTTCTTTTTCATTTAGATTCCGAGTCGCACATCTTGCTGATATAAAACAGGGTAACTTATGTTAGGAATCCCGACAATCCACAATAGTACAATATTGTCCACTTTCAGCACAAGCTCTGGTAGCTTTTCTTTGGGTTTTTTCAAAAGGCCTTATACCAACATAGATGTATTCCTTATAAACCCATAATTAATTGCTCCCTTAATTAGCCAACGTGGAACTCCTTACCAACCATCCTCAACATCCAAGTCATTTAAAGATCGATTCTTTGGGATCCTTCCTTTTTTCAAACGGAACGAACAGACATAGAATCAAATCGATTCCCTAAATGCTTTTCTGGGTATTCCTCAGTAATCATCCACTTCCCAAAGAAATTGAAGAATTTCTCGGGAATCCTACAAGATCCATTCGTTCTTTTTTCTATGACGGATGGGATTCGAATCCTATTGAAAGCTTGCGAGCATTTTGGTAACCGACATTGTCCAGATAGGGAGTTAGAGAAAGAGAAAGAAGGAGCAATATATGTGAGTGATACCTTTCCAATGGCTTCAAACAGGGAAGCATTGAAGGAAGCCGCCGTCAAAATGACCTGAGGGAAGCTGGTGGAGCTAGGAACCACATTCGAATATTTAGTCCCCGGACCGACGTAAGAGACGCCGTGCAAAGCCTCCGACCACCATTCATACTTGGGAATCCCAAGCCGGCTCACATTTCCAGCATCGTTGATAAGAAATCCAATCTTCTCCGGCAGCGTCAGCCGCTTCACCAAATCCCCCACTCTCTCCTTAAACCCAAGCGACCCATTACAGAACCCAAACCCCGCCACGGCCGGATTGCTTCCGGCATCGCAGGCAAACGCCGTGGCCGAATAGCCGGAGCTCCGGCAGAAACAGAGAGAGAAAAACAAAAAGAAGGAGAAAGTAAAAACAGAGTCCATTGATGCTCTGTTTTGGAGAAGCGGGGAGGCCATGGAAGTGAGTGAAGGAGATGAAAAGGGTATCTGTAATGGACAGGGAAGGTGCATTATTTTATAGGAAAAGAGATAGGGGAATCGTGTAAGCGCGCCAAATTGAATCAAAACAAGCTTTTTTGCAACCCGTGATGGATAATTTGGAAGAAGAAAAGTGAAGAAAAATGCTTAAATTAATCATCTTGTTTCTTCTTTCACTTTATAGATTAACAACTTCCATTAAAATAAACCAAATTTCTTCAAGCAAATCTCCATTTTTTAAAGAAAAAGATGAAGAGCGTCAGATTTCGTCCCCTCGGTTCATTTAGGAAATGATCCTAGGTTTATAATCAAGAAGTACTATCTCTATTGAGGTCTTTTGGGGAAGCCCAAAGCAAAGTCACGAGAGCTTACGCTCAAAGTGGTCTTTTGGGGAAGCTCAAAGTAAACCCATAAAAGCTTATGCTCAAAGTGGACAATATCGTACTGGAGAGTCTATTCATCTAACATGATATCAGAGTCATGCCAATAGATCGACAAATTCTTAGATGTCAACAGAGTATTGTGTACCTTATTAATATTCTTGATATTTTTAAACATGGGTATATGGACGAAAACCATTTGATACCGGTTTCAAAGCAAACTTATAAAAGTTGCATTAATACTCTTTACTTTTACGGTAATAGTTTTAAAATGCTTTTACTATTAGTATGCAGACAATAATCATTTATTTATAACTGATAAATCAACTCCCTCCTTTATTAGTTTATAAATGATATTTATTAGTTTATAAATGAAAAATAGAAAAGTAGGCAAGTTTTAAAAGTTGGAAAATATTTTTTAACCATGTACTTAATTATACTTTCTTTAATTTTTCAAAAAATATTAAAATTTTTAATAAAAAATAACTAAAACAAAATCTAACCGTGTCTTATTTGAACTTACATGTGTTATTAAAAATTTAAAGTTTAGAGTATTTCTTAAACGAAAGTACAAAATTTATAAATATTTTACATAGCAAAAAAAAAAAAAAAAAACTCACGAAACCTCGTAATTTTTAAACAGAATAAAAAGGTACGTGCACATACTACTAAATTTATAGGCAAAAAATATATATATATATATATAATTTTTTTTTATTAAAAAAAGAACTCGATGGAATGTTTAGAGCTCCATAAACGAGATTAAAATTGACCCGACCCGAGTCGGGGATTAAAATGTAATTTATCGGAAGAATGAAAAAAAAGAAAAAGTCGGTGGGTTTAGGGCTGGGTTTTCTTTATTAATTATTTTAGAAATATTTAATAATAGTATAAAATAAAATAAAATAAAATAAAAAAAATATATAGAGGGAGAGAATGATTGGAGGAGAGGTTGAGGATAAAGTTAAAAGATTAGGCAGCAATGTAAGAACTTTGGTTGATATGAGCTGTTTTCCTGACTTAGGGAAAGTTCACGTGACAGATTTTAAGGACAGATGTTTGGGCTGTGCTTTCCAACTTGCACACCCAAGCCAACCCCACTGATGCCACTTGCAAACCATCTAAACCCTACTCGGGATTTGCTTTACGATCACAACATACGCTCTCAACGTCTAGGCGCTCTTTTTTTTCAAGTGTTTCAACTTCTTCATCGTTTGGTGGGCTCCGTGGTAGAAGAAGAACCTTTTAGAATGGTCCCCCCTACTCAAGGACTGGAAGTGTAAATCATACGGAAGAGTGGGGTGTATAAGTCTCAATCACGTAGTTAAGGCATTGATGTGAAGCTATTATTGTCTATGCGACTGAGTCATCTAGGTATATTTGCTATGTACGGATCACTGGATAAACTTATTTTAAATGGGCTTGACTTAGACGACATAATAGATGAGATTCGTCCGAATGTAAAGGGTGTACATGGGTTGGGTTGAATTGGAATAATCTGGTGGATCAATTTTTTTTTGAGTGGGTTGAGTTAGCTACTCCATCAACTCAAATAGAGTCTGCAACCCAATCTTCTATTTTCGCATACGGTTGTTAGGTTGATATTTTTTTTTCCAATCATTTAAAAAAATTATACTTTTTCGTAACCCATGTTACATTAATAATTAAAATCTCATCCCTACTACCCGATAGTTATATGCAGTAACCCGTTGTTGTTGCCTTTTGCTTACATTCACATATAACACCAATTTCAATTTCTCAAATCTTGCTTTCAAAACTCTATTTCGAAATCTCTCTGCCCCCATTTTTTAAAACTTTCTTCTTGAATCGGTGCCAGAGGCTCGAGCATATGTCGCTTGGCTGTAGGCGACGCAAGAACGAATAGACTTAACTCACTTGTTGCTGGGAAGTGAGTGTTGCACAATCGCAAGTCAGCTGTCATTAAAGTGGGAATGTGACAAGTTTTAATCTTTTAAATAGTAGGAAAGAGTTGGATTACAACCCTATTTTGGGTTGGTCGGATTAACCTGACCTAAAAAATGTTAACTTGCAAATTGAATAAATTTTTAGTTTTTTAAACAATCAACCCATTCTTATGGTTTGGATTGGGTACTCCAAATTGGTCGAACTATCGACTCATATGAACATCTCTAAAATATACGACTACATTTATTGTAGTTAATATTATAAATTTAAATATAAATCAATTGATTATTACATCAGTAATTGACGTTCATGTATTCACTAGTGATATATATTACGATGTAATGTAATTATTTAAATTATAAATTTATATAGACATTTAAATCTTTTATTTTCATATAATTAAAGGGAGTTTTTAAGTTAGAGGTTGGGGGTTGAGTCACACAGCTTGTAAAAATGTGACCTTTTTTGTGTGTTATGTTTGGAGAAAGTGGATAGGTGAGATGAATCTTGTGAGTCTCACTGTTGTTTGATGTCAAAAAAATAAATAAATAAATAAATTTTTTTTTTATATAAATATTCTTTTGGAAATAAGGAAACATACTAATTTAATAATATAATCCGATGAAACTTTATATGTTATATTCCGATAAATTCGATGTTCTTGATAAGATTAAATGAATGGATCTATAAAAGAAAAATTATATTATGAATGGATAAATGATTATAGGATGAAGGTCCAACATGTTAGGTTGATATCAACAAATTAAATTGTACAATTGAAGAAATCTTAAAAAAGAACTTAGTTAGATCCACCGTTCCTATCGGAGTTTTGAGGAGCATGTAGTCAACTTAATCAGACGTACTCGAGGGTGTTTGTCTGATCCTACATCGGTTGGAGAGGAGAACGAAACATTTCTTATAAGGTGTGAAAATCTTTCCTTAGCATACGCGTTTTAAAACCTTGAGGAGAAGCTTAGAAAGTAGTAATTCGTTTGGATTTTTCTTATTTCTAGGATTTAGTTTGTAGCTTGTATTCTATTTAAACGTTGTGAAGATTAATGAAGATTAAACTTTCAATCCCACTTTTGTTTCTCATTCTTAACCTGGTATCAGAGCTTCTCATAGTATAGAGCATAATTCTTAACATGGTATTTGAGTAGGAAGAAAGGAAGAATAGAAGAAGAGTGAGTCAGAGCACGAGGAAGAGGAAGAACATAAGAAAAGTGATAGAGATCCGGAACATAGGACGATGGATGAATTTGGATCACCTTCTACTAGGTATATCATTCTTGTAAGCCCACGTCTCGAAAGTTTTAATTTCTGGTCTCTATTGCGATTGTCCCTGATTGCGCACCGCAAATCATCAATATTTTCCCTCTCAATAATAAAATCAAGAACTTGATGTTTAGATTAGTGCATCTGCATAAACCTCTTAAGTGATTCAAGGAGAGCACCGATCTTGATGTTCTTAAATATCAAAATTTCTTTTTGGTAGAATCAGCCTTGATTAGCTAACCGGGAGAAGTTGAAACTGTGATTTCTTATCCTGCTCCGAGATTTTAAATAGACATCTCTATTTGGGAATTTCCGATATGATTTGAAGTGGAGCCTACATATTAATTTAATTTTATAGTTATTTATATTAACTTAAACTTGAAAGTGTGCGAGGAGAGACAAGGGAAGTAGAAAATTCTCACTTTTGAAGGAGTATAAAAAAAAGAGCCATTTGTAGCCCATATTCTATTCCAAAGCCTTTTTAAGAATATAACGACTTAATGACAGAGAGTATACCTTGAAACAGAGTACACCCTTTATTCGATACATGAGTAAATTTTAATTATTCTTTCGAGGCTAGCTTGTTCGAAATTTGAGGACTCTATTGATATGGTTAGATTTAGGGCACGACTCTGATATCATGTTAAAAATCACGGATCTCCAAAAAGCCTCATACCAATAGAGATGCATTACTTATTTATAAACCCATGACCATCCTCTAAATTAGCGAACGTAAGACTCCCTCCCAATAATTCTCAACATGTTTAAGATAGAGTTTCCCATCCCGAGTCTACAGGTTAAATAGATATCTCTACCTATATATAACTGTTACCCATATTTTAACTTTTTGGTGTCGTGTCATTAACGATACAAAATTCCTCCCGTATATCATGTCGAACAATTTCTCCTATAAAAGAATGCAAACAAAACAAACTCAACCCAAACTAGTAAAAGAAAAAAATTAGAAGAGGAGAGAGATGAGCTCATTTGGTATGGTAGAGAATCAAAAACCTCATGCAATGTTGGTCCCACATCCAAGCCAAGGCCACATAACTCCAATGCTCAAGCTCGCAAAGCTCCTTCACCACAAAGGCTTCCACATAACCTTCGTCAACACACAACATAACCACAGCCGCCTCCTCAAATCCCAAGGCGCCAACTCCTTAGACCGCTTGCCCCACTTTCAGTTCAGAGCCATCCCTGATGGCATGCCATCGTCTGATAGCGACGACGCTGCCCAAGATGTGCCCTCACTCTGCTATTCCATCTCCCACAACTGCTTGGCTCCACTCTGCGATCTCATTTTAGATATCAACTCAAATTCTAGCCATGACCTTCCCAAGGTTTCTTGTATTATTGGTGATGGGATCATGACTTTCACCGTTGTTGCTGCTCGTCGCTTTCGGATTCCTATCGCCTCGTTTTGGACCGCCAGCGCTTGCAGCTTCCTTGGATATATGCAGTATGACAAGCTTGTTCAACTCGGCTTGGTGCCTTTCAAAGGTATGAAAAATCATATACATATATAGATATATATGTTAGATGAACACGACTCTCCACAATGGTATGATGTTGTCCACTTTGAACCTAACCTCTCATAGTTTTGGTTTTGGGCTTTTTCGGAAGGCTTCACACCAATAGTAGAGAGAATATTCTTTAATTATAAATTCATGATCATTCTCTAAACTAGTTCACGTGGACTTTCATCATCCAACACTATATATATATATATATTTTTGGAATCTATGTTTAGAGTATTTTACTTGAGGAAAGAACAAAAATTAAATTAAAAAAGGGAAGTGTTAATCATAACTGAATTTAAAATAGAATGGAATTTGATTCGAAGTACACAAAGATTATAATAATATTTTAATTAATTTTTTACTAAAATATTCCTCAGTTGAAACAATTTTTTAATGGTAAAATTTAAGAATTAAATAAAATATTCGTTACCTTAGTAGTCATGGCTAAATTAATAATAAAAAAAAAAGTCTTTAAAACTTTATATTTTCTTTAAAAAAATATCAATAGACTTAATTTAAAAAATTATATAAAAAATATCCTTAAACATAAAAAAAAAAAAAAAAAAAAAAAAA
>NW_019268545.1:666147-687772 GCF_002738365.1 Cucurbita moschata | reverse complement strand
AAAAAAAAAAAAAAAAAAAAAAAAAAAATTAGAAAATACACTTTATCGTCTACTGATTTAAAGAATGATCATGGGTTTATAATCAAGAAATACTATCTCTATTGGTACGGGGTCTTTTGGGAAGTACAAAGCAAAGTCACGAGAGCTTATGTTGAAAGTGAACAATATCATACCATTGTAGAGAGTCATGTTCATCTAACATAGTATCAGAGCCTTTCCCTAAACTTAGTCGTGCCAATAGATTGGTAAATTCTCAAATGTCGAACAAAGGACTCCAAAAGAAAAAGGAGTCGAGCCACGATTAAAGAGAGGTGTTAGATGATATAAGAAAGTCCCACATCGACTAATTTATTTATGTTGTTTCGTGTTGAAGATGAAAACTTCTTGACAAATGGAGATCTCGAAACAACAATGGAATGGATCCCACCCATGCAAGAAATTCGTTTGAGAGACATCCCAAGCTACATTAGAACAACCAACAAACACGACATAATGCTCAACTTTTACCTCCAACAATTCGAAGCAATTCACAAAACAGATGCAATAATCATGAACACATTTGACTCCCTCGAACACCACGTTTTAGAAGCACTTTCCTCCAAGCTCCCTCCCATTTACCCAATTGGTCCAATCAACCCATTAGTTGCTGAGCTGATCCACGACCATAAACTCCAACAAATCAACTCAAATCTATGGAAGGAGCAATCCCAATGCATGGAATGGCTTGATACAAAGGAACCCAACTCGGTGGTTTACGTCAACTTCGGAAGCAACACGGTTATGTCATCTCAACAATTGCTCGAATTTGCTTGGGGACTTGCCAACAGTGGCAAGCCGTTCTTGTGGTTCATGAGGCCGGGGATCGTGGAAGGGAAGGCGGCGGTGTTGCCGGCGGAGTTTACGGCGGAGACGGAAGAAAGAGGGATGTTGGGGAGTTGGTGCAATCAAGAAGAGGTTTTGAAGCACCCTTCTGTGGGAGCTTTCTTAACTCACAGTGGATGGAACTCGACCATGGAAAGTATAATCGGCGAAGTGGCGATGGTTTCGTGGCCATTCTTCGCCGATCAACAAACGAATTGTCGTTATTGTAACACGGAGTGGGGAATTGGAATGGAGATTGATAATAATGTGAAGAGGGATGAAGTGGAGAAGCTTGTGAAAGAGTTGATGGATGGAGAAAAGGGTGAAGCCATGAGAGGAAATGCTAAAGAGTGGAAGAGGAAGGCTGAGGAAGCTTGTAAGCTTGGTGGGTCGTCTTCTACAAACTTGGATCGACTCGTTTCTATTCTTCTCACGAATAACGCCAAAAAATAGGGGCATCTTTTCTAAATCTAAACGTTATGGGAAAATCGTTTAAATTTAATAAATAAGGGAATGTTCGAGGTGTATGATCTTGAACATCATGACGTACTTTTTCATTTCAAAAAGAGGCCAACCACCACTGCATGCATGTCATGATTACTAAGTGCAAAAATCATTTAAACCCCATTAGACAGGTTGGTATATGTACACTTGACCTAACACGGGCTAGCGCACGCTCACATTGCCAAAAATCAATAGAAAGAAAGGAGCACGTATTATATCATGGTGTACGTGTCTATACGAAACATACTAGAGAAACATCTCATGCTCATGACATACAACATGCATGAGGTCCCGCATTGACCTCTAAAATTTATACCTTCTGTTCTTCCTCAATATTTGACAGAATTGAGTGATTCAAAAGCACACCATAGATTTCTTCAACCTAATGCACATGGTACCAGAGCTTCATTCTTAACCGAGTGTCCATTTATATCTTAAAGTTGCATATTATATGTGAATGTTTGATTAATCCACCACACCTAAATGGTGTGAAAGTTATCTTATTTATAATCAAATAAATTACAAGGATATGGAAATAGTAATAAATGGAAATAACAATAAATGGAAAGATATCTATAGTAATAATGCAAATATTAGATATTTGCCTTATAATAAAATATCAAATATAATATATACGGGAAAGTATAATTTATTAATAAATATCCTTAACACCCCACCGCAAGCTGAGCGTCAGATTTGAACGAACGTGAAGCTTGGATCTGAAAAATTCAAAGAGGTTGCGAAACACTTTTCGTGAAGATGTCAACAACCTGGTTCAGAGGAGGCGTAGAGAAACACTTTCTTGGCCATCGAAAATTGTAGAGGGATTGCTGCTTAGCAGCGATGCTGCCTTGGCTTCGGCGAGAATATGTCTAACCCATGAAGAGGGATTGTCGCTTAGCGACGATGCTGCCTTCGCTCTGGTGAGAATATATCTAACCCCAAGAAGTAGAAGGGGAAACCTAGAGCAAGGGACAAAGACAATGTTGAAGCCGGAAGAGTCGCCACATTGGGCGAAGGAGCCAATTTTGGCGAGAAGGGCAGCTGGAAGAGCCGCCACATTGGGGCGAAGGAGCCAATTTTGGCGAGAAGGGCAGCCGGAAGAGCCACCACATTGGGGCGAAGGAGACAATTTTGGCGAGAAGGGCGGCGGCAACTTGGTTGGCGAAGATACCAGTGCGGCGCCCAGATTCCAAAGGTAAATCTCTGCAGAAGGTCGATGGGCTTATTGAGATTTTGTATATTTTCGAAGAGGAATGCTGATGAAGATCCTAAGATTAGGGTTTTTGTGAAGGATGAAGAAAAATTGGGAAGAAAATGAAAGAGGCTATGTTTGGAAAAGGTGAGGTTGTATGTACAGAGTATGGCGAAGGATGATTTGGAGGTCAAAAGGGTGGAGCCGAAGAATAATCAATCGGCCCTGCATGTGGCAGCCATGACGACTGCCCCTGCGGCGTCAAAGCCAACAGTGGTGGTGGAGAAGAACAGTAGAAGATTTCAAAAGCCATTGAAAAGAAAGAATCCGGGTTGCTAAACCAAAATGGCTCTGATACCATGTGAATGTTTGCTGAATCCACCACACCTAAATGGTGTGAAAGTTATCTTATTTATAATCAAATAAATTACAAGGATATGGAAATAGTAATAAATGGAAATAACAATAAATGGAAAGATACTATAGTAATAAGGCAAATGTTAGATATTTGCCTTATAATAAAATATCAAATATAATATATATGGTAAACTATAATTTATTACTAAATATCCTTAACATGTGAATGTTTGCTGAATCCACCACACCTAAATGGTGTGAAAGTTATCTTATTTATAATCAAATAAATTACAAGGATATGGAAATAGTAATAAATGGAAATAACAATAAATGGAAAGATACTATAGTAATAAGGCAAATGTTAGATATTTGCCTTATAATAAAATATCAAATATAATCTATATGGTAAACTATAATTTATTACTAAATATCCTTAACACCCCACCGCAAGCTAAGCGTCGGATTTAAACGAACGTGAAGCTTGAATCTGAAAAATTCAAAGAGGTTGAGAAACACTTTTCGCGAAGATGTTAACAACCTGGTTCAGAGGAGGCGTAGAGAAACACTTTCTTGGCCATCGAAAACTGCAGAGAGATCGCCGCTCAGCGGCAATGCTGCCTTGGCTTCGGTGAGAATATGTCTAACCCCAAGAAGTAGAAGGGGAAACCTAGAGCAAGGGACAAAGACAATGTTGAAGCCGGAAGAGTCGCCACATTGGGGCGAAGGAGCCAATTTTGGCGAGAAGGGCGGCGGCAACTTGGTTGGCGAAGATGCCAGTGCGGCGCCCAGATTCCAAAGGTAAATCTCTGCAGAAGGTCGATGGGCTTATTGAGATTCTGTATATTTTCGAAGAGGGATGCTGATGAAGATCCTAAGATTAGGGTTTTTGCGAAGGATGAATGATGAAGGGAAAAATTGGGAAGAAAATGAAAGAGGCTATGTTTGGAAAAGGTGAGGTTGTATGTACAGAGTATGGCGAAGGATGATTTGGAGGTCAAAAAGGTGGAGCCGAAGAATAATCAATCGACTCTGCATGTGACAGCCATGACGACTGCCCCTGCGGCATCAAAGACAACATTGGTGGTGGAGAAGAACCTGGCTCTGATACCATGTGAATGTTTGATTAATCCACCACACCTAAATGGTGTGAAAGTTATCTTATTTATAATCAAATAAATTACAAGGATATGGAAATAGTAATAAATGGAAATAACAATAAATGGAAAGATATCTATAGTAATAATGCAAATATTAGATATTTGCCTTATAATAAAATATCAAATATAATATATACGGGAAAGTATAATTTATTAATAAATATCCTTAACATTATAGCTAGATAGTATTTTAATGCATCTTACGTTTAGGGAATTTCTCAAAAGTGTGTAGCTATGCTATGTGATTGTGTTAAATGATTTGTTTTGCAGTCTTTGGTGGGTTTGTTCAAAGTCTTTAAAGTGCATGAAGGAGTTGGTGTAAGTGAACTCAAATAATGCGTTTAGAAGTTAGGTGAGTTTGTTCAAGTTTTAAAGTTCATTTAGAAATTGGTGTATATGGTGCATCTACAAAGCTGAGTAGCCTTGTTTTAAGCTACCAACCTTAGAGGTCGTTATCGTGTCGGTGGCTTTTAAGTCTTACAATACACTTGACATTTTTTTTCGACCTAAAGTAGTTTTGTTTTCGTATATGGTCGGTCTCGTGCTTTTAACATTTCAAATTTCATTTGTTTTTAGGTTTCTTATAAAATGGACTACTCATATTTTTGTTCTTGTAAATGGACCATTCAACTTTAGTGCCTACTTTATAGCTAGTCATATTGAAATGAATTATATCATTCTTCCATTTATAAATAGAATTAATTTTATATATGTATTTGATTGTTGAAATTTTATGTTTAATACCTCTCTAAACTTTTAATTTTGTATCTGAAAATTTTAAATTTTTTTAAAATTTACTGATCTATTAAATATAAATTTAAAAATTTATGTTTACTTTAAATTTTGTGTTTAGTAAATTTGTAAACTTTCAAAAATATAAAATGTCAAATAAATATGTAATTTTGAAAGTGGAGAGACTAAATAGACCATGTAACACCAAAAAATAAACTATAAAAAACCCAAATGTGGAGCCATGCCTTAGATGAATGATATGATATTCAATTCCGACACATGCCGTAAAAGCTATGTTGTAAAATGATATGATATGAAGGAAAATTGTAACGACCCTAAATGTCTATATATTCAGAGTCGCTACTAACGTCTCATGCTCATCTATAATGCGGAAATATAACTCTTACAAGAACATCATTATAACATAAACTTCGAAAAACGCTTAAAACAACTTTTTCTCTAGAAAATACAGTCATGGTCATAAGTGTTTAAATACGAAATACTGAAATTTAGAGAACTTAGAGGCAATACAAAATAATTTAAAATCATGAAATGCATAATAACCTATTCTAACCTAAAACTAGAAATTTAAATATGAATCTACCCTATGCATGTGCCCTCGCGATGCTGTCGCCCTCCGTACAAGTGCACCTTGCCTTTACTTGAAAAATGATGTGGCACACGGCTTGAGTATTTCAAAGAATACTCCGTAAGTGGCCCCACTATAGGGGGCCATGCAAATGCAAATACATGCAATCATGATTTAGGGACCTATCTCTAATCATCATGTAACGCCCCTAATTTTCTAAGCTTAGTTAATGACGTCACCCATGCATGCATAATTCATTACGCGGAAGCTCATCATAAATAACCTTAGAAGAGTCTTTCATAAATCCAAAACAAAACCTAAACTCCGAAAATAAACCTTCAATAACTGAATTCAAAATAAATCCAAATAAAACAATACTCAATACTATAACTTAAAACAGTCCAATAAAAGCATCTCCAACTTCCATGGTGTCCTCGGCTCCGCCGTCAACCGTACATTGGCGCCTTGCCTTTATATGAAAAATGTAGGTAGCACGTGGCTTGAGTATTTTATGAAATACTCAGTAAGTCATCCCACTGTTGGGGTTAGGAATGCAAACACATACAACATATGAGCGGGACCTAACTTTTCATAAACTTTTCATAACCTTGGGCGATTTTCTATTCCGGGTAGGGTTGGATGTGTGGCACTCCTTCACACACGGCCCATGTACGCGTACATAGACCCACCAGGCGGGCTTGTATACATACCCCCTGCGCCTGGCTTGGTCGGGCACGTGTTACACGTCGCCGGACACCACAGAACAGAAAAGGGCCCGCATGATATTATGGCGAACATAAATATCGTAGTTCATTCTTTCGTATCATAAAGGGGAAGAATTCCGATGCACGTGACATACATATATGCATGAGGTCTCTTAACATATCTAACATGGCATTACATAAGCAGTGCTCACATCGCATATACGTTTCTTACATTACATGACATCTCACATGACTTACATTACATGACATATTACATAACATGAAAGTACATTCCAGTTGCATAAACATCCCTTGACATGACTCAATAATTCTACGTGTATCCATGGCATCGATCAACATATTCATGGCATATATTACTAACATCTCATTCATAACTTCACATAACATAAACAGTTAACAGTCAATATAATTCATACATCACATAACATACACAATCAACAGTCAACACAATCTATACATCACATAATCATATCACATAAATATGGTGCATGCAGGGGCCCTAGGGCACGCACCATCATACAACACGTAGTAAGCTAACTCCAACAGTAAGGTCACTTACCTCGACGGTCTTGGTTGAAGTCACTCACAACGAGCTAATCCCAGCGGTTAAATACGTCCTATGATAACTACATAAAAACTTAGGAACCTTTCACAACATACCCTAGCTGAACCCAGTGCTATTTATCAAAATAAACCCCCAAACTAAGCTGTCTTTAACGTTTAGAAACCATACTGACCTCGAATGGTAAAACTAAGGGCAGAAACAGCTTCCGAAGAGCCAAAAACCTTTGAATCGATATATTATAGTGATACCTTGCCGCTAAGCCTAGTTGCCGAGCCGGCCAACTAAGCCGCCAAGTCGAGCTGCGGGAATTGACGGAACCGAGCCGATTTCGTACACGTGCGAGCCGACCTGCACTGTGTACACGTGCGAAGCTGTCGAAGCTGCTAGGAGTGCATCTGCGGCTCGACCCTATTCCAACAACCTTGCCTTCCTTACCTGACAAGCGACGAAACTCTAGTTTCTGCCTCCCCGATTCCGGCGACGCGCCAACAATCCCACAACGTCCTCAACACCGATTTCCGACGGTCAACCATCTTTGACACAATGATCCCAACATCAATGCCTTACTTCTACTCGATTCTTCCTCCGGAGAGCAACCCCAAGGTTTCGGAGGAAAGTTTGGAGAGAAAATTGTTTTCAAGGGAGGTAAAAGGTTGGGCATAGGAATATAAAAATAATCTGAAGACATTTGCATTCTAGGGTTTTAGGACAAGGAAACTTAGAGAAATAGGAATGTTTCTTTTAGCACGAATCCTTCTATTTCCGGGGAGATTACATTTAATTATTTATTTTATTTTTAGATAATAACTTTCTTCTTGAAAATTGCACATTTTCCGGCGATAATAAATGCATAACATAATATCTTGTCATATACAGACATAAAATAACAATCAACCAAATAAGTCAAAAATGGAAAATCTGAAACGTTACACATCATAAGGGTGACCTCCAGTCTCGGACAAATTGGATGTATAGTACTTCCCTACACACGACTCACACGTGAGTGTGAATCCCTAGGGCTCTCGCACACCCCTTGGGCCCTCTGGTCAAGCTAATCTGTAGCGACGTCCGGAGGTCAGTGGAATCCCATAGTGTCATGCGCCTCATGAACACCCTCATCTGTGCGCATTTCGCACTCGTGCACATTCGCACTCATCATCATATTGTGCGCGTTTGCACTCATCATCTCTAGGGAAAGTAGCTCTATGCTTATGAACATACAATATGCATGAGATTCCTCTAAATCCATCATAATGTCTCTTCTGACACAACCCTCTTGATAAGATAAGGAATCAATGACAACCTTTTCTTCACATCTTCATTGAAGCATATTGTATGATTGATGTCTCTTGGTTCATATCACCTCTAGTCTCATCTCTTTGTTACTCTATGTAACACATACTCGTGGATATTTATGTTAATATCATTTTCATGCTCTTAGGGTTGTATCCTATGTCGATCTAACGACATGATGCAATATAACACTCATCATCATATAGCATGCTCAATATGGAAAACATCATCATATTAAGGTAAACGTCACACAATCATCGTACTCATCATATTGCCATAAAGTGCATCAAGCATATCAAGTACGTCATTCATTATATATACTACGCACATCATCAAGCATCATAACTCATACATCATCATATACTAGTATATGACGTCATACGATAAAGCTCATACATCGTCATAACTCATACATCATCACATACTATCATACGACATTGTACGACTCATACATCATCATAATTCTTACAATTTTTAGTCTATCCTATAGTAAAACCACTTACTTGGTTGACCTAAGCCAGAGCACTCCATAATTTAATTAATGTAAGCTCCCGTTCCTCGAAAGCTACTCCAAATGTTGCTAGGGTTCGCTTCCTATCACACCGTTCGTCATCTTTTGTTAGTATTTCACATTTTAATTAATAATCTAACTAACAATATGAAATACGACTCTAAAACGACCTCAATAAAAATTGAATTCCATGTTTTCATTGTTTCTAAATTGTATTGGATAATAAACTTAAATTAAAAATATGTCAATATTATTAATATGGTAGTTCGATCATTCAATCCAAATATGATTTGTAATAATATTATATTTAATAGGTACAAATTATAATAATTTCTAAATAGGGTGACTTGGTATTTTTTAAAATGGTAAGTCTACTCTTCTTTTTTAGGAAAAGGGAAGACATTCTTGTACGGATGACAATGTCACTGTGAAGACCATGGGGACCGAAACTTAGGTTAGAACTTGACATTGCCCCTTTTTTTTTTTTTAATCTTAATTAACATTACCTATTTTTTACTATGTTCTTCGTAACAATGTTATTTTAATAAATTTATTATGAACATTTAAGTTCATATCACTATTTATAAAATATTTTCACTGACATCTCCCACATGTTAGGCATGTTTCTAATTAATTATGAAAAATAGGGTAATGTATATGTTTTCATTTCCAATTCCGCTAAGTCACTTATTTAGTATCTTTAAATACTTTTTTCTTAACAATTTTTCAAGTACAAGACCTCTAGTCAAATGACAGCTTCGGGTGTGGAGGTCATGGAACCGTGTTTGCTTCTAAGTTATTTTTTTCACATTGAATAACGTCTTTTATGAGCTTAGACATACACATTAGTTTACCTAGTTCATTATTTTCATGTAATTGGAATCAAGTTTCCACTGATGAACTCTTAATTAATATTTTCCATGTTCAAACTGATCTTCATATTCACTAAAAAAACCGCTATAACATGAATGTAGTAACAGTCCAATCATAGGTTAAAAGTAGAGTCAATGACAATAACCAGTTACTATTATGTATATACTCGAGAGATTGGACGATAAGCGGATCGAAATGAATACTAAATCCAAAAATCATATCAAAATAATCCTTAATCAAAATAAGATTATTCAAACCTTAATCAATAATCATTAAAGCGTAGACGATATACATATTCAAATCACATTAATGTATGTTTTGTATCACCCATTTCTATGTATAAAGAAACCCAATTAATTAAAAAGAAAAAAAACAGAAGATAATACTTACAAAACACATACCAACTTTATCATATCATATATAACTTTTCCCCATTCATATATAAATATATAATCAACATAGATTATTATATATTACTCCCTTTTCATACCCATATGAATAATTTACCTTGAGTTAAAAGCAGAACATACCCTTCGAATCTCTCCTTGAGACCCAGTTTTGGCCCCAATCTCGCCCATTCTCACTATCGAGTTGACGAAATCGTCCTGAAATGAGGGACCGAGAATGGGGGCGAGAGGGCTGAAGTAGGAGTCCATAACAGCTCGAGTCGATGGGTCGTCGTTTAGGCGAGCATCGGAGGCGAGGACGGCGAAGCCATTTCTAATGTTTTGAAGAATGTGAATGTCGAACGTGCGGGGGCTGCCACGGTCCATGCCGAGACGGGTGTTGACGTTGCCATTTCGAGGGCATTGCGACTTTAGCTCCGGCAACATCATCGGATTTATTTCGGGATCTGATCCACCACCCGGGAAGAAGTTGTAGAGGCGCCTTGTCATGAAGAAGCATGCCGTGGTTCCAATAGTGTGTGCCGCTGTGTGGAATACAGGAAAAAGAGGTCAAGAAGCTTTCAAATATAAATTTTCAATTTTGTGTCCCTGATCATTATCTAATAGTTTTTCAGATAATTAAAATCATCTTAAGAGACTACTCATATTCGACATATATAATTATTCATGCCAGACTAAAGTTTACTCACGTTTACATACACCATTTTTCGAACTATAGACCTATTAATCAAATAAATAACACGAAATTATAAATTTGTAGGTTTAAATAATTCAATTCAATCGACTTTAAAAGCTAAACAAAAAAAAAGGACGGATAAAAATTAAATCTAAATACTCCATTCTAAATTCATGAGTTTATGATCATTAAAATGCACGATTCTCCTCGTGTATATAGAAGACGTATTATTTTGATTCCTATGATATAGAAAAAGATGATATAGAATTACTGTTTAGTTACTTATTATTATTATTTATTTTAATACTTAAATATAATAGAATTAATTAATTAAAAATGATATACAACTACTAACATAATTAATAAACATGTAAAAAAAAAAAGAATCAAATAAACAAATTAAATAGTCTGATGGAGCCACGAGACGTGTCTCATTTCATTTTATTATATGATACGATATTTAAATCTAAAATAAAAATAAAAACTAATAATAATAACACGTTTCAGAACAAACAAGACAAATGTTTCAATCTATGTCTCTTAGAGATTCGGGCCATCAAAGATTGGGTCTTGTGGGAGGCAATTTTATAAACATATTTTTATACATTTTTAATTTTATCCTAAGTTTTGACATTTTATACATTTTTAATTTTATCCTAAGTTTTGACATTTTATACATTTTTAATTTTATCCTAAGTTCAAGCGACATTGACATCTTATGAAACCCAATTAAAAAAAAAAAAAAAAAAACAAGACATAAACTGACAACCTTATAATATAAGAAAGTAGGTAAGCTCAATCCGTGATTGATTTGGATAATCCCATGTGACCCTTAACCACCTATGTCTTTTTCTTTTCATTTAATTTAAATAATATATTAGGGACCTCAAATTTGGCTATCGTATTTATTATTTTTAATTTTATAAATTGAGTGGTTTATAAGAAAAGAAACCCACTTGTCTTTTTCGATCAACATGGCCATAACATCCCACAATGAATTACTTGTAAATATTGGTATTTTAAAAAATTTGGGTAGGTTAGAAATTACGATTCTCCACAATGGTATGATATTGTTCACTTTGAGTATAAGCTCATGACTTCACTTTGGGTTTCTCCAAAAGGTCTCGTACCAATGTAGATGTATTCCTTACTTATAAACTTATTATCATTTCCTAAATTAGTCGGGACACAATCCTAAAAATTATTTGTGTTTTTTATCCTTCCATTTTTAAATATTTTTATTATAATTTATACCTACTCATCATAGAAATTATTAAAGAAGTGTTTAATGATATTAAATAGGGTATAAATGAATTAATATCACTAAAAATTGTTTTTTTTAACATGGGTTTTTATTTTTTAATAATAATAATAATAATAATAATAAGTCAAATGATTGTCAGACAAAATCTAAATTTTTAAAATATCTTGTTCAGGGAAAGAACAAAAATTAAATGATTATCAAATAAGATCTTAATTTTTTAAATACTCGATCTAAGTAAGGATAAAAAATCAAATGATTATCAAATAAGATCTAAATTTTCTAACGAGCGTTTAGGTAAGGATCGGTCTATGAAAGGAAAAGCTTGATATCTCAAATGGTTGGACCTAATAAAGCTTCCAAATCATAAATGAAGAAGTAGGTTTTTGTTTTCCCATTTATGTGCTCTCTTCAATGTCTTCACAACCCTACTTTTTTTTCTTTATCAAAACCTTTTTTATGTGCCAATAATATTAGGTGTGGGATTGCAAAAGGAGAAATAGCGAGTTAAATACATACATCGACACAATGGACTAATCTCTAACTTCATCGTTAACCCTTTAAAATTATCAACTTTATCGTAATTAGGTCATTCTGTAGGGATGTTCAAAAAAACCCGATAACCCAAAAAACTTATTTGGGTTGGATTCAAACAAATAAAAAATTCATGGGTTGATCTCGTATATGGATTTTCCTAAGACTAGCTTATCAAGTTGAACAACCCAAAATAACCCAACTCAAAAAATTTGTTCTGGGTCGAGTTGTTTGAGTTAAATAAATTTTCTAACTCCAGGTCGGGTCTAACAACTGTCAAAATCAGACCTAATGCAACCCACGAACATACCCATCAATCTCTCTGTTCCAAAAACAACGCTAAAGTTATGAAACGAAATTCTAATAACAAATCTAGACGTATGAACCACTAAAAAGAAACGGAATTTGTCGAGACACACCACAACACGACACGACATGTCACGTTGATCATTAATCTAATCTTAAAAGTTTTAAGTGAATTAAATTTGATACGTCCATGTAATAGAGACTATTAGAGCTAGGTTAGGAAAGTAAATTCATATGTCTTGGCTTTCCAACCACCTTAATATCACCAAACGTGCATGAGAGAGAGAGAGAGAGAGAGAGAGAAAGGAGAGAGAAATGTACCACTGAGTAAAACCAAGTCCTTGTCTGTCATCCCTTTCTGACCGAATTTGTTCTTCAAAACCTGAATTGAATCACTCACATCCGGCAGCGAATCCGCCAGCGAGACATCCGATACCCTGCCGTCTCTCCGGCCAGTAAGAACCTCGTACTCCGGTCCGTTTGCCTGTAATGACATTAGCAACTCAAAAACCCTTTCCAACTCAAAAACTTGACCAAATTAGCTCAATTTTTACCATAACAATGGCGTCTCTAGCTGCCATAGCCACGATGTCTGCACAAGAAACCACTCCTGGGCATTGGCTTTCCAATTCTTCCTTGGCTCTCTCTATCACCTCGAATCCCCCCACCCCTTGATGCCCAAAAGCACCCTTTTCCGGGTTCGGTGCCGTGTCGATCAAGATTGAACCGTCGCAACCCTGTTCATCAAAAGTGAATTTGGAATAATCTCGCCACTAGTAGATATTGTCATTTTTAAGCTTTCCCCTCAAGACTCTTAAAACGCGTTTCTAAGGTAAGATTTCTACATCTGTTTCATTCTACTCCCCTATCGAATCTTGTAACGGTCTAAGCCGCCACTATCAAATATTGTCCTCTTTCAATTTTCCCTTTCGGACTTCCCTTCAAAATTTTTAAAACGGGTCTGCTAGGAAAGGTTTCTACATCCTTATAAAAGAATATTTCGTTCTCTGGGATCTTGTAATGGCCCAGATATTGTCCTATTTGAGCTTTCCACTATCAGGCTTCCCCTCAACGTTTTTAAAATGCAAGGAGAGATTTTGACACACTTATAAAAGAATGTTTCGTTCTCCACTATGGGATCTTGTAATGGTCCAAGCTCGCCACTAGCCGATATTGTCTTCATTGATTTTTTCTGGGTTCCCTTCAAAAATTTTAAAACGCGTATGCAAGAAATTTTTTTTCATACTCTCATAAAGAATACTTCGTCTTTCCTCTCAATTGATACGGGATCTCACATTTATCCATTAAAAAAAAAACAATAAATTCAAGTTACCTCGACAAAGCAGTCATGAAAATGGAGACGGAGCAACACGGCAGCCATATTGCCATCGTTCCGAACAGCGTCGCTTACAACAGAGCGAACAATGGACTCAGCAGAAGGACAAGATTGAGCATAGAATCCAAATTTGAGCTGAGCTTGAGAAAAGGGTGCAAAGCAACCAAAGAACACAAAAAGATAGAGAAAATTCACACACTTCGCCATGGATTTGCAGAGAAAACAAAGGTTGTTTAAATAAACAGAGAAGAAGGTGACAGATTTGAGAATTTAAAGGCGTTTGAAGATGTGTCATTGTGAGTATTGCATGAGAGAAATTTGTCAATTGGTAAATTACCATATTCTCCTCGCCAGAGCTAACCATTATGAATGAATGAATTAATTATATCCCCACGTCTTAATTTTTGTTCATACGTTTTGATTAAGCAAATTCCAAATTTAATCATTGAAGAGAGCCCTATGGAAGAAGCCTCTGATTACTCGACTTGCCTTCCTCGGACTGTTTCTTTTATAGCCAAATGCCATTTTTGTCCTTGTGGTTAAAACGTCTTGTCAAAATTTTTATTTTAGGTTAAATTATAAATTACTCTATAAAATTTAAAATTTACGTTCTAAACTTTCCATTATAAATTTGCCTTTCACATCACCTAATCTCACCCTCAATTATTTGGGTTCAAATAAATTTAAAAAATTATAGGTCAAATTGGTGTTTTGACAACCACGATTCTCCACAACAGTATCATATTGTTCACTTTGAGCATAACCTCTCGTACCTTTGCTTTGGGCTTACTCAAAAGGCCTCGTACCAATGGAGAGATTATTCTTTGATTATAAACCCATGATCATTTCCTACATTAACTGACGTGGGACTTTCATCCAACAGAATCAATCCAACCCAAAAAATTTATGATCGAGTTGGGTTTAGCTAGGTTCGTGATTTAACAAAATTGATTTAGGTTTAAAAAAATTTCAATCAAATTGGGTCTAAAAAATGTCCCCACCCGACATAATCCAACCCATGGAAACCCTTACAGATAACTTTCTAACAAATTTGAATATCTTAAAAAAAAAAAAAAAACAGTATCTAAGCATAAACGTTATGTAACGTAGACCTCTAAAGTTTTAATTTTGTGGTTAATATATTTGTGAATTTTTAAAATTAAAAAAAAATCGAGACTAAATTTATAGTTTTGAACGCGGAGGAACCAAAGAGCGGGACACACATAAGGACAAACTTGTTAGTAGAATCACATTTTCTTTTTATTAACAAGTAAATGGTTGGATGGAAAAGAGGAGATAGAGACATATAAGGAAATAAAAATTTTATATATGAAACTTGTATTGGAGAGAGATTATTTTTTAATTGAAATATTTCCTAATCAAATAATAATGTAAACTACAAGTTAATTTGATGGGGGTGTACAAGTTATATTGTGATCGGATGTTCATATGTGGCTACAACCATCATCTATACACAGAAATAGTGTAACGACCCTAATTTCTACTGACCTAAAGTCATTATCATTTGCATAACGTAACTTCTTATGTGGAAATATCCATTTTAAAATAAATTCATAAAACGGTCTTAAAAGAATACAAAAGAAATATTAAAATAAATATAAGTAATGCCTCTACTAACCTAAAATCAATGAAATAAAATGCAACTACTCTATGTATGTTTCATAGTCATTAATTGAGATGTAACTTTCAACCAGGGTGTCTTGACTTTACCTCAAATATAAAATAGTACATTAAGAAAGAGAATGCAAACACATGCAATCATGATTATGAACCTATCATTTAAAACCATTACAGAGGTGACAAATTAGATGTGTAGTACTTCTCTACACACAACCCACGAGCGTGAGCCCACCATGAGGTTGCACACCCCCTAGGGCCATCATAGTTGGGTTAGTTGGTTGTAACCCGACATACTAAGGTACAACAAACCCTTAAATATTATGCAAGGTATAATCATCATCATCATCATAGTGTACGTGTCTCATCATAAAAGGGGAAGTATATCCCGATGTAAATGAGAATACAATATGCATGAGATCTCTATAATTTTCTTCTTAAAATCATTCATATGTCACAACCTCATACATCCTTCACATATTACTCTAGGTAACGTGCATGCATAAGTCTTCATATACTTATCATTTATAACATTATTTAGGGATTGTGTATTAGAAAAACTCATCATAATGCAACCGAACATTTCATACCTGCCCATCATCATAATATAAGATATCATTGTATCATGTCATATTATCATCGTGCATCTCATGTCATCACATCATAATGCATCATCATCCTAACCTATAGTAACATAGTACATCACACATCATAACATCATTGCATCATCATAATACATCATAATGTCATATCAGATCACATCATCATATCATCATAGCATCATCATACCACATCTTAATACCATAACAACGTACATAACACGTGCAAGGGTCATTGGGCATGTGTTATCATACATAAGACAAGTCTTCCGACCAAGCTAATAGTATACTATCATCAATTTATAATCTATAATCGATTAATTCATCTGTATGACAAATATTCTCCTTAGAGTATTGTAGAGGCCGATAAAGATAAAATTGTAGTAACTCGAAAACAAATGATAGATTCACAGTTGATGAATTGACAAGTCTTGAACATGAATAAAATGCATAGCTTTATGCCGTTTTCAATAGCCTAAGTAATTCTTGACTTGGATCTTTACATACTCTAAAAAATATTCGATTGGGCTTTGTGATTCTCTCGAAACTTTGTTGGGTCAAGAAATTCGCAACTAATTTTAACTTTTTACTTAATAAATAAATAAATAAATAAATATTTACAATCTATGTAGGTAACGAAGAGAAATTTCTTATTTCATTCGAGGCGAACCGCCACATAGAACCTAATTTCATGAGTTAAATCGCAGCCTTCGATAGTTTCATTTAAGATCGGGACTGATAGCATGTCATCCTCGATCATGCCACTGGTCATTGACGATGTGCCGAAGACTTTGTGCTCGCAGTCTTTCATTTTGGTTGGGAACAGCACCATGGTGCGTTGGGCTACCGCGTAAGCGCCGCCTTCTCAGTCAAAAGGCCCAAATTTTGGGCTCCACATTCCTATGCGTAGTTTTATGTATAATTTTGTAGGTTTTCAAGGTGCACCTAAAATAGAGAGCCAAGATTGGTGTATTTTTATTATACCTTTCAAATCTTTTTCAAAGTTTATCTCCAATTAATTTAAAAGATGGTTAAAAGGTAATAATACCAAAAAATATAATGATAATTAAAAAAAAAATGAAATGATAGAAAAAAAAAAACATAAATGATGAACTATAATAGTTAAAGAAAAAAAAAAAATCTTGTAGTCGTCGGAAAAGATGCGAATCTTGTAGCCACTAGAATTCTCGCAACTTCAACCTACCCACGAGGCTATGCTTCCTTAACAATTCAAACGATACCATACTCCTGCCATCTCGAGAGAAACCAAATCACAAAAGAAAAGAATACCCTAGAACCCTCCCTCAGATTGAATCTTCGAGAATATCGAGAAACTTACATTTGAAACGAACGACGGGCAAGGCACACAGAGGATTAACATAGTCGTTGTTTCTGAGAATAGAACGGTGAGTTAAAGGAGTTTAGTATGGTTTCGGAATATAATGACATCGCCAATGAGGATGGGTTTAAGGAGAAATTATAACATCGGAAACCTCACGTTTTTGCATGTGTTTAAGTATTACAGTTGAGATTTATGCCCTAAAGCCTCGTAATTAATTATTTAGTTTCTAACAATAATTTTTATTATTTTATTTGTAATCTAATCGTTATCCATTGTATGAAAATCCAAGATTGTTAATGTAATCTTGAACCTAATGTGGTTGATATACAAAAAGATAGTTGACATATAAGAGGATCGTGTTCAAGTAATAACAAGGATCTATAGTATATGAATAAGATAGAGTGTCTTATCCTGTTAACACTGTTTATATGGCTCACTTTGTAATCGTTACAAATAATTGGATCCAAATTATTCATGTGGCGACGTGTAAGTGGGGGTATCATATACAATGAGTTTGTGTAAGACTAGACTAAGAAATATTTAATATCTTTTTATAAATTCGTTAATTGAGAAGATTAATATTTCACATGATGATCATATGCACTTAATCTTAATCCTGAGTGAGTTATGAACTTGTGCTTGTCCTTTAATTTGCATGGGTGAGAATGACTCTTTTGGCCAATTCAATATGCTTACTATTTTGAGGGCTTGATCGAGTTGTGAACATAATATCATGAGATTGAATTCACTTCTTTCATATAAAGAAAAGTGACCTTACTATCGACATAGGTAGAAGATAATGTTTGTATAATGACACGTGCCTCGTGGTTCTGCACGTGTCATATGCTTGATATGTGTGAAATATTTTATGAAATAAAATGACTATGATACGTTTATGAAATGATATGTTTTGTGATATGATATGACTGATATGTTGTGTTAATGTTATGACACATGTTATGATGTGATGTGTTGATGATACAATATATGTTAGGGTGTAACACGCTTGGCGATATAATACATGTTGTGACATGTTTTACGATATGATACATGTTGGTGTTAATATAACACATGCGGAAGCAATTTGGATCTTAGGCACTTTTAGAACTTGTAAATTACTAGCATGTTCATAAGTATTAAAACTTAATGAGTTTAAATACTAACCTTTTGTAGTTCAAACTCCTTTTGCCTCACGAACCGGTTTCGAACCACCACTAGTGTCTTCTCCACTATCCTCCGGCCTTAGAACGGGATTGTGGAATCCGGTGAGTGACTAAACTTGGGAGGGATTTTGTATATGTGAAAGAGAGTGTTTGTGAGAAGTTTTTCTCAAGGCTTTTCATCAAGATGAAGAATCCCCTCCAAGTATCATGATCACTCTATTTAAAGAGTCAAGTTTGCATGTTCATGCAAACTTGAGATCACCAAATTTTGACACTTAAAATTCCACTCAAGAGTTTGGGATTATGTGGCAAGCATGCATGTTTGAGTTAACCAAATTTTGACACTCAAAATTCCACTCAAACTTGTGGGGTTTATTTGGCAAACATGCAAGTTTGGTTAAACCAAATTTTGACACCTCAAAATTCCACTAACATGGATTTTTCCATTAGATGAAAGTCAACATTTTGACTTTCTTCATTTTAATTCAACAATTAATTTGAATAATGAATTTCAAATTAAAGTAACATTAAATGATTAATTAAACTATTTAATTAATATTTAATATTAATTCAAATGCCGATCCCAATCAATTCCGACACATAATTGATTAAGATATTTAAATCTTATTTAAATATCTCAGATTCTCTCTTTTCGTTTAATTCGTAAATAAAACAAAATTGCGGTTAAATATATCGTATATATGTAACGCATATTCCCTAATTTGAATTCGAACACTTCGAACTCACTCGTCACATTGTTCTATGGTTTAGTCCGATATGAGCTAGCAAAGGGACCTAATGGACCTATAGATCATGGGCTCCAACGATCCAAGATTAACCGATTAAACTCATTAACCTGGTTAACCAACATTCGTTAACTACTAGGACACTCCACTATAGCCTAGTAGTTGCACTCCCCTCACTATAGATATATTTCTGTCCATCTGATATAACCATGATTAGTAAGTCGATCCTTCACAGGTTGTTCGTAACTAGAGCTGGGTCAATTTACCGTTTTACCCCTGAAGTTACTTCTTGTTCCTTATGTCTCACTGATCCTCTAATGAACAATTGGTTTGTGGTCCAACTAGTAAACCGAATCCCTCTCAGGCCAATGAGAGGGTGGGGCCCCTTGTTCAAGACCTGGAGTCAGTGCTTAAGAGAACTACCTTTCTTCTATCCCTAAAAGTGGGTAGGAGTGAATTCCGTCTTGCACCCCACGTCCCTAGCCATTCACCCAGTCTTACCCCTGAAATGGGAGGCCTGTTGAGTCGGCGAACTAGAGCCACTCTCACCCATGCAAATCTAAGGATAATTCCGAATAAATAGGAGTTCATGGTTAGCTCAGGATTAAAACCGAGTTACCTAGGTTATCGAATGAAAAGAAAATCAGTCTCAACAGTAAACGACTTTATAAAGTGAGAGTGGTTTTCTTCATGGTCCGATCTTATGCAATACTCATTGCATAGGACGCCCCCACTCACATGTTTCCACATGCACAATTTAGTGATCACATTGTTTATATCATATACAAAAGTGAGCCGCATCCATAGTGTCCCCAGAATAAGGTACTCAGCCTTATCATTATACTATAGATCATTTTGACTATATACTTGAACTTGATCCACTCTTATGTCTGTACATATAGTTCAAGTAATCATACTATAGCCAGAGTGTTCTTATTTTATTGGATTTAGATTAATGATCGTAAAGTTCACTTTATTCAATAACAATTTTTACTGAATAAACATCAATAATAACTTTATTGAAAATAGAATATATCTTTGTTTACAAACTATGAGTTTTAGGACATAAAACCCAACAATACATGCATGATATAATATGATATGTCGAAGGACATAAGACAATGTATAATATGTTACGATATTCAACCTCGATACATGCCCTAAATGCTATGTTTTGTAAAATGATATGATATGAAGGAAAATGTAAGGGATTGTTTTACCTGATTTAATGAATGAAAATGTTGGAACCTCATGCATCGTTGTGTGTTACATGGGGGAATCTCCCCTTTTACGATGGTACATACTCGTACATTATAAGACTGGAAAACGATCATTATGTTTATCATAATGCTGCGACGATCACTATTCCAAGCCCGACCAAGAAAGGGGCCCAAGAAGTGTGCGAACCGACTGGTGGGTCCATACTCTCACGTGTGCCATGTGTAGAGTAATTCATCTAATTACTTGCTTAGGATAGTCGCCTAAGAGAATACAAATTGAAAGGATAGGTCTCATTCAATATTGTATGTGTTTGTATCTAACTCAACAGTGGGGTCACTTAATCAGTATTTCTTAAAATACTCAAATCACATGCCACTTCTATTTCAGGTAACGACAAAGCACCTCTGTACAGCTGATGACGACATCGCAAGTCAAGATCATGACACATGCATAGAATAGGCGTAACTATGTTGTAACTTTGAATTGAGTAGAAATCAAGCCAAGGTGAGTTGCTTTGCATCATTTGATATTGAGAGAAATCGGATCATTTTAGTCTTAAAAAGTTTTTGTTAATTTTGAGGATGCCTCTATTGACCAAGACATAATGACGTCACCAAACAAATCAGACTAAACATATTTCTATTTTCAACGAGTCAACCATGCTTTTTAAAACATTAACTTGATATATTATAAAAATAATAATAAATGTTATAATTAAAGTTGTTTAATTTTGGTTAAAATTACCGGTTCAATTCTTAAACTTTCATTCGGTATCTAGTAGGTCTTTAAATTTTAAAAATGATTTAATAAGTTCTTGAAATTTTTTTTAAATTGTATAATGTATCAAAACTTTAAATTTTGTGTTTAATAGAACGTGTTTAATAGAACCTTGAAAATCTTAAATCTTGCTAATACCGGTGTTCTGTATCTTTGACTTGAATATTGAAGCGTGTGTGGCAATCATCGTACCAATGTTTTTTTGTTTTGATTTTTTTTTTTTTTTTTTTTTTTTTTTTTTTTTTTTTTTTTTTTTT
>NW_019268545.1:653265-665993 GCF_002738365.1 Cucurbita moschata | reverse complement strand
TTTTTTTTTTTTTTTTTTTTTTTTGTTTTTTTCTTTTTGGTCTAACTCATTCTCAAATTACAAATTCTATTGCTTTTGGAGTAAGTGATCACTAGCTAACATGCTCGAACACTCGGCCACAAATTGTTAATTTCGACTATAACTTTCATGTTCATCATTACCATTATCATCACTAGCTAAATTATAATTTGAAAAATTAATATTTTAAAATTGAAAATGCAATAAAACCTCTCTAAATTAAGCTCTATTTGAAGTAATTTGAAGTTTGACTTGTTTCTAATAAATCATAAGATGCAATTCGATGCAATTCAATTCATTTGTGTCATCAAACAATAACATGTAGAATATGAACTCTCGTTCTTCGTGAACTACTTATGGCATGATTAAGACGCCTGATTTTGTATCAAAAGATCTGATGATATAATAGCAAATAGATTAAAGAAAAGTTATCATGTACGTAATCTATAACAACATCGAAAGGCTTGGACTTGGCCTGCCTACAACAAAAGCGTTAGAAGCCCTTAATTAAAGAGACCGTTAGTCAATCTAAAGTGTTCCCTAGCTTGATTCTTTCATTTCTTTTGTCGCTCAGTGCATCTCCACCACTGACAAACTTTTTGTCTGACCATCGAGATATATTCTTTTTCTTCTTCAAACTCAAGATGATAGTGTACTTGAGTCAAAGGAGAGTGTGTGTATAATAGTGTTTTGATGGTTTGAATAAATTTGAAAAGGTCAAAGTGAAGTTCCATAAATGAACCCTCCAAATATTCTTTCAAATCCTTGAAGTTCTATTAATAAACAAACTAAAATAGCCTTACATGATGAACACATTACAAAGCCTCCCACTTTTTGATGCGAGAATAATGGACAATGAAACGTTGATGGAACGTTGAATTTGAGGAAGAAAAGAGAAACCCACCAAGAAAAAGCAAAGAAAAGGTTAGAAGAGGAGAAAAAAAGTGACAAGATTGAGGAAAAAAAACCAAACAATCCATGGCGCCAAGCAAGATTAGAAGAGCATTAGGAGCTGTGAAGGACAAGACAAGCATAGGGTTGGCCAAGGTGGGTAGCAGCAATTCCTTGTCGGATTTGGAAGTGGCCATCGTGAAAGCCACACGACATGAAGAATACCCAGCTGAGGAGCGCCATGTGCGAGAGATTCTAAGCCTCACATGCTACTCAAAGGCTTACATAAGTGCATGTGTTAATACGTTGTCTAGGCGATTGAACAAGACAAAGGATTGGACGGTGGCACTCAAGACACTAATGTTAATACAACGTTTGGTGTCGGAAGGGGATCCGGCTTACGAGCAAGAGATCTTTTTCTCGACGAGGCGTGGGACGAGGTTTCTAAACATGTCGGATTTTAGGGATACTTCTCAGTCGAATTCTTGGGATTATTCTGCATTTGTTCGTACTTATGCTTTGTACCTTGATGAAAGGCTTGAGTATAGGATGCAAAGTCGGAGGGGGAGAAGGAGTGCGTTTGGATTGCTAGAGGAAGAAGACCAACAACAAAATAGTAATAGAAATAGTAATAGTAGTAATACCAACAATGACGATGACGACGACAACGATAATAATAAGACTATTATGATAAGAGCCACTCCGTTACATGAAATGACAACTGAACAAATATTTTCAAAGACACAACATTTGCAGCAGCTTCTTGAACGCTTTTTGGCTTGTCGTCCAACAGGTTCGTTTCATTTATGTGTCGTGTGTTTGCATGCGTTCGTTCGAATTTAGGCGAGAGAAATATATAACTTGAAACTCATGGCTATTAAACTAGATGAAATTGATTAGTTTTTTATTGATTTTTTTTGTATAGGTGCTGCAAAGGTAAACAGGGTGGTGTTAGTAGCATTATATCCTATCGTAAAGGAGAGTTTCCAAATATATTATGACATAACCGAAACTATGGGAATCCTAATTGATCGTTTCATGGATTTGAAGATCCGCGACTGTGTCAGAGTGTATGAGATTTTCTGTCGTGTTGGGAAGCAATTTGATGAACTTGAAATGTTCTATTCTTGGTGTAGAAACATTGGAATTGCTCGCTCGACCGAGTACCCAGAAGTCGAAAAGATTACTCCAAAGAAACTCGAAGTCATGGATGAGTTCATCAAGGACAAGTCTGCCTTGGCTCAATGCCTAAGAAATGAAGTGGAAATCACAGAGGAAGAGGAAGAGGAAGAGGAAGAGGAAGAGGAAGACGAAGACGAAGAGGAAGAACAAGAACACGACATGAATTCCATTAAAGCTCTTCCACCACCTGAGAGCTTCGAGGAGGAACAAACAGCCTTATTAGTGAACGAAGAGAATGAAACTAATGAGATGAAAGCAAAAGAGAAGAGTGATGAACATTATCCTATGATGGGTGATTTCTTGAACCTTGATGAGGAGCATCAAATGACAAGAGAAGAAAATGCAGAGAAATTGGCGTTTGCTTTATTCGATGGAAGTGCTCCGATTATCGACGCTTCGGTACCAGCTCTACCGTGGGAAGCCTTTAGCGACGACGCACCAGATTGGGAAACTGCATTGGTTCAATCAGCAAGCAATTTATCAAATCAAAGAACTGACCTTGGTGGAGGTTTTGATATGCTTCTTTTGGATGGCATGTATAAGCAAACAACAACGATGTCAACAATGGCTGGCTCAGGTTATGGGGTGAGTGGCAGTGCAAGCAGCATGGCACTTGGGTCTGCAGGGAGACCAGCCCTGCTTGCATTGCCAGCCCCTTCGACCTCGGAAGGCAGTGTGGCAAGCTCATCCTCGGTCATGAGCGACCCGTTTGCTGCATCGGTGGCTGTGGCACCTCCGGCATATGTTCAGATGTCGGAGATGGAGAGGAAAAAGAAGCTGTTGGTGGAGGAGCAGCTCATGTGGCAGCAATATGCAAGGGATGGGAGACAAATACAGCCCAACCCTTATACAGGAGGCTACACACACAGTTACTAGTTGTTAGGGCAGTTAAACCAACTCTCGTACGAGCTCCTAACGGTTCGTTAACTCACCTTGTAATTTTATGGTCCTTAGTTTCATTTTTTTTTTTTCTTTTTTCTTGTGCTTTTTTACTCAGTAAAAGACGACAATACAGTGTTTGTATGTGCTGTTACTTTTGGTAGGGATGACACAAGGTAAATAAACAATTTATTTAACATTAGATTTGTGTTTATTTAATTTTCTGATCTCCTAGTTGTAAAAGTCTCCCGTAATCCATTATACTTCATAGTTTCCTCTCTTGTTAGTGTACTCATGCAATATCACTTACGGCAGCTTTTAGTTATATTGTATGCATGAGGTAACGAGATATTGATTGTACAGTAGTTAGGAGCTCTTTCTCTCACGGTAGTGCGCCCTCCCTATTTTGAGTAGGTGCTCGCAAGGTCAAAGTCCAAAATGAGATTCTTTCATTGACACAGGGGCAGGGTAAAGAGTTTCAGTGATTTACACCTCGAAGTAGAATGTGTAAATACCAAATACATAGGTTGAGTCATTCGCCGACCAACTTGTTTTTCTAGGAAAATAAAATCAGTGAAGAGTCTGGATTATGCACTCAATTCATGATACTATTGCTAAGACAAGATCAATGATACCCTGCAATGGCAGACAAACCTAGATAATCTGCTCTGGAAGATAAAAAGAAATGTTCGTCAAGAATGTCCCATACGGATTTTCTTAGATAACATTTCTAGAAATGTAACAACCTAAACCCACCGCTAGCAGATATTGTCTTCTTTAGGCTTTTCCTTTTAGGCTTCCTCTCAAGGTTTTTAAAACGTGTCTGCTAGGGAGAGGTTTCCACACCCTTATAAAGAATGCTCCGTTCTCCTCCCCAACCAATGTGAGATCTCACAATCCACCCCCCTTTGAAACCAGTATCCTCTCTGGCACTATTCCCTTCTCCAATCGATGAGGGACCCCCCAAATCCACCCCCCTTTGAAACCAGTATCCTCTCTGGCACTATTCCCTTCTCCAATCGATGAGGGACCCCCCAAATCCACCCCCCTTTGAAACCAGTATCCTCTCTGGCACTATTCCCTTCTCCAATCGATGAGGGACCCCCCAAATCCACCCCCCTTTGAAACCAGTATCCTCTCTGGCACTATTCCCTTCTCCAATCGATGAGGGACCCCCCAAATCCACCCCCCTTCGGGGCTCAGCGTATTTGTTGGCATACCGCCTTGTGTCCACCCCCCTTCAGGACTCAGGCTCCATGCTGGCACATGACCAGGTGTGTCTAAATCTGATACCATTTGTAACAACCCAAGCCCACCGCTAGCAAATATTATCCTCTTTGAGCTTTCTCCCTTTCGAGCTTCCCTCAAGGTTTTTAAAACACATTTACTAGGGAAAAGTTTTCATACTCTTATAAAGAATGTTTCGTTCTCCTCCCCAACCGTTGTGCAATCTCACAAGAAGTATGCATGAGTTTAGTCCTATAACATTATGTTATTGCAACTGTTTTACGTACATAAACCACAACAAAAAGGACTTAAACATCACAAATTTCTCACAATTTCAAGTCAGTTAAGCTTGAAACATGCACAAATAACTCCTGGAAATAAGAGTTATGAGCGAGTGAAGGCAACAAGATCTAAGTGGTGAATTAGTGAGTCAACATGGCACTACTCTACTTCTGATAACACAATTGAATAAAGAGAAATGGAAGTTCTCTTTTATATTCTTCTTGATCTTTTGGAATGAAAGGTTTTCTGCTTCTTAAGAAAATTAATATCCATTTTCATAAATGATCCATTTAATTAGCCAAATATGTCTTTCCAAGACCTAAAGAAAATGAAATACAAAAATCAATGCAGGCAACATACAACACAGTTGGTTTTATTGGTATTCACAAAATCAATCAGATCTGTCCTTTTTTGTTTTTTCTTCTGCCTCCGTGGGATGGCGACAATATCAGAGTAAATAGATGGAATTGACAGATTCAGAAAATACTCAAGATAACTATGAACAAGGTAGAAAACGACATACACTGATGAGCTCATTTTCAGTCATCCAAGGCACAGCGTCTTACATCTGGCAAATCAGCTTGAGAAACTCTTCTAGTAGAAACACCAAGCTTAGTCCCAACACGAACCAAAGTTTCAAGTGATCTGGAACTATTTGCTAACAGGTCCTCATCTATCTGGATCGAGTCCTGCATCAATATTTCCAGATTGTATCTCAAAAACTTGTAATAGATAGCTGGTAAAAGTGGAACTTTTCATTAGTCAAAACTAAATATCAGAACAGAATAGAAACTTTTAATTCATATGTAGGTATATAAGTTTGGATCTTTTTTTATACACGAAACACATTATTTGATAGGCTACATCAGCTAATGGGGAAGAGGAGCGAAAAAATGTATAGTGCACATGTCAAGTAATATAGGCTGCATAAAAGTTGAAAAATCAATGAAGATTTGGTGGGTGGCTTCGAATTCATACCCATAATGATAACCATGCTCGATCGAATTAACTGAACTATGCCTATTTGTAAATCCAGATAAAAGTCGAAAAATCTCAACGATAATGATGAAAATATACACATAAGTACACCAAAAGTACTACACATAATTATGAAATCTTAGTGATTAAATATCAATTATGATCAGGTGTGAGACTACAACTAAATCATTTTATGGAAACACACATCAATGAGGAAAAACTAGGCAAAATGTCGATGAAGTATCTTTCACATACCTTTTAAAGTGCTTATAGAAAACTAAAAGTGTGACTAAAATTTTAGATAGATAAAAAGTGCTTTTGATCAATTAAAAGGGAGTTTTGAAATTGTGATGATCAAAAGTGGTTTGAAATTTTATAGAAAAAAAATGTTTAGTGCTTTTGGATGAAGCATGTAACAAATTGCCTATAAAAAGTACACATACAATAAGTGATTCACTTAAAAAGAACTTATTTCCACACATTGAATGGCTAGGAAAAGTGCACATCATCAGCTGTAAGATTGTAGAAAGCAATTTTGACCAACTTTCAGTTCCACAATGCTTGTGTTGTTGAAATATGAACATTTATACTGTTGCCTTTCGATTCTTCTGATATATTAGCAGATGGCATAAATAAATGCTGTATTCTTGTTCTTCTGAAAATGTGAATATTTGACCCAAGCATACCAACTTCTTTTCATAAATACTTCAGGCGAAAAAAGATCTTAAAAAAGAAAAAACTTCTAAGATTTCCCAAACTTTCAATCACTTCAGTTTGAAATTTTTAGTTATCTTCCAAAGAGTTCCATCAATGCAAGCTTTTTCTAAAAAAAACAAAAAATAGCTTCAGCATCTCCATTAGTACAGCTATGTCAGGTGAAATAGATTTCAACCTCCACGTGGTTGGTATGAAGTAATTGAATTAATGGACACAGAAACAAAAATTTAAACTACGACAAATTAAATGAACACTTGCCTTTTCAAATACGCAAATTACAGTACTTCCACCGAAAGAGAAATACCCAAACTGCAGAAAAAGGGTATCGGTTAGAAGTTAAGCCATCGTACGTATGCTACATATGAAGAAGGTATTTAGCGTAAATTTACCTCTTCTCCTTTTTTTACATAATCTCCCTTCCCTTTTGTGAAGGTTATGCTGCCAACCATGGTAGCTCCAATTGCAACAAAAGCAACCTATAGTAGATGGCGATACTCTTTGTCAAAAGAAAAATGCGGTGTTTTTGTCTTTCAACTCCATAGATAAGAGTTCAGGAAATATAAAATAGCTAAGCGCCTAATATATTATACTTGCAAGGCATTGCCACACAACAACTCAACAAATATGAAAGTCACAGATGACAGAGTTTTTTAAGTAATATAAAATCATAAGACTCATACATCTACAATGGCATTTATTGAGTTTGTTAACGTAACAAAGGTACTTAAACCTTAAAAGAGGTTCCTTGTGATACTAGAACTTGAGGTCTACTCCGTAGCAATTTCAGTTATATATATATATAGATAGATAGATAGATAGATAGATAGATAGATAGATAGATGCTTGATCTCTTAAACAAATAACACATAGTGGGATGCAAGTTTGTACACAATTCCATACCATTCGATTAGAAATCAGGACATATTACTGAAGTTCGGGCTAACATAGAGTATTTCTCTTTCACACAAAACAATCTTTTTCATATAAATATTACCAACTAATTTGTGCACTCGCCTTATAACCAACATCTGGAAGTAGTAAACAGTGTTCTCAGATATTTAAAAAGACCAAAAGTAAAAGGATAGACCTTGCCAAAATCAGAAGATGAAATTATAGCTACTGATCGCTTGTTTTCTGTGAAGACATTGCAATACTTGCTATTGACAGCAATTGGATTAACCTAGCAAGGATAAAAATAAAAATAAAAGAAAAACAAGTTTAGTGGAAAGTGCAAGATCTGAAATCATGTTTAAAAAGAAGTAAAAAAAAAACGAAGCAAGATTTTTATGCATTCAATAAACATACAGTATACAGGCATCCAGGTATGTCTACAATTTGTTCAATGAATCCAGAGACTGGAAAATGGAAGCGATGATAATCCTGAAACATAGTAACCCTGCTTAGCTGATAATAAATGATAAGGTTAAATACATCACCCTGTTATGTATAGGGAAAATAAGGTAAATACTTGTGGTGCCAGACGAAATATCACCAACGTCCCATCCATAAAAGCACCCGCGCTTATCTCTTGCCCTAGAAGACCTTGAACTGAAAACTTCCGCCCCTACAAGTCCAAAACAACAATTTGAAATGTGGAAATACCCCAAAAATGTTATTGTACAATTTCAATAAAGTATATTTTCATCAGAATTATTTAGAATATCATCTATTACATTTTGACTGAAATATTTGCAATGTTCCATCTAAATATGTTTTTTTACGTGAGTTTTTTTGTCCACTACAAGAAGGGTGTTTAAAGGGAAACAAAACATAGTTTACGGCTCCACACCAAAGTGTAAGTCATCGGCTGCAGCAGGGAAATGATATTATACTTTTTCCCGTTTATATTCTTCCTGCTTAGATTAGTTTATTTTTATCATTAACATGCAATGCAAAATTAATTGCAACAGCCCATGCCACCAAGAGAGGCACGAGATGACTTGGTCATGGAAGATAGAACAAAATACTTTTTCTCATTATACAGAACTCTGCCAGTATTTCTTTATATTATTAAGAACATAGAGTCTCAATTATCTTTCTACTTTTCAGTATAATTTTTTGGTGCATGGCTTTCTATAACTAACTAAATCGTAACAATAAATCTAAATAGATCCCTAAATACTAGGTAATAATACAAATGAATTATAAAAATTGACTACTTCCCTTATTTAATGGATTACACAAATGTAAAAAAATATAAAAAATGAGGGTGATATCTTTTTTAACGCTAAAAATTACACAAATAGTTCGTAAAACAAGGTCATTCCTTCGAACACATGTTTTCAGTTTCTTTCCTTGTTTCTGGTCCAAAGGAAAGGAAAAAAGGAAAAGACAAAGGATAAGATTGAGCATATCCCAACCAGGGAACTATTATCCATCTTATCAGACTTACTCTTAACTCTTATTTGCCACTCATAAGTGGTAAGCCCCAGATCGTATATATTCTCTTTGCATGATTTCTATACTAGTCGGTCAATTCAGTTCAGCTTTTTCACCTCCATTCGGTAATCATGTTGTTTTTTATTTTCTGGTTTTAAAAGATCAGCATGTTTACCACAAAAAAAATAATAATAATAATAAAGAAGGTAAGTTTTCCATCTTCCTTGAAAAAACATTTGAGTTCTAAGAAAANGAACTCCATTCTGAAACCCATAAGAAAGCGGAAAATTGTGCAAAAAATAACAGCTGGAACAAATAAGAATTGTAACAGTAGAAAAGTAATATGCGAAAATGGGTACACTGCGCTTGGAAGCTAACCTGAGACGCGTCCCTGAGGAGAAAGGATTCATGATTGAGTTCAAATCGAACCTCCAAAAAAGGTATCCAAGATCGGAATGAATACAAGAAGCAAGGCGTAATTAAGCAGAGATGTGGAGATTATGCAGCGATTAGAACATTGTGACGAAGAAATCCGAGATCCAAACGCGTTTTGGAGAGATCTGGAACGGGGAGTAGAGAGAGTTTGGATCTGAAGATACGTTCAAGCTTGTGTCGGGCTCCTCCTTCCCACTTCTGACGAATGCGCCAAGCTCTTCAACGCTGTGATCAAAACTTAGAACATCAAAATAAAAATAAAAATTTAATAAAATTAATAAATTAAAATTAAAAATAATATATATATAAATGAATTGAAAGCACAAGGAGAATATTTTTCCCTTTTTTTTTTTTTTTTTTTTTTTTTTTTTTCTTTTCTAATTTTGGCTAGGTTGAGTAGTGATTCTACACTTAATTTTCAAAAACTGATAACTAGAAACAAAATGGTTATGAAAAGGAGGCTTAATTTTTGACAATTTTCCTTCAAATAAAACATCTAGGTCGCATCTGGGTTAAATGTCAATTTTGGGAACCAAGTTCTATCAATTTTCCAACTTAAGAATAATAAACATAATCCACCAACTACTTGCTAAATAACTTTAATGAAAAACATATGTAGGCAAGAGTCCATAAACTCTATATTGACATTATTAAAGGTAGAAAGTACCTTAATCCACAACCTTAGGCTGTCATCGATTGATTTAAATGCCATTAATCGGCAATCAGCAGCACATACGGCAACATCATCACATTCCACATGTGCAATTGGTCTCACATCGGGCTTCAACTCTCTTATAAAGAATTCATTAAATGTCTGCAAATGTGAGAGTCAAAAAGATATACTTTTTTTGGCAGAAACCGCTCTTAAATCAATAATACAAAATAAAGTTGTCTGTACTCAAGCTGAATTTAAATAATGCCACAGCTAATGCAGATGGTTATGCACTATTAAGAAAATTCAAATATGAAAGAGGATAGTAATAACATCCTCTTCCCAATTCCAGCACTCTAGAAAAAAAACGTATTATTTGCAAGTCATTTAAAAGTAGTAGAAAATTGAAGCTTTAATATCTTTTTCTCAATACATTTATTTATGTTTAACTGTGGGTCCCCAAGTGAAGTCATTGCTCAATTAGATAAGGCATTATAACCTCTGCAAGTGAATAGATGTTCAAATCTCCACCCCAACTAATAAGATGACAAAATGAAGAAAGAGTAAAGTCATTCAACCAATATTAAGCCCACAAGATAAACCCTCTTCCGATATTTGAAGTTGGAGAACACGTAGGATATCAATATTCTACATAGGTGCCTATCAATGCCTTAAATATATTTGAGAAAACAATTAGCCTTTTAGTTTTAAGCCAAATTTGTCCACCTGTTTTTTATTTTTTTTAAATGAAAAACTAACCTTTGATTGAGAAAAAGTTAATGAATATAAAGGGCATACGAAAACATCTTTCTATTGTCAAGAANGTTTAAATGTGGGCAAAAAAAAAAAAAAAAAAAAAAAAAAAAATCAAGAGTAAGAAACAGCACAGTTAATTGATCCCCAAATCACACAACGCCAAAGATAAAACTCTACAAACACAAATAAAGCAATCTTTCTTTCTGAAATTTGAAACGAGAGACAAGTGTTACTTGCACATGTAAAACACTAGAAAAAAACTTGATATAAAAAGTTACTTCGTTCCAAGATTTTGAGATGAAAATTAATGAAAAAACTATGGGTTTTTCTCCCTCTCCATTTAACATGAAAATCTAGATTCATGAAGGTAGGAGAGATACGAAACAGTAAACCACACTTTAAAAGCTTTACAAAATGCATTACTAAGATACACTCAAGTAACGACAAAAAACTTAAGCTTTCCAAAACCTAAATCATAGATATTTCAAGAGCACAAAATTATGGTATGTTACCAACTTGTAATATAAAGCAATATTTGGAATGTGGAAACAAGGATCAAATCGTAGGGTTCAATATTATCCCTCACTTGTGGTAAGAAATTTGCACATAGGTCCAATAAGTAGTTATCAATATGAACTAGGAAGGAAATAACAATATAGGAGCTCGATCCCATGACCTCCTACTATGATACCACGTTAAACTCACTTAAAACTAAAAAAGTTAAGCTAATGAGCTAAGAAAAAATTGATATTTTATCAATACTTCAACAAAACATGCAGGCTAGTAAAACAATCTTTACATTTTTTCAAAAAATAAAAAATAGTGTACCTTGAAATATTCTAAAGGATGCTTCACCTCATTCATATTGATTTGATCCTGCAAAACCCAATAAACTTTGTCATCCAAGATGCGACTTACATAACTATAGGTTAAAGAGATCAAAAAGTACAAAAGGACCGGAGAGCTAGATGAATTCTTTCCAATTGGTTTGTCAAATTCAGGCTGCCAATTTTTAAACCATCTCCCTTCTAAAGGTTCAAAAACTTTAGCCAAACCAATGAGATGTTTTAATCTTCCCTCCCCATTGCCTTAACATATGAATATCTCATTTTTCTCTCTAGCTCTTACAATCTAATTAGAATATGGTAGGTTTAGAATTCTAACATTTTCACCTTGTAAAAATCTTTTAAGACACCCCCACCAATTCGTAAGAACAGTCATTGAAAATATCCCTTCTTTAGAGAAAAGGCTTTTTTGTTTGCACCTAGTATACAATGTCAGTTCAATTATATTTAGGTCACTATTAAAACCATCTTCTTTAAAACATTTCATGGATATATGCACTTTTCATTATCATTTGCAGAAGCTCCATCGATAAAACCTATTAACAATTGTAATAACTCAAGAAAGTAAACGTTGACGATTATAATATGTAATTTTGAAATTTAGTGAAACTTGAAGGGAAATAACTCAAAATAATCATTGCCTTGAAAGATTCAATGAAATGTGGAATATCTTTTGCAGATTCAACTGAATCCATCCGCTTTCCTTGCTTTTCAGAAATGCTATGTAAGAGTTCTTTCACCCCTGCATTAACCGTCAAAGTATGTCGGTTTAAAGCAAACGAACAAAGGAGTGAATGAAAAATAAAATAATATGATATAAAAAGCCACCTGATAGTAGTAAAAGTGGAGCATATAATTGAAGTTTAACTCAAAATTTGATAATGAGATCAGAATTACACAAGTGAAACTGTGAAAGTAATTAAAATTTAGTAAAAGTAATATGTTAAAGTATTCTAAAGTTTTTTTCCAATGCCTTTTTGAGTTTCTTGCAGATATACATTGAGGAAAGTTTATCATTGAAGAGTGTTGAAAGAGGAGCAGTTTCCTTATTTGCTTGGTGATTTTGGAATGCAGGTATTGGCTGTCCTTTATTGATGAGTTTTGAAAAGCAAAAGGAAAGAATGAAGAGAATATAAAGAAGATAAAAGGGAGCATGAAAAGAAAAGGAAAAAGAGATAGAAAGGTGAACTACAGGCTATGTTCAAGGAATTTTCAACAGCTTGAGGAAGAGTTAAGTTTTGAAGTAATAGCAGGAAGAGGGTAGTTGTGTCCCAGATAATTAGCTTTGGTTCTCGATGGAGGTCTTGAGACTGGTGTTTTCTATTCAATGTTGATTTGGGTCTTTATGAGAAATGGTGTTCAAGAGGTGAAGCAAAGCATTTTGTTAAAGTTGACCTATTTTCCAGCTCAGTTGCAGTTGCAGGTGGATGTTGTCTGCACAATGTTTTTTCTTTTCTTTTCTTTTCTTTTTTTTTTTTTTTTTTTTT